>NC_041389.1:201444368-201446909 GCF_002162155.2 Triticum dicoccoides | reverse complement strand
ACGGGGCGGCGAAGGCGACGGCGGCTGGGGGCGGCGGCGCAGCCGGGCGGCGGCGGGGCGAGCCCGGCCGGCGGCGGCGCGGGGAGCCGGTCGGGGCGGCGCGGGCCGCGGGGCGACGTGGGCCGCGGGGCGACGGATGGCGGCGGAGCGGGCGCGGGCCGCGGGGGCCGGCTGCGGGCTCTGCGGGCCGGCGGCGCGCGCGGTGGCTGGGTGCCACGTGGCGTCCTCCGGTTCACTGAGGGCGGCGGCGCGGACATGTCCGGCCGTCGGCGGACGCGTCCGGCGGCGGAGAGAGGGGAGTTTTAGGGTTTCATCCGCGAAAATTTCGGGGGAGGTGCAAATATATAGGTAGAGGGAGCTAGGAGAGTCCAAATGAGGTGCGGTTTTCGCCCACACGATCGTGATCGAACGACCGAGAGCATGGAGGGGAGTTAGGTGGGTTTTGGGCCACTTTGGAAGGGGTGTTGTGCTGCAACTCAAAGAGGGCTTTGCGGTTACCCGGTTAACCGTTGGAGTATCAAACGACCTCCAAATGGCACGAAACTTGACAGGCGGTCTACCGGTGCTATACCAAGGCCACTTGGCAAGCCTCGGGCCATTACGAGAAAGTTTAATACCCACACACAACGAGAGACAAAAGGGGGACGCCGGATGACATGGGAGCGCCGGATTGCAAAACGGACAACGGGGAATAGGCTCGGATACATGAGACGAACACGTATGCAAAATGAAATGCACATGATGACATGATAAAATGCAACACGCAAGCACATGACATGGCAATGACGGCGAATAACTGGCAGACACCTGGCGCATCGGATCCGGGGCATTACAACACTCCTCCACTAACAAGAGATCTCGTCCCGAGATCTTAGGACCGAGACGGGAGATAAAAGGGATAAGGTGAAGCAAGAATTGAATAGAAGAAGCAAAGAATCGAGAGCACTCGAGAAGAAGAGAGGAACGACGAGAATGAAGAGAATCGAAAGCTCACGGAATCAGATAGACTATGAAACCACTCGTTCTAACCGGAGTGGTTAGAATGAGAAAAGAAACGAATACGACTGAAAGGATTTAGGCAGCACTCCGGTTGAAACATGGAGATGAATGGAACACGAACTAGAGAAGATGGAATGATACTTGAAGAAGACGTGGCACAAAAACTCCGGAAAGAATTGAAAGAGTTGAGTGAAAAGAACGGAGAAGAAAAGATACTTGAATTTCTCCAACAAAATCTTGATGAACTCTTGAAGGATGAAATAAATCATGAAGAACCAGCATGAAGAACTCCGGTGACAAAAGGATGGTGAGAAAGAATTGAAGGATGAAAGAATAAGATGAGCCTTGCGATGATTTAGATGGAGGTTCCGACGAAATGACCGAGGAAATTTGAACTCTGGGAAAAGAAAAGATGAAACACTTGGAACTAGAATTTATTCATCAAGAACAAACTCTGAAGGAAGGGATTACTCACTTGGATGAAATAAGAATAAGATTTATTGTATGCTTATCCTTCATCAAATTAAATTTATGACAAGCAATGGATATTTGCATATTACTTATTCTTCTTGAAAAATGATTGAGAAGTGACATATCACTAACTTGAGAAGGTCTTCATGAACCGCCGGTAGGATTGAAAAGAACGAATGGATTAATATGATAAACAAGGAAAAGAATCTGAATGAACCACCGTAAGAATTAGAAAATGATTGATGAAAGAGAATAAATCTCCGGGAAGAATTAGAGGAACAAATAAGCTAGAGGGGATTTAGATGCAAAAGAACGAAGAGGTCATGAGCTGATTAAAGAACACTTGAACGAAGCACCAGGATAAATAGAGAATGATAACTGGAATGATGGCCTCTGGTGAAAGAGTTGTGAAAAAAACTTCTGACATACTCCGGATGGGTAAGAAAGAATATCTGACAAACGGAATAATTCGAGAGGATGATATGAAAACTCTTCTTCGATCTTCGAATGACGACGAGAAACACCACCAAAATTACTGAGATACTCCGGTAGAACGAAAACCGAAAAGGTTGAGCCAACAATGAAAAGAATTTGAAAGTGATCTTGGAGAGGGCATGTGACTGATGGAATCCATACTTACATCAAACTTCGAAAAGGATTTGAGAATAACTCTGGGGAATTAGAAGAGTCAGGTAAGATCCTGGAAAAAGACCTGTGGGTTAGGGCCCACTGAAGAGAATACACCGTTGTAAGGATTCTTGAAAAGATAGATGATGCACCGGAACAATTGAAATATCTGAATGAGGTGTCAACCTCGAATTAATTGGAACATTCACGAATCTCCTGAGATGTCTTGAACACTCCGGAATGATTGAATGGTGAGATGCAAACGAGCAAGGAAAACACTTCGAGGAAAAGAATATGATCAACCCGACAAACTTGAATTGAGTGCACCGGAAAAGAAAAAGAGATGAAGAATGTCCACCGAGATGAGAATTCACCAGTTGAAATAATTTACGAAAGACTGAAGGGGCTCCGTATGAATGAAATAGCTTCATGAATAGATGCTCA
>NC_041389.1:201439637-201444162 GCF_002162155.2 Triticum dicoccoides | reverse complement strand
TGCTCAGACTCCGGGAAGAAAAAAGGGTGGGAGGGCGGGAAAACAAAGGCACCTGGAAGGGGAAATCGACGAATAACTTCAAGAGGAAACACCGGTTAAAATCATTGAGGAAAGAAGGCAAAGACTTCACACGAGTAGAAAGCATACTCGATTACGGATTCCGCTTTCGAGAAGAAGAAGGGTGGGCGGGTGGGAAAAGAAAACAACTGAGGATTGAACTCAAAGATGAAGAGGCTCGAGTCGACTTGACGAGAAATGCACCGGATAAAAAGAGCTGAGGAACAACGATCGGAAAACCAACTGCGTGATCCTAAAGAAAATTTGAAAGGGGAAGAGGAGTAATTCAAAACACCTACGTCAAGATTCCTCACCAGAGCGACGAAGGGGCTGAGGAGTAAAAATTATTCCTACTCTCCGATATAACTAGACTCCGAAAATAGTTTTCTTCTAGACTCAACAACGGCCAAACTACACGATCAATCAAGGGGGCTCCTGGGGTCAGTCGAGGCTCTGATGCCAACTTGTCACGCCCAATATGTGATACTATCCTAAAGAGACTCGAAGGTCCCACCAAGGATAGAACCGCATATTGAAACGCTTTTGCAAGGTGGATATCATTACCTCAACATTACATAATAGATGGGGATACATACATAAGGCATACAATGCCACATGAATACAACAATACAACATACAAGAACAACATCCAGCTACGGATGAAACATAAACATAAACTCAAACAATATCCACCCTGCTAGCCCAGGCTGCCGACCTGGAACCTATCCCCTGATCGAAGAAGCAGAAGAAGAACTCAACACAAGCAAGCATCGCTCTCGCGTCATGATCATCGGATAACCTGTACCTGCAACTGTTGTTGTAGTAATCTGTGAGCCACGAGGACTCAGCAATCCCATTACCATGGGTATCAAGACTAGCAAAGCTTAAAGGGAAAGGAAGGGGTAAAGTGGTGAGGCTGCAGCAGCGACTAAGCATATATGGTGGCTAACATACGCAAATAAGAGCGAGAAGAGAACAAGCGGAACGGTCGTGAACTAGTAATGATCAAGAAGTGATCCTGAACACCTACTTACGTCAAACATAACCCAAAGACCGTGTTCACTTCCCGGACTCCGCCGAGAAGAGACCATCACGGCTACACACGCGGTTGATGCGTTTTAATTCGGATCTGGTGTCACATTACCTACAACCGGACATTAACAAATTCCCATCTGCCTATAACCGCAGGCACGGCTTTCAAAAGATTATACCCTGTAGGGGTGTCCCAACTTAGCCCATGATAAGCTCTCGCGATCAACGAAGGAATAGACCTTCTCCCAGGAAGACCCGATCAGACTCGGAATCCCGGTTTACAAGACATTTCGACAATGGTAAAACAAGACCAGCAAGACCGCCCGATGCGCCGACAATCCCGATAGGAGCTGCACATATCTCGTTCTCAGGGCAACACCGGATAAGCTAAGCATACAGGTACCGACGTAACCCAAGTTGCCAAGGGATGGTCCCGCACGGTGCTCTAGTTTGGACCAACGCTTAGACAAGCACTGGCCCGGGGGGGCTATAATAAAGATGACCCTTGGGCTAATTACTCCCAAAGGAAATGTAGGTGGTGGTGAGGCAAATGGTAAAAGTCAATGTTGGGCCTTGCTGGAGGAGTTTTATTCAAAGCGAACTGTCAAGGGGGTCCCATAAATCGCCCGACCGCGTAAGGAATGCAAAATCCGGGAACATAACACCGGTATGACGGAAACTAGGGCGGCAAGAGTGGAACAAAACACCAGGCAAAAGGCTGAGCCTTCCACCCTTTACCAAATATATAGATGCATTAATAATATAAGAGATATTGTGATATCCCAACATAAATCCTGTCCACCATGGAGAAATCTTCAACTTCACCTGCAACTAGCAACGCTATAAGAGGGCTGAGCAAAGCGGTAACATAGCCAAACAGTGGTTTGCATAGGAAAGGTGTCAAAGGTTAGAGGTTCATGGCAACATGGGAGGCTTGATGAGCAAAAGATAGGTAACGCAGCATAGCGATAGAACGAAACAACTAGCATAGCAATGATAGTAGTGAGATCCAGGGTAGCGGTCATCTTGCCTGAAATCCCGCTAGGAAGAAGAACGAGTTCGTGAAGAAGACGAACGGATGAAGCCGAACCAAACGTAGATGAACGAATCCTCACGATCGCAACGAAACAGGAACTAACAAGAAGAAGCACACAACATGGTAAACACACCACACATGAACAAGGCATGATGCACAACAAGCATGATGCATGACAAGACTATATGAAGCTACTCATGGCAAGAGATGATGCAAACAAGGGTAACACGTCAAAGCAAGTTTAAATGAGGCCGGGAACAACATATAACAATTCCGGTAAGTCCTCATATGCAAATTTCGAAATTGGTCCAGATCTGAATAAACCTTATGTTCAAGTTGTTAAACATCAAGTTAAGATGCACCAGGATGATCTACACGAGATTCTAGTCAAGTTACATATAAAGTTCATTAGATTTGGAGCTACGGCCTAGAAGATATGAGCAAAACAAGATCAACTTGGCATTGATGCAAAATGCACCCAAACATCAAGCAAACACCTCAAAATAAGGATGCAACATGATAATATGAAACTACATGCAAAATCAAGCAAGTTTTATATATAGCACACTCAAAACGGAGCAACAGTTCAACACATGCACACTATACAACTCATAGCAACAATCTGTCCAAAACAACAAGTAGGCATACTGCAAGCATCAAAACAACAAGATACAGGACCACAACATAAGGAAAAAAGGCATGGGCATGATGTACAGGTAAAGCATAAGAAAACATGAACACTGAGCTATCTCCAGAAATCACTAGAACATGCTCAAAAGGACATGGGAAGATTGCAAATAATAACAGTTACAGACTTATCAGGAAATAACATCAGGTTGCAATGTTCAGAGCTATCAAACAATATGTTACAGGAACTTAACATGGCAAACAAAGGCATGGCATGAATCTACTAATTACATAGAACAATAGTCCCTTACTGACCATAAGCCAAAAAGGATCAGAAGATATGATGGCACCCACGTAAACATGGCAAGTTATATTACAGATTCAAACATGGCAGGAACAACAATAAGTAGGCATGTTTGTGAGCTTGAACCACTCAACACAGAGCAATACATGGCATGGCAAGGCAACCAACAGCAAGAAGTCATGTTTATGAAGCTATACATGGCAAAAGCAAGTTCATAGGATGCATGGATCACTAGCAAAACACCTGGGAACAAGTGAACTTAATGTTAACAGGGTGATAGCAACATTATGAAGCAACTTTGGAGCAAGATATGAACAAGCTACAGCAGGCTATAAATGCAACTAGAGGCATGGATGGATAGAGCAAGACATGTAGATTAAAACATGTTTATAGGACATCTACAGTTTATGCATAGAATGACTAGTAGCAACATGTTTACATAGCATCACGAAATAACAGATTCAACCTAGCAAAACAGCAACATCATGAACCCTACTTAACAAGCTCGATTCACTCACCACAAGTCATTGCATGAAAAGATAAGCATAGCACCATCAAGAAGACATGTTTATGTAACCATCCAAGGCAAGAACAAGTCCATAGCATGCAAGGATCAACTATAGTAACCTTGGCTAAATTGAATAACAAGTAAACAATCTGCCAGGAAACATTTTGAAGCAAAAGTAGAGCACCAAAATGACATGCTAGACTACTCCATCATTGCAATAAAGGGCATGAAGGGATAGACAATAGCCATATGTTCAAAACACCCTTACTGAAGTATCTCAAAATATGCATGGATCTCTCTGTAGCAACAAGTTTACATGGCATAAAAATAACAGCAGAACAGGGACTGAAATCAGCAATATCACGATGCCTAGTTTGCATGCTTGTGCTAGTCAACACATTGATCACAAAAATACATGGTAAGCACCTCTGGAAAGATGGCATGGCATAGATCAAAACACATGTAGACATCAACCTCATAGGATGCACATATCAATCATGGCAAAAATGACAAATGAGCAAGTTATAACAGTTTCAGTAGATTAACATCACTTAGCACTCTTCCAACAGCATTTAGGGCATCAAGATGAGCTCAAATGAAAATGACGCAATGTAATGAAATGATCTAATCGTCGATACGAACAATTTGACATATTACACGCGCAAAACGGAGCTACGGATGCAGAGATACAATGGGATGAACATGGCAAGAAATTTACTCAAAAACTGGGACTTAGCCGAAAATATACCCTCCGAAAGTCAACCCGGGACGGGACGGTTCGGGACGGAGAGGTCCGGGCTTTTGGATGAGATCCCGGTGGATCTCATCCCGATCCGGGGGCCTCGCCGGAGAACTCGCCGGAGACGGGTGGTGCGGCGGTCGGAGCGGTCGGGGAAGGTCACCGGGGCCAGGGAAGGGGCTCTCCGGGCCGAATCTGGCCGGATCCCGGCAGGGCGGCGGC
>NC_041389.1:201435109-201439158 GCF_002162155.2 Triticum dicoccoides | reverse complement strand
GGGGCGACGCGACCCGCGGGCGGAGACCGTGGCGGCGCGGGAGATCAGCCGCGGGCGACGGGGCGGCGAAGGCGACGGCGGCTGGGGGCAGCGGCGCAGCCAGGCGGCGGCGGGGCGAGCCTGGCCGGCGGCGGCGCGGGGAGCCGGTCGGGGCGGCGCGGGCCGCGGGGCGGCGGACGGCGGCGGAGCGGGCGCGGGCCGCGGGGGCCGGCTGCGGGCTCGGCGGGCCGGCAGCGCGCGCGGTGGCCGGGTGCCACGTGGCGGCCTCCGGTTCGCTGAGGGCGGTGGCGCGGACATGTCCGGCCGTCGGCGGACGCGTCCGGCGGCGGAGAGAGGGGAGTTTTAGGGTTTCATCCGCGACAATTTCGGGGGAGGTGCAAATATATAGGTAGAGGGAGCTAGGAGAGTCCAAATGAGGTGCGGTTTTCGCTCACACGATCGTGATCGAACGACCGAGAGCATGGAGGGGAGTTAGGTGGGTTTTGGGCCACTTTGGAAGGAGTGTTGGGCTGCAACTCAAAGAGGGCTTTGCGGTTACCCGGTTAACCGTTGGAGTATCAAACGACCTCCAAATGGCACGAAACTTGACAGGTGGTCTACCGGTGCTATACCAAGGCCACTTGGCAAGCCTCGGGCCATTCCGAGAAAGTTTAATACCCGCACACAACGAGAGACAAAGGGGGGACGCCGGATGACATGGGAGCGCCGGATTGCAAAACGGACAACGGGGAAAAGGCTCGGATACATGAGACGAACACGTATGCAAAATGAAATGCACATGATGACATGATAAAATGCAACACGCAAGCACATGACATGGCAATGACGGCGAATAACTGGCAGACACCTGGCGCATCGGATCCGGGGCGTTACATCGACCAAGAAGGAGATGGCAAACGGTCATTGGGACCACATCACACTGCAAAGTGTCCTCATATGCACCAATTTTGAAGGAGACTTGGACCGTATGCTCAACTCGGATAGTGCCGGAGTCACTTAGCCATTGAACCTTGTAAGGGTGCGGATGCTTCCTCTTGACCAAGTGAAGCTTGGAGCATAGTTCTTCACTTGCCAAATTGTGGCAACTACCTCCATCGATGACGACCTTGATGGACCTTCCCTTGATGCCGGCCTTGGTGTGGAAGATGTGGCACCGTTGGTCTTCTTCTTGGTGGTGTTGAAGCATCAAGACCTTGGAGACCACGAGAGAGGGACTTGAATCATTGTCACAAAAGACTTGGTCATATTCATCTTTGTTCACGCGCCGGTGCATGGCCACGTGCTCTATGGCTTACATTTCTTCTTCACTCATTGAGTCATATGTGTCGTCATCGTTGAAGATCATTGTTTGCTTGTTGGTGCATTGGAAGGACTTGTGGCCTCGGCCGCCACATGTGAAGCACTTGATTGAACTTGTCTTGACGGGATCATCGGGAGGCGCCGAAGATGAAGGAGTCTTGGATTTGTAGGTGCTTGCCGGAGGACGAGTCGAGGAAGGTTCCACTTGCTTGGAACTTGACTTGTCGCCGGTACTTGGTGATGCTCGAGTTGATGTAGGAGGTGCCGAAGTCGCGGGAGCTTTAGAGTAGGAGCCGTAGGTCTTGGACGAGTACTTGGCGTATTTGAAGTCATCTTGCACTTGTCGCTCGGCCTTGGTCGCTTGATGAACTAGCTCAAGAAGGTTGGAGTATGGTTGGAAGTCGGTGATCCACTTGATTGGGTGGTTGAGGCCGTTCAAGAAGCGTGCCATTGTTTGCTCATCATCTTCCTTGACATTGGCTCGTATCATGGCAATCTCCATTTCTTGGTAGTATTCTTCCACCGTCTTGGTGCCTTGCTTGAGGAGTTGCAACTTCTTGAAAAGATCTCGAGTATAGTGAGTAGGCACAAAGCGGGCTCTCATGACTTCCTTCATGGCTTCCCAAGTTGTGATTGGTGGTTCGCCTCTTGTATGTCATCGCTCGATCACTTGTTCCCACCAAATGAGGACGTAGTCTTGGAACTCGAGGGAGGCCATGGCTATCTTCTTTTCTTCATCGTAGTTGTGGAGGCAAAAAATCTTATCCACCTTCAATGCCCAAGAGAGATATTCTTCGGGATCATTGCTTCCGGAGAACTTTGGCATGGTCTTGAGCTTGCCGTACCGGAGTTCTTCATCTTGATAGCGGTTGTGATATAGCTCTTGCCTTGGAAAGTCCTCAAATGCTCGTTCCTCATGATGTCGCTCTTCGCGTGGAGGAGTGCCTTGAAGCACTTGTTCCGCTTGGTGTCGCTCTTGTCTTGGAGGAGGGCGAGGAATGTGCGCTTGGTTGCGCCTTTCTTGTTGTTCTTCACGTCGGGCGGCTTCTTCTTGTATCTCGCGTCGAAGAGCTTCCTCTTGTTCTCGCACTTGGCGGTTGCGGACTTCAACGGCTCTAGTGGCCTCGCGTAGAGCTTGTTGTGCTTCAAGTGCTTGAGCTTCACGGTCGAGGTCTTGTGCTTCACGTTGCTCTTATGCTTGTCGTAGTGCATCACCGTCTCGAGGAGCTTGAGGTGGTACTTGTGGAGGTATTTGCTCTTGCTCCATTGCTCCATGAGGGACTTGGTGTCACATCCGTTCACGTGCGCGAGCTCGGTCTTGTAATCCATTGCCATGGAATGGATATTCTTGAGCTTGGTGAGCTTGATGAGGATCACGTCGAGGAGGGCGAGTTCGCGGTGTACTTGCATCATAAGAGGAGTAGTCCGAAGATTGCCGACTTGTACGGTGACTTGAGTGGCGCCGTCTTGAAGAAGCCGATGAGGAAGACGGGCGTCGAACGATCATGTTGCGGAGCTCTTCCATTTGTGTGTTGAATTTGTCGTCGATGTTTTGACGAAGGTTGGAGGCGAGTTGTTCCAAGCGTTCACCCAAGGCGACGTTTTCTTGATGAAGCGCTCGTTGCGCGATGAAGAAGTTATTCTTGGAGACATATCCGGAATCATCACCTTGCTCCTCAAAAAGTGGGTTCAACGACGCGCTTGGCCTATCCATCATAACCAAGTGGGGTGAGTAGGAAAGTGAGAGAACAATACCAAAGTTACCTTCTCGGAGGATTGAAGATGTAACAAGTGTCACTCAATGTAATGCCACAATAGGAGAATTGGAACCGGCTTTGTTTCTCACAGCTACAAGTAAGAGGCTTAAGGAGTAGCTCGGTGGCAAAAAAATTCAAGCAAATGTTAGTCAAGATATCGATAGGGTTGAGAAGGTTCACAAAAATGCAAGTAAAGCAAATAGATCAAACCCAAAGGTATCACTAGGTACACACGCACGGAAGATAGATGGGATCCGCACAACCAAGGAGTGAGCTCGAAAAGTGCAACCACGGAAAATGCTCTTGTTGTGCGAATGCGCGAGAGACACTAGCTCGATTGCTCAAATGGTCAAGATACGCTTGTGCACCTACCTATGTGAGAACCGTGCCGTCTTCTATCCCAACTATTGTATATATGTGATGACCAAGATGATATAGGTATGCAAATGTCTCACTCTATTGCTTACAAGCTCTTTGTTTCTCCTCTTTTGCTTAAAAGCTTTTCTTATTTTTTTTCTCTATGCTTGATGCTCGAGCCGAGTAAGATATGAGACAAGTAAGTATGATATGCATGGGAGAGACTTATGGCACTAAGATGATAACACGATCACTACGGTGCACAATAGCGTGGCCCGGCAATTCTCAACTTGCTAGTCTCAATGGGTAAGCGACACAAAGTGGCTCGGGCTATCAATGCAAAAGCAAGGTAAAGAGTAAGTGTCGTCGAGGTTACCTTCCTTTCTTACGGTTAGCGATGAACATGACTCCGAGTCGGTGATGGTGCCGAAGATGTCACACGCTCCTAAGTAGCCGAAACACCTTAGGAAACACAAATGGCAACATAACATTGGTCAAATGCGGAAGGTGGGTGTTTTTGTGATGATTTTTTGGATGGGGGTTAATGGTGGTGGTAGTGGGATGAGTGGATGGGGGATGTCAAGAGCTTCTAAACGAGCTAAAGAACACGAAAAATGGGCTTGGGAGGTGGAAGTT
>NC_041389.1:201333169-201434538 GCF_002162155.2 Triticum dicoccoides | reverse complement strand
CGGGCACCCGGGAGTGTGAGGTGCGGGTGCCTGGGGGTGGCTGGGCGCGGTGTGGGTGCCCGGTGGTTCGAGGTGCGGGCACCTGGTGGTGGCCGATTTGGGAGGAAATCTTTGGGGAAAGGCCAAATTTGGTGGATTTCGTGGTGGGAAGGGTGGGGATTGTTGGGGAGGGGCTAGATCCACTTGCCAAACATCAAATCCATGGACCAAAACAACCAAATCTCACAAGATCCAACAAATTGCAAGAAAAAAATTTTGGGGCTATTTTTGTGGGGATTTTCGGATTTGGACAAAAAACAACAAAATCAAGCTAGCAAATGGGGGGATGGGACTCCAAGATGTGAATAAACCTTGCTCATAATACCAAGATGTTGTAGGGTCAAACCCTAGGAAGAATATTTTCACACTTGGAGGAGGAAAAGGAGGAAAACACACAAGAACACCAAGAACAAAACTCTCAAACAAACAAAAATATCACATCCACTAGAGTAGCATACATGAGATCCACAAGATTACAAGATCAATACAAGGAGAGTAGCACTTGGAAAATTCTTCCCACTAGGTGAGGTCTTGATGATCTTCTCCAAGAGGAGGCCTTGCCAATCCAATGGATTCTTCCCTAGGTGGGGGATTGAGCTCCTAAGAGGACGGGATACAAGGAGGAAAGGCTCATAATGTTTAGTCTAATCTTTGCTAACCCACAAATGACCTAGGAGATGCACTTATATAGTCTAGGGACGAAACATTAGGGAAAGGGGATACAAAGGACCAAAAAGTCCCCAAAAACGCGGCCATGGAGGTAGGGTCCAAGCACCCAGGGTTAAACCGGTCAGGCACCCAGACCGGTCAGGGGAGCTGGCTGGCTGCAGGCCGGGCACCCAGGGCGGTGGCAAGAGGCTGGGTGGGGCCGGCCGGGCACCCGGGGGTGATGGCCCGGGCACCCGGGGTGTGGGCTGGATGCGGCCCATGGCAGGCCGGGCACCCAGGGCCAGTTGGCCGGGCACCCAGGGTGAGCTGGCATGGCCCAGGTGACAGGCCGGGCACCCGGGGCCTTGGGGCCGGGCACCCAGGCTGTGGCCGGGCACCCGGGGCCGTGTTAGCCGGGCACCCAGGGAGTCCAGGGGCAGCGGCCTCTTCTTCTCCTCGGTCTTCTCCTTCTCATTCTCTCCTTCCTTCTCTTCCTTCCCTTGCCTCGAGGTCACTTGTGTCTCCGTCCTCTCCTTCTCACCATCGTCTTCTTGGTACCTAAGCATGCACAATGTTTCCGATGATGGTAGAATTCAATTCTCATGTGAAACCGAGCGAAACTCGAAGAGGAGAGAGTCAACCTCGTTCTCGATGGCGCGTGCACGTGCTCGTGTCATTGGTCCACTTGGAGCTTGTGGTGGTGATGGAGTGTCGGTGCGAGTAGTCAAGGGATGCTCCGCATCAAAAAATCCACTTCAAAAGAATATGGAGAATTAATTGCACTTTGAGATGCAAGAAGGAAGATACTAGAACTTATTCAACAAGAATCTTGATGAACACTTGAAGAATGAATTAAATCATGACGAACCACAGTAAGAACTCCGGTAACAAAAGAATGACGAGATAAAATTGAAGGATGAAAGAATAAGATTAAAGCCTTGCGATGATTCAGGTGGAGCTTCGGGACGAGATCACCGAGAAAACTTGAAACTCCGGAAATAAGGATGAAGCACATAACTGAGAAATTGGTAACACGAACAAACTCCGGTAGAAAAGAATTAGACACTTGGATGAAATAAGAATAAGAATTATGTTATGCGTATCCTCCATCAATTAAATTGATGAGAAGCAGTGGATTGCATACAACTTATCCGCGTTGAAAAGGATTAAGGAGGGATAGAGCGCCAAATTTGGGAAGGTCTTCATGAGCCACCGGTAGGATTGGAAAGAATGAATTAATTAATATGATAATCAAAGAAAAAGAATCTGAAAGAACCAGCGTTAGAATTCGGAAATGACTCACGAAAGAGAATGAATCACCAAGAAGAATTAGAAGAACCAATATGCTCGAGGGGATTTAGATACAAAAGAACAAAGAGATCATGAGCTGATTAAAGAACACTTGAACGAAGCACCGGGATAATTGGCTAACAGAAGCTGAAATATGAGGAAAAAAAATTCTTCTGGAACGATGGCCCCTGGTTAAAAGAAACGGGAAAACAACTTCTGACATACTCCGGATGGGTAAGAAAAGGAATATCTGAGAAATGGAATAATTCAAGAGGATAACATGAAGCTAGAACCACGAAACTTCAATAGAACAGACAAGATTTAGAGGAAAAACTCTCATTCTATCCTCGAATGACAATGAGAAACACCACCCAAAATTACTGAGGTACTCCGGTAGAATGTAAAAGAGGAAGGGTTGAACCAACGATGAAAAGAATTTGAAAGCGATCTTGGAGATGGCATCTGACTGATGAAATTAATTCTTACGTCAAACTCCGAAAAGAATTTGAGAATAGCTCCGGGAAATTAGAAGAGTCAGGTATGATCCTGGGAAAAGACCTGTTAGTTAGGGCCCACTAAAAGAAAACACCGTTGGAAAGGGTTGTTGAAGAGGTAGATGATGCACCAGAATGATTGAAATATTTGAATGAGGTGACAACCTTGAATTAAATGGAAAATAGACGAATCTCCTGAGATGTCTTGAACACTCCGGAAGGATAAACTGGCAAGAGGCGAACGAGCAGGGAAAACACTTGAGCCGAGGAAAAGAATATAATCACTACCGAAAATTAGAATTGAATCCACCGGAGAAGAAAAAGTGATGAAGAATGACAAACGAGATGAGAATTCACCGGTTGAAATAACTGAGGGAAGACTAAAGAGGCTCCGTACGAATGAAATTGATGCTCGAAACAGACTCAGGCTTCGGGAAGAAGAGGGTGGGAGGGCGGGAAAACAAAGGCAACATGGAAGGGGGAACCGACGAATATTTTGAAGACAAAACACCTTTTGAAAGAAAGCAAAGGCTTCACACGAGTAGGATGGATACTCGATTATGGACTCCGGCTCCAACAAGAAAAAGGGGTGGGCGGGTGGAAAAGGAAAACAACTGAGGATTGAACTTGGCAAAGATGTAGAGGCTCGAGTCAACATGACGGGAAATGCACCGGATAAAAAGAGCTGTGGGACAACGATCGAAAAACCAACTGCGTGATCCTAAAGAAAGTTTCAAAGGGAAGAGGAGTAATTCAAAACACCTACATCAAGATTCCTCACCAGAGCGACGAAGAGGCTGAGGAGTAAAAAGAATTCCTACTCTCCGATATAACTAGACTCCAAAAAATAGTTTTATTCTAGATTCAACAACGGCCAACTACGAACAATCAAGGGGGCTCCTATGGTTGGTCGAGGCTCTGATACCAACTTGTCACGCCCAATATGCGATACTATCCTAAAGAGACTCGAAGGTCACACCAAGGATAGAACCACATATTGACACACTTTGGCAAGGTGGATATCATTACATCGACATTGCATAATAGATGGGATACATACAAAAGGCATACAATGCCACACGAGTACAACATCATCTTACATAAGAACACCATCCGACTACAGATGAAACACAAACAGAAACTCAAACCACATCCACCCTGCTAGCCCAGGCTGCCGACCTGGAACCTATCCCCTGATCGAAGAAGAAGTAGAAGAAGAACTCCAAAACAAGCAAGCATCGCTCTCGCGTCAAGATCATCGCAAAACCTGTACCTGCAACTGTTGTTGTAGTAATCTGTGAGCCATGAGGACTCGGCAATCCCATTACCATGGGTATCAAGACTAGCAAAGCTTAATGGGAAAGGAAGGGGTAAAGTGGTGAGGTTGCAGCAGCGACTAAGCATATATGGTGGCTAACATACGCAAATAACAGTGAGAAGAGAAGCAACTGAACGGTCGTCAACTAGTAATGATCAAGAAGTGATCCAGAACTCCTACTTACTTCAAACATAACCCAAAAACCGTGTTCACTTCCCGGACTCCGCCAAAAAGAAACCATCACGGCTACACACGCGGTTGATGCGTTTTAATTTGAATCTGGTGTCAAGTTCTCTACAACCGGATATTAACAAATTCCCATCTGCCACATAACCGCGGGCACGGCTCTCGAAAGTTTATACCCTGCAGGGGTGTCCCAACTTAGCCCATCACAAGCTCTCACGGTCAACGAAGGATATTCCTTTTCCCAGGAAGACCCGATCAGTCTCGGAATCCCGGTTTACAATAAATTTCGACAATGGTAAAACAAGACTAGCAAACCCGCCCGATGTGTCGACAATCCCGATAGGAGTCGCACGTATCTCGTTCTCAGGACACATCGGATAAGCGAAGCGTACAGGTACCGACCTAACCCAAGTTGCCAAGGGATGGTCCCGCACAGTGCTCTAGTTTGGACCAACACTTAGACAAGCATTGGCCCGGGGGGCCAAAATAAAGATGACCCTCGGGTTAATTACTCCCAAGGGAAAGGTATAGGTGGTAGGCAAATGGTAAAACCAATGTTGGGCCTTGCTGGAGGAGTTTTATTCAAGGCGAACTGTCAAGGGGTCCCATAAATCACCCAACCGCGTTAGGGACGCAAAATTCGGGAACATAATACCGATATGACGGAAACTAGGGCAGTAAGAGTGGAACAAAACACCAGGCATAAGGCCGAGCCTTCCACCCTTTACCAAGTATATAGATGCATTAAAATAATATAAGAGATATTGTGATATCCCAACAAAAACATAATCCAACATGGAGCAATCTTCATTTTCATCTGCAACTAGCAACACTATAAGAGGGCTGAGCAAAAGTGGAAACATAGCAAAACAACGGTTTGCTAGGAAGGGTGACAAAGGTTAGAGGTTCATGGCAATTTGGAAGGCTTGATAGCAAGTGGTAGGTAACGCGACAAAGCGATAGAACAAAGCAACTGGCATAGCAATGCTAGTAGTTAGATCCAAGGTGACAGTCATCTTGCCTGAAATCCCGCAAGTAAGAAGATTGAGTCCATGAAGAAGATGAAGCCACGTAGACGAACCAAGCATAGACGAACGAATCCTCGCGATCGCAACGAAACAGGAACTAACGGGAAGGAGCACAACCGGAAAGAAGCCAACAACAAGGTAAACACACAACACATAAACATGACATGATGCACAACCAAGCATGATGCATGACAAAGCTAGATGAGGCTACTCATGGCAATAGATGATGCACACAAGAGCAGCACATCAAAGCAAGTTTAAATGAGGCCGGAAACAACATATAACAATTCCGGTAAGTCATTATATGCAAATTTAGAAATTGGTCCAGAACTGCATAAACTTATGTTCATGTTGTTAAACAGCAAGTTAAGATGGACCAAGATGACCTACACGAAATTCTAGTCAAGTTACATATAAAGTTCATTTAGTTCGAAGCTACGGCCTAGAAGATATGAGCAAAACAAGTTAAACATGGCATTCATGCAAAATGCATTCAAACATCAAGGAAACACTCTGAAAACAAGGATGCAACATGATAAGATGAAACTACATGCAATTCTAAGCAAGTTTCATATAGAGCACACTCAAAACGTAGCAACGGTTCAACACGTAGACATGAAACAAGTTTAAAGGACAAGCTGTCCAAAACAGCAACTAGGCATCTAGCAATCATCAAAACAATATGCTACAGCACCTCAACAGGAAAACAAAAGGCATGGACAAGATGCTCAGGTAAGGCATTACAAAACATGAACACTGAGCTATCTCCATAAATCATTAGAACATGCTCAAAAGGACATGGCAAGATTGCAAATTGTAACAGTTTCAGTCTTAGCAGAAATCACGGGACATGGCAGAAATAACATCAGGTGGCAATATTTAGAGCCATCAAACAACATGCTATAGGAACATAACATGGAAAACAAAGGCATGGCATGCTAATACTAAAGATAAATAACAAAACTCCCTTACTGAACTTATTCCAAAGATCAACAGAAAAGATGGTACCATCCATGCAAACATGGCAACTGATATGACAGATTCAGACATGGCAGGAACAACAATAAGAAGGCATGTTGGTGAGCTTGTACAACTCACCACAGAGAAATACATGGCATGAAAAGGTGATCAAAAGTAGGAATGCATGTTTATTAAGCTAAGAATGGAAAGATCAAGTTCATAGGGTGTATGGATCACTAGCAAAGCTCATGGCAAAACTGAACTTAATGTTAACAGGCTGACAACAACATTATTTAGCAATTTGAGAGCAAGATGACAACAAGCTACAGCAGGCTATAAATACAACCAGGGGCATGGATGGATATAGCATGACATGTATAACAAAACATCCTTAGTGAACATCTCCAGATTATGCATAGAATGACTTGTAGAAGTAGGTTTACAAAGCATCCTGATATAGCAGATTCGGCCTAGCAAAACAGTAACAGCGAGTACCCTACATAACGAGCTCGATGCACTCACTACAAGAGTCCCAAAAATACATGGATTCCACCACTGTAAATATGGCATGATGTACCTCAAACCTCATGTAGACATCAAGCTCATAGGATGCAGACACAAGATGCAATGAAAAAGACAAATCACCAAGTACTGTTAACAGACAGCAGATAACATCATATAGCACTCGTTCAACGATAATTTGGGCATAAATATAAACTCAAACGAGCATAGCACAACGTAATGAAATGAAGAGCGTATCATAATGAACATTTTGATATATTATACGCATGAAACGGAGCGGCGCACATGAAGTTATAGCATGCAGAACATAGCACCAGAATGCAAATATTTTGGGGGACGGGCGATTTTTACCTCCGTGAAAGTCAACGTGGGATGGAGGCGTGTAGGACAAAGGGATCCAGGGAGGCTAGGGGCACATTTGAGAGGAGGGATGGGTGGATCTCATCCACCCGGGCGGATCCGGGCCGGATCTTGCCGGATCCGGGCCGGATCCGGCCGGAGACAGCGACGGCGCGCCAGCGGCGAGGCTCCGGTGATGGCCGACGGCGACGAGGGCGCCCTGGGACGGCGAGGCGCGCTGGTGAGGGACCGAGCCGGCGCGAGGGCGGCGCCATGGGAGGAGCTCGGGCTCCTCGGGAGAGGAGGGGCACGACGGGGAATGGCGAGCGGAAGGGCGCGGTCAGCAGCGGTGCTCCACCGCGGAGGCACGGCGGTCCGGGCGAAGCCGAGGCGGGACGGAGGAGAGGAAGGTGCGGGCGGCGACTGGCGGTGCACCGGCGAGGTCAGGGGTCGACGGGGTGGCACCGGCGGAAGGCGGCGTGGCGGCACCGGCGACGAGGCGGCGAAGAGCGGCGGCGGCGACCGACGCACGGCGGCGGGGCGGAGGCGGAGCGCGGGGAACCCGAGTGGCGGCGGCGCGGTGCTCGGGCCCGCGGGGCGCGCAGGCAGGCGTGACCGGGCTCGCGCGGGCCCTCGATGGGCTCGGCGGGCCGCGGCCGTGGGAACGACGACGACGGACAGGTTGCGGCTCCGGATTGGGAAGGGGCGGTAGCGGACATGTCCGGGCGTGAGGGTGGACGTGTTCATCGGCGGGAGGAGGAAGAAGCTAGGGTTTCATCTGAGAATTTCGGGGGAGGTGGCCTATTTATAGACAGACTAAGCTAGGAGAGTCCAAATGAGGAGCGGTTTTCGCCCACACGATCGTGATCGAACGACCGAGAGCATGAAAGTGACTTAGATGGGTTATTGGGATGTTTTGGAGGGTTTTGGGTTGCAACACTCAAAAGGCCTTTGCGTTACCCGGTTAACCGTTGGAGCATCAAACGACCTCCAAATGGAACGAAACTTGACAGGTGGTCTTTCGGTGGTGTACCAAGGCCACTTGGCAAGACTCAGTCCATTCCGAGAACGTTTAACACCCGCTCACGAAAAGAAACAAGAGGGGGGGTGGTCCGCCGGTGCATGTGGGAGTGGCGGATCGCGAAACGGACAACAGGGGAAAAGGCCGGATGCATGTTTTGAACAACATCTGGATGAAATGCAGATGATGACATGGCAAAGTGCAACACGCAAGCAAATGATATGGCAACGACGGCGAATAACTGGAAGACACCTTGCGCATCGAATCCGGGGCGTTACATACTTATTCCGCTACTAGTGTGTCGTTGCTTAGGAATTTCTTCACCTAGAAATTCCTCAGTGACGAATTTGTAAAAATCACCTATTCACCCCCTCTAGTCGATATAAGTTATAACGCACTTTAAATTGGTACCAGAGCAAGGTACTCACTTGTTCTGTGTGATTTTGGTTTAACCACCTGGAGTTTTAGTTATGTCGACTGCAGGAATGATCAAGGTCTCGGCTGGGTGTCCTACCTCCGATGGGACGGACTACCCCTATTGGAAGAATAAGATGCGCATACATCTTGAGGCAATTGATAACGATCTCTTGTACGTTGTGCAAAATGGTGTTCCTGAAGTCACTCCGTCTGTGAATGCTGCTGATGTGAGGAGATTCAAGCAACTCGACCCTCTAGCGAAGAATATCATATGTGGTCATCCGGGCAAAGGACAGTATGGTAGAGTGAGTGCTTTGGAAATAGCAAAGCTGATCTGGGATAGACTGTGCATGGTCAACGAAGGAGTCTCCACTCAACATGACTGTCGGATTTCGGGTTCCGCATGCCCTTGATAGGTTCGAACTCTAGGGTGCGTGTGGAGACTTCAACCTACCCAGCCTGCCTACTCGTGATCCTCACAGCCTAGCGGGTTGAGCTCAAAGGGACAAAGATACACAACAATTTATCCTAGTTTAGGCCACCTTGCGGTGCAATACCCTAGTCCAGCTTTGTGTTGGATTGCCTTGGGGTGCAGAGGATGAACTAGTATAGTGGATGAACGGCCTCAGGAGGTGAGGTGTTCTTGAGCTCAAGAGAGCTGATGAAGGAGGAATGGCTTCGCTCCGTTCGGAACGGTCCCCTTCTATGGTGGTGGCTAAGTCCTATTTATAGTGGCCTTGGTCCTCTTCCCAAATTTTCAAGAGAAGGGATCTCACAACAGCCAGATTTGAAGGGGGCAAGAAGTACATCCTATCCTGACTAAAGTGGTCTTCGCCTGCAAACACCTCTTGTCGTGACGCTGCGGTGGGTTCGGCGATGACCTCTGTCTTGCCGTCCTGGCGGTCTTGGCCTTGTTGCACCAGAATGGAAACCTTTGGTTGATTCCTCAAGACATCGTGCCTGTTGCTTGCCTCCTTTGCACCAAAGAGGAAACTAGTACTCTAGGCCCGTTGGCGCCCGCCTGGCCTTGATCGTCATGGCTCACATCAGCTGAGCCTCGTGAGGTGCAGATTGCATAGACGTCTCCGCTCCTCGAGAAACAGCCTGAGGAAGCTGACCCCCTTGGAGGTCTTGGCGTCGCCCTCCTCGCGAGGGTCTTGAGTTGTCGATGCGGAAGCTAGGGCATACCATGCCGTCAATGGAGCCATGCAGTGGGCCGCAGGCAGGCAAGTCTAGCTACCCCCGTGTCCAAAATGCCGACAGTAGCCCCCGGGCCCAAGGCGCGCTCGGACTTGGCTTCTAGGCGAAACTAGAGGGCAAGTGCGGAGCACCACGGGCCCTAACCACCTGCGGCCTCGAACGACGTGTGGCGATTGATGGGACGTGGGTGTCTCCGCTACCCCACTCTGCCTTGAAATCCGCAAAGCCTGACGGTCGCCCGTTGCCAGTGCGGTCCGCCCCTGTAGATTGTCGCGCTTGTCCCTCGCTCCTTCTCTTCACAGGCGTGCAATCCTTCGCGTAGATCTGATGCCAGTGCCGCTCCCCCTTCCTAGCTTCTGCCATGGCTCCGCATCATAGGAAGAATAAAGGGAGGTTGCGCGCCCCGGCTGGACCGCCACCGGCCTTGGAGCAAGCTCTCGAGTGGTCTACGATGATCAATCAGGAGGGGCTGAACAAGGTACGCCCTGCTCTTGTAGCTGATTCCAGCGAGTGGAATGTGACGGCCGCCCGACCCACGTCTTGTCTTGTGGATGATATGAGCACCACTAAGATCCCCTTCCATCTGCATTCCCTCTTCGCGGGCTTGATTCCCCCTTTCTCTCCTTTCTTTAACGCCATAACCTCGCACTACCAGATCCGCCTGCCGCACCTGGATCCCCGGTACATCGTCCTCCTTGCTGTCTTTGCCTTCCTTTGCGAAGCCATGGTCGGCATTGCTCCTTCCGTGGCCCTGTTTCGCCATTTCTACTTGCTCTGTCTGGTTCACGCCCGCCAATGCTCAGGGTGCGTGTCCCTCGAAGCGGTTGTGATGATTGCTGGCTTGGGGATCGACTTCGAGCTATAGCCAGATGCGAATGGGTTCCAGAAGCAGTGGCTATTTGTAGATGCTGGTATGTGCATTCCCTTGCTTATGACCCCTTGGGTGCCTGCAGAGCCCAGCTCTAGCTGGGGGCATGTGAAGCTTGTCGACCGTCGGCTTACCCACAGGAGATCAAGGTATGGTGGGCCCTCCTGGCTACATCACTGGACGAAGCACCTCTCGTCAAGGCGAAGCTTTTGAGACGCCAAGAAGACCTGGCGCTGGAGGCTGTGGAGCATAGCCTGGTGTCGGAGCGGCAGGAAGTGACGGAGTGCCAGGCGGCTACGGCTGAGGATGTCGTCGCTGCCTGAGAGGCCAGCTGGAGGTTGAGGAGAGGGTGGTGAAGGCATGCGCGGACTGGCTGAAGAGCACCGCCTGAAGCCGAAGCTGCTTGAAGCTGAGCTCGAGGGCAGGACCACCGCCCTGAAGGTGAAGCCAAAATCTGTGGAACAACATGAGAGGGCCGCCAAGGAGGATCTGGCCTCTTCTGAGTCTGCCTTGGCTTCTGCCCGTGCTGAGTTATCCTCCCTTCAACAGCAGGTCAAGGATACCGCGTACCTTGCGGGACGTTGTAGCGCGAGCACGACTCGATGCTCCAGGATCTCAAAATCAGACCTAACCACGCCTTGAGGACCATGTGCAACGAGAACGGTCCTCATCCACATGAGAACGACTACACCAGCCACCTCAACTTATTCATCGACATTGTGACCCGCTTGGATGATCGGGCCGCGAGGGCTAGCTAGCTTGTTGGGGAGTGGAGCCGGGGTCTTCTTGGGCATGTGTTCTCGCGTGTCTTCAGCAACCTTCTCAACCGTGATTAATACTTTGACTTCAATGTTGTGCTAGCCCCCGTGCCCGCAGTTACTCAGGACAGACTGGCCAGGTGGGTGAATGACCATGTGGACGCGCTGGTGGAAGAATTTTCTCTGGAGGACGACAAGGTGGTGATTGCGAACGGAGAAGGTGGCGCAGGCGGCGATGATGAAGAGGATGGTCGCGATGATGCAAGCAGCACGAGCAGCGCGGATGGGGACGATGAAGAAGGCGTATCCAGTTAGGCCCGCATTCCTTTGCTTCAACCTGTATGACCAAAACTAGAACCCATCCTCGTGAGAGCGGTTTTAAAAGGGGGGGGCTTTTAATGTGTGTAATCAGGAAATGCTTTTGGAGTAGCGTACGGGGTGCGCGCCAGCAGGTCTACGGGCTTCCCCAGCGGGGTAGTTGCTATGAGTTATCTTTGGCTCCGCGAGTTTCGTGTGAGTCCTGATGTCGCAACGACGCTTGTTCTCTCGAGGCGGTCCTCGCTCGCAATGGTCCGAGCCTCCCAAGGAGCCTGCTGACTTGTGCCAGAGTATTTCACCAGGGACCAACTGCTAGGCCACGGCAAGGTGCGCTCGTGGTGGCCGCTGGCTCGGCCCCAGAGGGGATCGCTTGCATGCCCGGGGCTGGCCTGGTCATGCTTGACGCGGGCGCACCGCTCCCAGCCCCCGCTTGCAAGGAGCTCGGGGGAGGGGCAGCAGGCATGAGTCCCGCTCAAAAACACGAAACCAGAAAACGAGAGAACGACGTAGAACAAGAAAATTTCCCCCGTTTTTCTTTTGGTAAACACACAAGAATCAAGTTCAATCTGAAAAGCCGGCGAATTGGCTACAGAAAGAGGGGTGAAAGCAAAAAGCCGCGTCCAGCGCCTAGTTAGTCTTTGGGTCTTCTCACAAGTGCAGAGATAAGTGCTTCCACTGGGCGTGGGCATAGTCATTGGGGGACAGTGTTGACGGCCAGCACAGAGCATGGTGCTTCCACTAGGATGTGGGTGGGAACCCCCGTGATGCCCCAGGGTGGCGCTCAGGGGACTCCGGGGCGTGTACAACCCCACTCATTATTACGTGAGAGTGTCACGAGCGGAGACCTTCACAGGACGGAGTCTTGCTTCATGTCACCCGATGAGGGCCCCGCCCTGTGCCACCCTCGACCAGCGTTGGGGCGTCCGGAAACCAGGACGAGACCAAGGAGCAAGTAGGATGCTGGCGGCGCCCTCGGCGACCGTAGGCCCTCTGCCGGGCAGAAGGGCTCGCCGGCACCTTCCCTGGCGGGGGACCTACCTCCAAGCAGCTCTTGCTCCGTGTAGCGCGGGGGAGGCCCTGGCCCCGGGCTCGCCCCACACCACTCCCAAGGCCCTTCGCCCTCCTGCGGCTGGGCCACCGCCCTGGGAGCCCTGGTGGTGGCTGCGGCCTAGTCCACCTGCGATCCATGGTTATTGCAAGCATGCTCTTGAGGCGTTAGCTATACCAAGTGGTTGTTGCTATCAAAGGCGTTGGTGGAGCGCTACAGCGGCTCGCAAGGAGCCTCGGCCTTGTGTACCCTAGTGCCCAGCCTGGCGTGGGGGATCGGCTGGGGCCTTCTCCCGAAGCGTACCTCAGGTCCATTGCGACGGGCACGTAGGCTTCCGGGCTGGCCGCACCTGAGTCACTGCCCGGTTGCCTCGTGCTTCCGTCCCCCGTGATCGACATCAGGTCCTGATGACCGAGGGCTGGTGCCCCAGCGCGGCCCCAGGGGAGGTTGCTCGGGGTCGCCCCGCCCCGGGGTGACATGGTCATAGTGGTGCGGGTCGCGCCGTGAGGTAGGCCAATGCCGACAGGCTCTTTAGGGGTCCCGCGCGGGGTGTGGAGAGGGTGAGTGCGCACCCCCACTGGCTTGCGATGTGGGAAAGGTGCAGAGCGGTGTTGTGCCCCTGTATGTTGCATCTAGTAACTCGGGAGCTCGCTCCAGCAGGGCATCATGGCTGCTTTCCGCCAGCCTCCACCTTAGCTGATCTCGAGCAACGATGACCGCGGCTCGCATGTTTGCCTGCTCCCACCAAGTGTGCATTGATGTCGCCATGGTGTAGCTTGAAGACCGCGCGGCGGCGCGATTGCGACGCGGCGTGACAGGGGGGCGCGCCTCCCGCGGCCGGCAGCACCAGGTTTAGCGCGAGCCACGAGCAGCGCAGAGTGGAGATCTTCCTCATCTACAGACGTTGTCGGAGCGTCCCGGACAACCCAATTCTCAACTTGGGCTCTCGGGGCGTCGGTCATGGTGTCGGAGTAGAGGTGGATCGATCGACGGAAGAGTAGACCCGACGCACCGTTACCTGGCGCGCCAAATGTCTGATTTCGGGTTCCACAAAACATTGATATGTTCGAACTCTAGGGTGCATGCGGAGATCTCAACCTACCCAGCCTCCCTACTCGCGATCCTCATAGCCTAGCGCGTCGAGCTCAAAGGGACAGAGAGACACATTAGTTTATCTTGGTTCGGGCCACCTTGCGGTGTAATACCCTACACCAGCTTTCTGGTGGATTGCCTCAGGGGGGAAGAGGATGAACTGGAACACTGGATGAATTGTCTCAGGAGGTGAGGTGTTCTTGAGCTCAAGAGAGCTGGTGAAGGAGGAATGGCTTCGCTCCATTTGGATCGGTCCCCTTCTATGGTGGTGGCTAAGTCCTATTTATAGTGGCCTTGGTGCTCTTCCCAAATGTTCGCGGGAAGGGATCCCACAATGGCCAGATTTGGAGGGGGACAAGAAGTACATCCTAAACTGCGCCAAGTGGTCTTCGCCTGCAAAAGCCTTTGGTCGTGACGCTGCGGTGGGCTCCATGATGACATCCGTCCTATCGTCTTGGCGGTCTTGGTCTTGTTGTACCACAATGGATCCTTTGGCTGATTCCTCGGGACTCCGCGCCTGCTGCTTGCCTCCTTTCAACCAAAAAAGGAAATGGGTACTCTGTGCCTGCTGGCGCCCGCCTGGCCTTGATCATCATGGCTCATGTCAGCTGAGCCTCGTGAGGTGCACCTTGCATAGAAGTCTCTGCTCCTTGGGAGCCAGCCTGGGGAAGCCGACCCCCTTGGAGGTCTTGGTGTCGCTCACCTCGCGAGGCTTGGCCCCTCGCAAGGGTCTTGAGTTGTCGATGCGGAAGCTGGGCTATACCAGGCCGTCAATAGAGCCACACAATGGGTCGCGGGTAGGCAAATCTGGGTACCCCCGTAACCAGAATGCCTATAGTTACTCCCGAGTTGATGTTCTTCATAACCTCTTCTACCGCTTCAAAAGTCTCGACAATGAAAATGTTCAGCAAACCTTTGATCGCCTCACTGACATCTCAAATGAGCTTTAAGAACTTGGTGCCACTGATATCACTGATCATGAGGTGGTGAAGAAATGCTGAGATCACTTGATTCCTCATTCGATACTCTTGCACTGATGATTCAAGAGAGAGGAGACTACAAGTCACTAGATCCTGCTGATATCCTCGAGAGGCTAAATACTCATGAGTCCCAACTTGCTGAAAAGAGAGACCTCTAAGGGCCGAGCTATGGAAGATCACGCGCACTGAAGGCCAAGGTAGTCTCTGAATCTGAAGGTGAAAATTATGGTAGCAGCCTTGGTGATCTTGAAGAACTGTGTCAGGAGCTTGCAATGCTCGTGAAGACATTCCAGAAGTTCTCTCGGCGTGGTCGCTTTAGAAAATCCTCAAGAAGTGACAATTCCTCATCCCGTAACTACAAGAAGAGGACTTGCCACAAATGCAAGAAGCCTGGCCATTTCATGTCTGATTGTCCTCAGTGGGAAAAGGAATCAAAGAAGAAGAAGTACATGGATGATGATTCTGATGACTCAAAGAAGAAGAAGAAATCTACAAAGTCCTCATCGTCAAAATCTTCAAAGTCTTCATCTCACAAGAAGAGTAGTTCCAAGATGGCTTGGTCATTTATTGTCAAGGAAATAGACTCTGAAGCTGAATTTGAGGAAAATGTGGAACAGGAGGAATTTGAGGAGTCAGACGCTGGTGTGGTGAGCCTAGCCCTTGCTGTTGTTTACATTAGCAAGTCCATCTTCAATGCTTGAGAAAATGACCTCCCCAACACTACTGGCAATGGCGTCGATGACTATGCTCCCACCTATTGCTTCATGGCAAAAGGTGCCCAGGTACTCAAACATCCCCCCTCTGAATCTAGTGAGGATCAATTTGATGAAAATCTCAAACCTAGCTATTCCAAACTTGCGAAGGTTGCTATGAAATAACAAAAGGCTTTGGAAAAGGTTCAAAATCTGCTAGACAAAAGCGATGACCTGTTGGGTGAGGAATTGAATAGAACTAAATCTTTAACTGATAACCTTCAGAGACTTCGGTTTAAGTTTGATAATCTTTAGGGTCATTATAACTCTCTCTTAACCGATCATGAGAAGCTTTCTTATGAATTTCTTCAGAGAAAGCAAGATCTTGAGAAGTTAAAAGTGAGTTATGAAGATCTTCAAAAGGAAAATGATTCATTGCTTGCTCAACAGATCAGTTCCGCCTAGGGAGAATTTATTCCACCATCTTTGAAATGCATTGAGCATAAATTAGCTAATTCTTCACCCGAATGTTCACATGCTTCTATTGCTGCAAATTCTTCAACTATCTCTATGGTCACAAATTCCTCATCTAAGGATACCACATGTATCACTGACGATAATGTAGGGTTGAAGGAATTGTATGTGGCAGGCATATACAAAAGCCTCAAAGGGCATCAGACTCTTTGTGATGTGCTCAAAAAGCATATCTTGAACATGAACCATAGGAAAGAGGGTATTGCCTTTGAGAGGAAACTCAATGCTGATGGGACCTACTGGAAACCTAAGCAGTATCACAAAACCTCAAGGTTTGCTGTGAAAGGACCTCAGTAGATCCATGCACATTATCTGGCTTTACTTGTGAATCTTCATATTCCTCTAATGAGTCATTTGACTCCAACTGTAAATTGTTCAAAAATAAGAATGGTTAAGTATTTGCTCGATATGTTGGAACTAACTGCAGGAACGGTCCCCTATGAAGAAAATCCGGGTTCCCGAAAGGTGGCTTGAAAGTCTCCAGGTGAATGTTATCATGACAACACCTGTGAAGAATAGGAACCCCAGATCAAATTCTTCATATGGATCCAAGTCCTCATATGGACCAAATTCTTCATCTGGATCAAATTCCTCACGTGGATCCAAATCTTCATATGAACATCATCGTGCTAACACTTTTGTTCCGTAGGGAAAGTCAAAAGGCTATGAATATGTGCATTATTCTTCAAACCATTATGTTCATAAGTCCTCAAAGAATTTCTCTGCTTATTCATATGCTTACCCTAACCCATCTTTTGTGAAACGAAATGCACTGGCTTCAATGCCATCTTTCTCTTATGGAGCTCATAGAATGATGAACTCTTTGCCACCCCTGTAGATGTGGGTGGTGAAGAAAAAGAACTAATCTCTTATGCACGGTCAGGTCTCCAGACAAACTTAATCGTCTTAAGAATTTGCTAGAGACCTGATTATTCTTGAATGGACGTAAGCTAATCATGATGAAATGAATCACACAAATCTCACGTCCTCATATTGTTGGGGAACGTAGTAATTTCAAAAAATTTCCTACGCACACGTTAGATCATGGTGATTCATAGCAATGAGAGGGGAGAGTGTTGTCCATGTACCCTCGTAGACCAAAAGCGGAAGCGTTAGAACAACGCGCTTGATGTAGTCGTACGTCTTCACGATACGACCGATCCAAGTACCGAACGTACGGCACATCCGAGTTCAGGACAAGTTCAGCTCGATGACGATCCCCGTACTCCGATCCAGCAGGGTGTCGGGGATGAGTTCCGTCAGCACGACAGCGTGGTGACGGTGATGATGTTCTACCGACGCAGGGCTTCACCTAAGGACCGCAATGATATGACCGAGGTGGAATATGGTGGAGGGGGGCACCGCACACGGCTAGGGAACGATCACGAAGATCAACTTATGTCTCATGGGGTGCCCCCTCCTCCGTATATAAAGGGGGGAGGAGGAGGTGGCCGGCCAAGGGGGTGGCGCGCCCTAGGGGTGGGAAACCTACTCCAAGTAGCTTTGCCCCTCCCTTTCCTAGTCTAAGAAGGAGGGGGAAGGAAGGAGTGGGAGAGGGGAAAGGCAAGGGGGCGCCACCTCCCCCCTTCCTTGTCCTATTCGGACACAAGTGGAGGGGGCACCCCTCTTGCCTTGGCTGGCCCCTCTCTCTCCACTAGGGCCCAACAAGGCCCATTAGTTCCGGGGGGGGGGGTCCGGTAACCCCTGGTACTCCGATGTATATCCGATAACCCCCGGAACTATTCCGGTGTCTGAATATAGTCGTCCAATATATCAATCTTTATGTCTCAACCATTTCAAGACTCCTCGTCATGTCCGTGATCACATCCGGGATTCCGAAAAACCTTCGGTACATCAAAAACTATAAACTCATAATATAATTGTCATCGTAACGTTAAGCGTGCGGACTCTACGGGTTCGAGAACTATGTAGACATGACCTAGAACTGTTTCCGGTCAATAACCAATAGTGGAACCTGGATGCTCATATTGGCTCCTACATATTCTTTGAAGATCTTTGTCGGTCAAACCGCATAACAACATACGTTGTTCCCTTTGTCATCAGTATGTTACTTGCCCGAGATTCGATCGTTGGTATCCAATACCTAGTTCAATCTCGTTACCGACAAGTCTCTTTACTTGTTAAGTAATGCATCATTCCGTAACTAACTCATTAGCTACATCGCTTGCAAGGCTTATAGTGATGTACATTACCGAGAGGGCCCAGAGATACCTCTCCGACAGTCGGAGTGACAAATCCTAATCTTGAAATACGTCAACTCAACAAGTACCCTTGGAGACACCTGTAGAGCACCTTTATAATCACCCAGTTACGTTGTGACGTTTGGTAGCACACAAAGTGTTCCTCTGGTAAACGGGAGTTACATAATCTCATAGTCATAGGAACATGTATAAGTCATGAATAAAGCAATAGCAACATACTAAACGATCAAGTGCTAAGCTAACAGAATGGGTCAGCTCAATCACATCATTCTCCTAATGATGTGATTCCGTTAATCAAATGACAACTCATGTCTATGGTCAGGAAACTTAACCATCTTTGATTTACGAGCTAGTCAAGTAGAGGCATACTAGTGACACTATATTTGTCTTTATATTCACACATGTATTATGTTTTCGGGTAATACAATTCTAGCATGAATAATAAACATTTATCATGATATGAGGAAATAAATAATAACTTTATTATTGCCTCTAGGGCATATTTCCTTCAGTCTCCCACTTGCACTAGAGTCAATAATCTAGATTACATAGTAATGATTCTAACACCCATGGATTCTTGGTGATGATCATGTTTTGCTCATGGAAGAGACTTAGTCAACGGGTCTGCAACATTCAGATCCGTATGTATCTTGCAAATCTCTATGTCTCCCACCTAGACTTGGTCCCAGATGGAATTGAAGCGTCTCTTGATGTGTTTGGTCCTCATGTGAAATCTGGATTCCTTTGCCAAGGCAATTGCACCAGTATTGTCACAGAAGATCTTCATTCGTCTCGATGCACTAGGTATGACTCCTAGATCGGAAATGAACTCCTTCATCCAGACTCCTTCATTTGTTGCTTCCGAAGCAGCTATGTACTCCGCTTCGCATGTAGATCCCGCTACGATGCTTTGTTTAGAACTGCACCAACTTACAGCTCCACCGTTTAAAAAAAACACATATCCGGTTTGCTATTTAGAATCGTCTGGATCAATGTCAAAGCTTGCATCAATGTAACCATTTACGACTAGCTCTTTGTCACCTTCATAAACGAGAAACATATCCTTAGTCCTTTTCAGGTATTTGAGGATGTTCTTGACCGCTGTTCAGTGATCCACTCCTGTATTACTTTGGTACCTCCCTGGCTAACTAATAGCAAGGCACACATCAGGTCTGGTACACAGCATTGCATACATGATAGAGCCTATGGCTGAAGCATAGGGAACTCCTTTCATTTTCTCTCTATCTTCTGTAGTGGTCGGGAATTGAGTCTGACTCAACTTCACACCTTGTAATACAGGCAAGAATCCTTTCTTTGCCTGATCCATTTTGAACTTTTTCAAAACTTTATCAAGGTATGTGCTTTGTGAAAGTCTAATCAAGCGTCTTGATCTATCTCTATAGATTTTGATGCCCAATATGTAAGGAGCTTCACCGAGGTCTTTCATTGAAAAACTTTTATTCAAGTATCCCTTTATGCTATCCATAAATTCTATATCATTTCCAATTAACAGTATGTCATGTACATATAATATCAGAAATGCTATAGAGCACCCACCCACTTTCTTGTAAATACAGGCTTCTCCAAAGTCTGTATCAAACCATATGCTTTGATCACACTATCAAAACGTGTATTCCAACTCCGAGATGTTTGCACCAGTCCATAGATGGATCGCTGGAGCTTGCACACTTTGTCAGCACCATTTGGATCGACAAAACCTTCCGGCTGCATCATATACAGCTCTTCTTCCAGAAATCCATTCAGGAATGCAGTTTTTACATCCATTTGCCAAATTTCATAATCATAAAATGCGGCAATTGCTAACATGATCCGGACAGACTTAAGCATCGCTACAGGTAAGAAAGTCTCATCGTAGTCAACCCCTTGAACTTGTCGAAAACCATTCCCAACAAGTCGAGCTTTGTAGACAGTAATATTACCATCAACGTCAGTCTTCTTCTTAAAAATCCATTTATTCTCGATGGCTTGCCGATCATCAGGCAAGTTAACCAAAGTCCACACTTTGTTCTCATACATGGATCCCATCTCAGATTTCATGGCTTCAAGCCATTTTGCGGAATCTGGGCTCATCATCGCTTCCTCATTGTTCGTAGGTTCCCCATGGTCAAGTAACATGACCTCCAAAATAGGATTACCGTACCACTCTGGTGCGGATCTTACTCTGGTTAACCTACGAGGTTCTGTAGTAACTTGTTCTGAAGTTTCATGATCATCATCATTAGCTTCCTCACTTATTGGTGTAGTCGTCACAGGAACTAGTCTCTATGATGAACTATTTTCCAATAAAGGAGCAGGTACAGTTACCTCATCAAGTTCTACTTTCCTCCCACTCACTTCTTTCGAGAGAAACTCCTTCTCTAGAAAGGATCCATTCTTTGCAAAAAATGTCTTGCCTTCGGATCTGTGATAGAAGGTGTACCCAACAGTTTCCTTTGGTTATCCTATGAAGACACATTTCTCCGATTTGGATTCGAGCTTATCAGGTTGAAGCTTTTTTACATAAGCATCGCAGCCCCAAACTTTAATAAATGACAACTTTGGTTTCTTGCCAAACCACAATTCATAAAGCGTCGTCTCAACGGATTTTGATGGTGCCCTATTTAACGTGAATGCGGCCGTCTCTAAAGCAAAACCCCAAAACGATAGCGGTAAATCAGTAAGAGACATCATAGATAGCACCATATCTAGTAAAGTACGATTACGATGTTCGGACACACCATTACGCTGTGGTGTTCCGGGTGGCGTTAGTTGTGAAACTATTCCGCATTGCTTCAAATGTAAGCCAAACTCGTAACTCAAATATTCTCCTCCACGATCAGATCATAGAAACTTTATTTCTTGTTACGATGATTTTCAACTTCACTCTGAAATTCTTTGAACTTTTCAAATGTTTCAGAGTTATGTTTCATTAAGTAGATATACCCATATCTGCTCAAATCATCTGTGAAGGTGAGGAAATAACTATATCCGCCACGATCCTCAACATTCATTGGACCACATACATCAGTATGTATGATTTCCAACAAACCAGTTGCTCTCTTCATAGTACCGGAGAACAGTGTTTTAGTCATCTTGCCCATGAGGCATGGTTCGCAAGTACCAAGTGATTCATAATCAAGTGATTCCAAAAGGCCATCAGTATGGAGCTTCTTCATGCGCTTTACACCAATATGACCTAAACGGCAGTGCCAAAAGTAAGTTGCACTATCATTATCAACTCTGCATCTTTTGGCTTCAACATTATGAATATGTGTATCACTACTATCGAGATTCATCAAAAATAGACTACTCTTTAAAGGTGCATGACCATAAAAGATATTACTCATATAAATAGAACAACCAATATTCTCGGATTTAAAAGAATAACCGTCTCGCATAAAACAAGATCCAGATATATTGTTCATGCTCAACGCTGGCACCAAATAACAATTATTTAGGTCTAAAACTAATCCTGAAGGTAGATGTATAGGTAGCGTGCCGACGACGATCACATCGACTTTGGAACCATTTCCCACGCATATCGTCACCTCGTCCTTAGCCAGTGTCCGCTTAATCTGTAGTCCCTGTTTCGAGTTGCAAATATTAGCAACAGAACCAATATCAAATACCCAGGTGCTACTGCGAGCTCTAGTAAGGTACACATCAATAACATTTATATCACATATACCTTTGTTCACCTTTCCATCCTTCTTATCCGCCAAATACTTGGGGCAGTTCCGCTTCAAGTGACTAGTCTGCTTGCAGTAGAAACACTCAGTCTTAGGCTTAGGTCCAAACTTGGGTTTCTTCTCCTGAGCAGCAACTTGTTTGCTGTTCTTCTTGAAGTTCCCCTTCTTTTTCCCTTTGCCCTTTTTCTTGAAACTGGTGGTCTTATTGACCATCAACACTTGATGTTCCTTCTTGATTTCTACCTCCGTAGCTTTTAGCATTGCGAAGAGCTCGGGAATTGTCTTGTCCATCCCTTGCATATTATAGTTCATCACGAAGCTCTTGTAGCTTGGTGGCAGTGATTGAAGAATTCTGTCAATGACGCTATCATCTGGAAGATTAACTCCTAGTTGAATCAAGTGATTGTTATACCCAGACATTCTGAGTATATGCTCACTGACAGAACTATTCTCCTCCATCTTGCAACAAACTTGTTGGAGACTTCATATCTCTCAATCCGGGCATTTGCTTGAAATATTAACTTCAACTCCTGGAACATCTCATATGCTCCATGACGTTCAAAACGTTGTTGAAGTCCCGGTTCTAAGCCGTAAAGCATGGCACACTGAACTATCGAGTAGTCATCAACTTTGCTCTGCCAGACGTTCAAAACATCTGGTGTTGCTCCTGCAACAGGTTTGGCACCCAGCGGTGCTTCCAGGACGTAATTCTTCTGTGCAGCAATGAGGATAATCCTCAGGTTACAGACCCAGTCCGTGTAATTGCTACCATCATCTTTCAACTTTGCTTTCTCAAGGAACGCATTAAAATTGAACAGAACAACAGCACGAGCCATCTATCTACAACAAACATAGACAAGCAAAATACTATCAGGTACTAAGTTCATGATAAATTTAAGTTCAATTAATCATATTACTTAAGAACTCCCACTTAGATAGACATCTCTCTAATCATCTAAGTGATCATGTGATCCAAATCAACTAAACCATAACCGATCATCACGTGAAATGGAGTAGTTTTCAATGGTGAAGATCACTATGTTGATCATATCTACTATATGATTCACGCTCGACCGTTCGGTCTCAGTGTTCCGATGCCATATCTGCATATGCTAGGCTCGTCAAGTTTAACCTGAGTATTCTGCGTGTGCAAAACTGGCTTGCACCCGTTGTAGATGGACGTAGAGCTTATCACACCTGATCATCACGTGGTGTCTGGGCACGACGAACTTTGGCAACGGTGCATACTCAGGGAGAACACTTTTATCTTGAAATTTAGTGAGAGATCATCTTGTAATGCTACCGTCAATCAAAGCTAGATAAGATGCATAAAAGATAAACATCACATGCAATCAAATATAAGTGATATGATATGGCCATCATCATCTTGTGCTTGTGATCTCCGTCTCCGAAGCACCGTCATGATCACCATCGTCACCGGCGCGACACCTTGATCTCCATCGTAGCATCGGTGTCGTCTCGCCAACTATTGCTTCTACGACTATCGCTACCCTTTAGTGATAAAGTAAAGCAATTACAAGGCGATTGCATTTCATACAATAAAGCGACAACCATATGGCTCCTGCCAGTTGCCGATAACTCGGTTACAAAACATGATAATCTCATACAATAAAATATAGCATCACGTCTTGACCATATCACATCACAACATGCCCTGGAAAAACAAGTTAGACGTCCTCTACTTTGTTGTTGCAAATTTTATGTGGCTGCTACGGGCTGAGCAAGAACCGTTCTTACCTACGCATGAAAACCACAACGATAGTTCGTCAAGTTAGTGTTGTTTTAACCTTTGCAAGGACCGGGCGTAGCCACACTCGGTTCAACTAAAGTTGGAGAAACAGACACCCGCTAGTCACCTGTGTGCAAAGCACGGAGGTAAAACCAGTCTTGCGTAAGCGTACGCGTAATGTCGGTCCGGGACGCTTCATCCAACAATACCGCTGAACCAAAGTATGACATGCTGGTAAGCAGTATGACTTGTATCAGAGCCGCGCTAATTGTAGGACATGATAGGCAGTTAGTGCGTTAGTGGAACGTTAGGTAGTTTCATCTGAGTGTCGGTAGTCTTAGAAATTGATTATTGCATTTCATGCTTGTTTATCTGTTGTTATTACTAACCATCTGATGATTGTGAGTGTAGATGGCTCCAGTTCTGATCTTGAACCATCCTGAGCCAGCTCCGTACACATCACCGCACCTACTTCAGAACATGTGGTGATGACTCTACCCAGAGGGTGCTGATCCAGTTATTAGGTGTAATGGGAGCATCTGGCCGGTTCGTTGTATGAGTATTATGATGACGTCACTCTACACCACAGTTCCCCTTCTGGTGCTTACACTCGTTCCTCTAAGGGTGGTTTCGCTTCTACGCCATCTCAGGCAGTCCAGTTTGCTGCTATCTAGGCCGTTGTAGACTTGCGCTACTACGAGGTTCACATGCACACCCACCCAGGTTTATACTACTACCCATTGTGGGTGTCAAAACCGGCGGACCTCGGGTAGAGGGTCCCGAACTATGCATCTAAGGCTAATGGTAACAGGAGGCAGGGGACACGATGTTTTACCCAGGTTCGGGCCCTCTCGATGGAGGTAATACCCTACTTCCTGCTTGATTGATCTTGATGATATGAGTATTACAAGAGTTGATCTACCACGAGATCGTAGAGGCTAAACCCTAGAAGCTAGCCTATGATTATGATTGTTGTTGTCCTATGGACTAAACCCTCCGGGTTATATTGTTGGAGGGGGCTAGGGTTACACAGAGTCGGTTACAGAGAAGGAGATCTACATATCCGAATTGCTAAGCTTGCCTTCCACGCAAAGGAGAGTCCCATCCGGACCCGGGACGAAGTCTTCAATCTTGTATCTTCATAGTCCAACAGTCCGGCCAAAGTATATAGTCCGGCTGTCCGAGGACCCCTTAATCCAGGACTCCCTCAGTAGCCCCTGAACCAGGCTTCAATGACGACGAGTCCGGCATGCAGATTGTCTTCGGCATTGCAAGGAGGGTTCCTTCTCGGAATACTCCATAGAAGACTTTTAACATGAGAATCGTGTCTGGCTCTGCTAAACAAATTCCACATACCACCGTAGAGAGTACAATATTCCACAAATCTAATCTGCTGACAGCTTCTTATAGCATGATAGCATGCCTCGGTCCTGTCATTATTCGAACCGTTTTTCACAACCAGCTACTTCACATAATGCGAGCCGGTTTCCTTGACACGTCTTGTCGAAGCAAAGATCTAGTCCCCTTATCGCGGGATTATCATCAATACGGGCATGGGTAACCCAACCATGCCATCAATCATTGCGCCTGGGGAATAAGCGATTTTAACGGGCGAGTGGGGAGGCGCACAGTTTCTACCGCCTTTATAAAGAGATAGGGATTCTCCTCTTTCACCCATGCCTTCTTCTTCCTCCGTTCATCCATCCTCGCGCGCTCGAGCTCCAGCGCCCCAGTTCTCACCTTCTCCATACAGCCATTCCAAACATGTCCGGAGCAGGAGGCAAGTGGATGGCCTCCTCCATCAAGGAGGACATTACAAAGCTCCGGGAGGCCGGATACTTGGCCGCAGACATTGCGCACCGGCTCCCAGACGCAGGGCAGATCGTTCCGACTCCACAACCCCACGTGAGGGTTGTGTTCCTCACCCACTTCGTCCGCGGACTGGAATTCCCCCTCCACCCATTCATCCGCGGGCTCATGTTTTACTATGGGTTAGACTTTCATGATCTGGCCCCTAATTTTATCCTCAACATCTCGATGTTTATCGTCGTGTGCGAGGGCTTCCTTCGCATCAAACCGCACTTTGGTCTGTGGCTGAAAATCTTCAACGTGAAGCCAAAGATAGTGGTTGGCCAGCAAGCGGAGTGTGGAGGCGCTATGGTGGGCAAGATGCCCAGCGTCACCAGGATCGAGGGCTCCTATGTGGAGACCATAAAGGGGTGGCAGTTGGGGTGGTTCTACATCACCGATCCGCGCGACGCCAACTGGGTGGCGGCCCCCGAATTCTGATCCGGCATCCCCATGCGGCTCACCTCCTGGAAGAAGAAGGGCTTAGCCTCGGGCGCGCCCACGGAGCTGACTGGACTCCAGAACTGTGTCAAAAATATGATAAGCAAGAAGATCAAGATTGTCAACGTGGTCCAGGTCATGCTCTTTCACCGGATTCTCCCGTGTGAAAGACGGGTATTCAACCTATGGGAGTTTGATGCAGCCCAACACCAGACGCTGCGAGAGCTCTTCGACACGATGCACAAAGACGTCTAGAAGGTGTTATTCAAGGCAAGTGAAGTTCCTCCTCCCACCATCGAGGACCGCGGACTCAGCACCAAGCGCCACGCCAATTCGGTAAGCATTCTATATTTCATGAGATGTTCCTTTCCTTAGTATATTCATGGGAGGAATATAAGCCATCTTCTGGGATGGGCGCCGTCAAGTCCCGCAACGCAGCTTCGAGTGGGTCTCGAGTGTCTCCATTCGAGCGCTCGCCACTATTAATGACGAGCGCCTCCGTGACGGTGCTTCCGCCGCTGTGCTCGCGAGGAGGCGGCTCGTCGTAGATCACCACGTTAGTGGGGAACGCATCAAGGGACGCCGTGTCGGAGTCGACGATCATCGGGTCGGTGGAGCCAACAGACTCCAGGTCCACAGGAGGCTCGCTGGTGAGGTGAAGCTGGTCGAGGAGGATGACGAGGTGGCTCTCGGGGCAGCTGGTGCTCGCGTCGGAGGCCGGCTCGTCGGAGAGGTGAATCTTGCCAACGCGTTCAGCGAGGCATCTCGCCGCGCAGGCGATCTCAGCGCCATGCAGGGCGTCGAGGCTGACACCGTCAGGCGTGTTGGGCTAGCTTCGCTCGCCGGGAAGGAACAAGGTTCCCGTCTAAAGCAGGTCTCCGGGAGACGGTGCACGTCGCACAACAGTGGGCGCCAAATGTCGGGGGTTGGGTGCGACATATGCCAAAGGATGGCTTATCATGGTGGGAGCAAGTAAAACGTCCCTGGTGACCGGAAGTGGGATGAGGCGTAGACACGAACGCCGGCGGACTTTACCCAGGTTCGGGTCTCTCCTAGGAGAGAACACCCCTGGTCCTGCTCTGCGGGGTCTCCGCGTGATCCCTAAAGGCACAAGTGATACAAGTTGCTCCTTGAGTTGTGTGCTAGAGGAAGGAGAAGGCAAGGCTAGCTCTCTCCTGCCCTAGGTATGTGTCTAGGTCTAATGGGGTGGGAACCCTTTGCATGGGTGCCTTGGAGGTTTATATAGGCCTACCCCCAGGGGTACAATGGTAATCTGGCTGGCTGCTGGGCCCGACTGTCAGCGTCTCCGGCCTCCGGCTTCTCCGCCGACTGCTGGGGCCCGCCGCCTGGTGGGCCCCGCCGACCGGTCTGGTACAGAGCCGATAGGACGCCGCCGCCGCTGGCATGTCTGGTTGGTGGCTGGTCAGTGTAGCCATGCTGCTAATGACGCTGGCTTGGTCATCTCAGTGTAGCTACAGTCCCTGCCGCCTTGTGGGAGATCACTGTAGCCACACCTGGTCTCCTCAGGTTAATGGCGCACGGGCTTCGAGGGAGGGGGCGGCCGCTTGCTAGAGGCCGGCCGTCCTCCGGTCCGTCTGGTTTGGCGTGCACCGTCTTCTGGGATGTCCCTGCCCGGTAGGGCCCGCAGCCTGTGGGCCGTACCGACAAGCCGTCATGGGGAGCGGGGCTCCGCCTGCCCAGAGTGACGTCAGGGGAGAGTGGCAACAGTGTCATGCCATGTGGACATCTCCGCCAGGATTCCGGGGCGAGGGCTTCAGTGTTGCCATGCCCCGTCTCGTCCTCTTGATGGGGGCACAAACTCTGAGGGTGCGCGGTGCCCGTCTGCCAGATGCCATCTTCCACAGAAGCCGGCCGGCTGGGGCCGGCCGCTCGTGATTCCGTCTATTGGTGGTTGGCCGTCCTCTGGCTGCCGGCCGTTGGGCTTGCCGGCTCCTAGAGGGCGGGGCTTCGTCCTGGGGCGTAGCAAGGCGGAGCCGGCCCAAGGTCTTGATAAATTCAGGGACTCGGGTGAGCCTACCCATGGCCCATTACTCCGACACAATTATTGATGGATTCCACCTCACGAGAGTCCTCATGGACGGCGACAGCCATCTTAACCTGCTCTATCAGGACACGGTCCGCAAAATGGGTATTGACTCGTCAAGAATCAAGCCCACCTAAACTACCTTTAAAGGAGTAATAATCGGTGTAGAGGCCCGCTGCATGGGCTCAATCACCTTGGAAGTCGTCTTCGGTTCTCCAACAACTTCCGAAGCGAAGAATTGATCTTCGACATCGTCCTTTCTACAGTGGTTATCATGCACTACTCAGACTAACCGTGTTCGCTTGCTTCAATGCGGCCCCGCAGTATGCCTATCTAAGGCTTAAGATGCCAGGACCATGAGGTGTCATAATAGTCTGTGGAAACATGGAGTGCTCCCTCCGTACCGAGGAGAACTCCGTGGCCCTTGCAGCGGAAGTATAGTGTGATCTCATTAAGCCAAACCCTACATCGACCGTCAAGCCCTCGGACACTGTCAAACGAGTCCGGACTACTCCGTAGACCGACAGTCCAGCTCGCTAGGAGCTCGATTAGCAATTTGGCCTCCATCTTAGCTCCAACCAAATTGCGGCATATGAACCGCGCGTACATAACTACGCACTCAAAATACCATGGGCAAGGACAAAGGCATATCAAGAATAAAGTCCACAATACGGCTCAACCCTATCTGGATCCTCATATCCTCTTTCTCCTTATTTTTCATTTTTTTCAGGTTCCTTACAACCCACATCACCTTTTGATGGTGCCAAGGGCCCTTTTTTCCTAGCCCCTTATGAAAACCCGGTCATTGATTCTCTCAAAGGATCACACATCAAGGCGAAAAGCAGCGCAGATGCATGGCAGAGTATCTAAAGGATCCTCAAAGATCACATCTTCCCTTTTTACTACATGTACACACCTTTCCCTTGTGCTTGGCATGTAAAATGGCCTCAATGCTTGTAGCATTATCGGTACAAATATTTTTTGACGTATCAATCAGACTATAATGGAAACAGTTTTTCGCCCAACCTATTCGGTACTAGCTTATTTTTTAATCCGTTTTCCCTGGATTTCTTTCGTCCGATTGTCATGTACACTTCGGCACGACTTAACAATCACCAGGGGCTCCATTCAACCACGTACATTACTTAAAATAACATTAGTCCGAACACTTTTATTGTACAATTCGGCGTCCCGAATATAACATTATATGCATCGGCTCCGAATCATGTCTTGGGTCAATTGTTGGGTTGCCCGGATCATGTGGTTACTACCTTACGTTCTGCTTGTTCGGCTAAGGAAGTAAAGGGAGAACTACTGCGATTGTGTTTCTGGTTCATCCGGATAAACACCTCAGTAGCGAAAGCTGAAAACTGACTGTCATGATGCGGTGAGAGCTGGTCAGCTATTCGGTGACTAAGTATAAATCTCTTGGATTTTTTCCGTGTCACACGAAGGACCGGTCTTCACCTGGTCAGGCGTCTACTGCAACCAAGTTCGGATAACGAAACAATACCAGGGGCTACGCCAACAATCTTACTGTCATACTCCTATGGCTAAGTGACAGTGATAAAGCTGCATAGTCTGATTGTCTGGTTCGCCACACTAACACCTCCTTGCAGGACCAATTTGTTGGGTTAAGCGTGTTCATGTGCTGTTCGGAACACCCCCGTACTACCTACGTGGGGGCTGAAGCCAACGAGTAGCCAACTCTCAGACACAGTAAACAGCCGCAAAGGAGGGAAGTAATTTTAGACAAAACACACAAAATATTATAAAAAGGCTTTGTTTTTATAATACAAAGTTCCAGCAGCACATATACATTCATTCAAAAATGATGTCCTTCGAACACTGGCCCTCTACAATGTGCGATCCTTCAAGGACGTCGCCGAAATACCGCTCTAGCGTATGGTGCTCCTTGCCTGCGGGCGGTCCCTCGGTTGCAAGATTGGTGGCATTCATCTTCGCCCATTGCACCTTGACATGGGCGAAGGCCATCTGGGCACCTTCGATACAGACTGATCGCTTTATAGCGTCAAGCCGTGGGAAGGAATGGACTAGCCGCTTCACAAGCCCAAAGTAGCTGCTGGATATGGGTTCGGCTGGCCAATGACGGACTATAATGTCCTTCTTGGCCAGTTCAGCCACCCTATGCAGTTCGGTCAGCTGCTTCAGCTGATCGCTGAGGGGCACTGGATGCTCTGGCACAAGGTACTGGGACCAAAACAACTTCTCTCTTGAGCTCCCCTCTTTGGCTCGGAAGAAATCCGCAGCATCAACCATAGTCTGGGTAGATCCGCAAACTCTCCTGGAGAACTCCAAATGCGGGTCAGTATATTGCTCTGCATATTGAAGGCCTTACCCGTTGAGATCTTCTTTGCCTCTCGGATCTCCTGACAAGCGCCTTGGGCCTCAACACAAGCCTCCTTCGCACATTGGAGCGCTGTAACAAGTTCAGAGTCTCGATCCGACACCTTGCGTTCCGAGGACTCACATTTGCTTATAGCATCTGTCGGATTACGGGTTCCGCAAACCTTTGCAAGGTTCAAACTCTAGGGTGCATGTGGAGATCTCAACCTACCCAGCCTGCCTACTCGCGATCCTCGTAAGCCTAGCGTGCCGAGCTCGAAGAGACAAAGAGATACAACATTTTATCCTGGTTCGGGCCACCTTGCGATGTAATACCCTACTCCAGTGTTTTGGTTGATTGCCTCAAAGGGCTGAGGATGAACTAGTACAAGGGATGAACACGCGTTAGGAGGTGAGGTGTTCTAGAGCTCAAGAGAGCTAGTGAGGTGGTCGGGTGAGAGTGGATCCGATCACCCTCTATGGTGGTGGCTATGTCCTATTTATAGTGGCCTCGGTCCTCTTCCCAAATGTTGGCGGGAAGGGATCCCACAATGGCCGGATTTGAAAGGGAACAAGTAGCACAGCTTATCCTGACTAAAGTGGTCTTTGCCTACGAAAAGCCCTTGGTCATGACGGTGCGGTAGGCGCAGTGATGACCTACGTCCTGCCGTCCTCATGGTCTTGGTCTTGTTACACCAGAATGGAAACCTTTGGCTGATTCCTCGGGACTCAACGCCTTTGGCTTTCCTCCCTTGCACCGAAGAGGAAACTGGTGCTTTGTGCCCGCTGGGGCCCGCCTGGCCTTGGTCGTCATGGCTCACGTCAGCTGAGCCTCGTAAGGGGCACCTTGCATAGAACTCTCCGCCCCTCGGGAGCCAGCCTGAAGAGGACGATCCCCTCGGGGGTCTTGGCGTCATCTGCCTCACGAGGCTTGGCCCCTCGCAAGGGTCTTGAGTCGTTGATGCTGAAGCTGGCCCATACCAGGCTATCGGGGGGCACATGGTGGGCTGCAGGCAGGCAAGTTTGGATACCCCCATATCCAAAACACCGACAGTAGTCCCCGAGCCCAAGGCGCACTCGGACATGGCTTCTAGGAAAAGCCAAGGGGCAAGTGCGGAGCACCGCGGGCCCTAACCGCCTGCGGCCTTGATGACGCATGGAGATTGATGGGACGTGGGCGTCTCCACTTCCCCACACTGCCTTGGCAACTGTTTCCGTCTGACAAAAGGGGTGCCGCCTGCTGCAGTGCTTCCATTGCCTCCCCTTCGTCTTTCTCTAGACCCCCTTCTCCCAACACCGAAAGAACTCACCAGATCTACCGATTCTCTCCTCCAGTCTTCCGCCCAATGGATGGTGAGAAGAACAAGACTCTAGCTCTGGCTGTCGGCCTCGCCTAGTACGATCCGGTTCTGACTGCGCCCTCCGTCACCGAGGAGAAGCTCCAGACCGCACTTCTCCTGACGGCGAGCGAGGATAGTGAGTGGGAGGAGACTGCACTCCGGGTTGCCACCGCCTCACTGAAACCCGCGAACAGTACCTTCTACCCTTTCTTCCTCCACAGCATCTATTCGGTGCTGGTGCCCCCATTCTCCTTCTTCTTCTATGTTGTTCTCCATCATTACGGCCTTCATGCGCTCCACATTCACCCTAATTCCATCCACCTCCTTTACATCTTCGCCTTGTACTACGAGGCATTCGTGGGGGTGATGCCCTCCCTCGCCATGCTCTGCCACTTCTTCCTCCGCATGGCCGGCGACTGACCCGCTGGGTGCGTTGGCTTCTTTGCGGCTCCGGGCGGCAACGCGATCTCCTGCGTCGGGAAGAAGGTGGAGGATGCCCTGAAGAGGTGGGTCCTAATGGACGCCAAGTGCTCACGGGACCTCATGGAGCTGTCGACTGAGCTCCCCTCCTCTGAGAAGGGTTGGCTTTCTGAGAAGATCACCGACCCTTCCCTGAAGCCATTGATGTGGAAGATGGAGGAGGACCTGAAGAACGAGAAGCTGACAGGGGCCATGATTCTTAAGGCGTTCCAGATGCAATGCCTAGCGCCGCTCCAGGATCACTCTTGCCCCTTGTGGAAGCTTGGGGGCGCCGACGACAAGATCCGCCTGCGCCAGGATGCCCTTCCCGAGGAGGAGCTAAGCAAGGTGTCGCTTTACTTGACTAGGAAGGATCCGAGCGGTCCTCCGGAGGAATTGCTCTCGCTGTACAGCCGAGTCGATGGGGTGGAGGTTGTCGCGGCCATGCCAGTCTTCGACGAGTTCGAGCCCGTGCTAACGGGACCTCCCCCGCCGCCCGCCTCCTTGGTGAACCTGTCCTCTTGTGACCATTCCTCTGAGGCCACCGAGGGGGAGGGCGAGGGGGAATCCTCTGCCCCGAGGCAGAGGGAGCTCCTCCGCAACTTCCCTGATGATGATGACGATGATGCGCCTCGGGTAATGGAGCTGGCTTGCCCCTCCAGGGTCACCATGAGATCCGAGGCGGCCTCCTCGAAGCAGCCAAAGCGATCGGCCGTGAAGAAGGGCAGCACTGCATTGATCCCTCGGTAGTACTCCGCCTTTGCCAGCAGCGTCCAGAGTGGCGCCGACCGCATGCTCCCCTTCTCCCAAAAGTGCAGCTCCGCCAGCCCCGGCGAATCCACCGCTGTTGGGCCTGAAGAGGAACTACATCTTCTCTAACCAGTGAGTGCTTTCCCTTGATCTTGCTGTTGATTCCTAATGCGATTCTTAGCATCTTCATCCCTTGTTAGGTAGCAGTCGGCGAAGAAGAAGAAGGAGGATGCTGAGGTTGCCCTGGTCGAGTGCGTCGACGAGGCCGCTGCAGCCCTGGCGAAGGAGAGCGTTGCGGCCCCTGCAGCTCCATCGGCGATGTCGTCTTCTCAGGGCGCCGAAGCCACCCTCACGATGTGCCGGCGTCCTCAGCGGCTCTGACCCCGTCGATGCCCATCCTGGTTGCGGCTGTTGAGGTCGCCCGGCCTCCCCAGCCCCTAGTCCTTCCTGCTGTTGTGGTTTCTCCAGCCTTGGCGCCGAGAATGTTTTCTCTTCTGCCCGGCGTGCAGCTGGGCAACAACGCCCCTGCCGCCTCCAGAGCCGTTGAGGAGGTACGAGTGGCGTTGAACCTTCTCCAAGGTGAACTTCAGGGCCCAGACCGGCGCAAAGCATGGGGCGCCTGGGGCTAATCTTTGGATGGCTCCAGGCCGACGCGTCTGTCCAAGTGGCCTGGAGCTATGTGGAGGAGGCCTAGAAGGTGTCCGGGGTGGATGCTGTCAAGCGTGACCTGGCGCGAAAGGAGGCCACGAAAGCCGAGGATCGGTGCCACATGGTGGAGGCTAAGCTGAATGCTCTTCAGGAACAATAGGATGCCCAGGCCTACCAACTCCAGGAGCGAGAGGAAAACTTGAAGGCCCAGGAGGCTTCCTTTGCCGATCAAGATGCTGAGATGAAGAAGGCAACCCTGGAACAGGCTGCGGAGCATTGCTGCCTGACAAAGCTGAAGGAGGAGGCGGAGGCAGCCTAGTTGTCCCTTCCCGAGGCCAAAGAAGTGGCCATCATGGAGCGCAGCACCTCGCCTCCCTCGAGGCGAGGTTCCACAAGGCTGAGTGGTCACTCTTTGGGGACGATCCCTCAAAGAAAGCGGCAGTAATGGCCCCAAGGGAGAGCCCTGCCGCCCTGCTCCCTGAGGTAGTGGCAGTGCTCGAGGACGCCATCGACGGCTTTGGCTCTTTTGGTGGAAGGTGAGGTTCGCTTTCTTTCTTCCTCGCCCTTACGTGCGTATTCAGCCATCTCTATCTCCGGGACGCCAGCTTCGACTTTGCCACCTTCCTCGAGCCCGTGGACCCCGACTCCCACAGTGCTTCTGTTGCCGCTGTGAAGGGCTCCGTGGATGCCCTGCTAAGCAAGTTCCTTGTCATCGGTCCTCTGGCTGGGGCCGAGGGGATGGGCGATGCAGCTGGCGATGAAGCTCCGCTGGTGGGTGATAGCGGTACCCAGGGCTGAAGAGGTGGCTTGGTGACGCTGCTCCTTCCTGTTCGTCATGTATAATGTAGCATGCCTCATGGAGGCGTTTAAAACTTATTGCTTGGAACAATATGTTCTGTAACAATTAGATTGTGGTTCCCCGACTTTTTCTGTTTGCTTTATCGTTCTGCATCGACAGAGCCCGGCCCCACGCATACCTCAGCCGCCGTTGGGTCGTACGGATCGCCAGGACGAGCCCAAGGGGTGAGGGGCTACGTGGCCTGCTAGGCTCCAGAGACGCGATGCTCAGGATCCCACTTGATGTTTGAAAAGCTTCGGAAAAAGTGTGAAGGCAAGCCTTGGCATTTTGCGTCGGCTGGGCCCAGCCCCGCGCATACCTCAGCCGCCATTGGGTTGTCCGGATCACCAGGAAGACCAAGGGGTGAGGGGCTACATGGATAGTTAGGCTCCTGACAAACGAACGGCTTGAAAAGGGGGGAGTGAGGCCTTGGCATTCTGCGTCGGTAGGGCCCGGCCCCGCGCATGCGTCAGCCGCCGTTGGGTCATCTGGACCACCAGGATGAGACCAAGGGGTGAGGGGCTATGTGGCCAGTTAGGCTCCTGAGACATGATGCTCACGAGTCCCCCTTGACGACGAACCGAACATCATACCTTTCCTCGCCGGGCTCTCACTCGGGAGGGGTGTGCGAAGACCAGGCCCGTGGGACCTGGTGAGGTGGGGTACGTCAGGCGTGACCTGAGCATAGCCCCCGTACCCAGCCCCCTCGTGCTACCCTCCCGAGGGAGAGCAGTGCGGTGAGGCTGGTCACTGAGCCTGGAAGCTCCCTGAGGTTAATGCAGCCGTGAGGCCACCCCAAGTTGTTTATCACCAGCGCGGAGCATAGCGCTTCCACTCTTGCACGGGCATAGCCGCTCCTCGCCAGTGTTGACGGCCAGCACGGAGCATGGTGCTTTAGCTGGTGCGTGGAAGGGGGCTCCCTCTAAGTAGATCCCCCAGGGCGTGACAGCCCCGCCCTGACCCGTGGCTTGCACGGTAGGGCTAGAGGAGGTGTGTATGGGCACCCCTGAGCCTGCACGGGACTCACGAGGCCCTACCTTAAGGCGGGTTGCGCCTGAGCTTGATTGGGAACACTTGTGTTAGTCCTGCAAGATGGTTTGGTAACCTGCGCCGAATGAGTCTCCTGAGGCTATTGCATCAGAAGGCCAAACACAAACGACCCCAGGAGGTGACTTGAATGGGGCCGGCCCTCCAGACAAAGCTCAGCCATTGGGTTTATCAGCGGTGTAGGGACATACCCGAGCACAGACGTTGTGCCCAGTCTTCTCATGCAAAGATCCTGAAGAAAAACAACCGGTGTGCGGTTCCCATGGCCACAGGGGCACCAGGTCATGCGCCCCCACTCCTTCGCCCGCAATTAGCTCATGCGAGAACAAGGCACCAAGGGCCATGGGAGATGACGTACACAGGGACTGGCCCGCGAGCCAGAGCTCATCCTCTTGGATTTAGCGACAGTGCAGGGACGGACCCGAGCACAAACGCCATGCCAGTCGTTAATCATGAGGCAGTCGCGGAAGGGCTCGCAAGGGCGCGAGATGTTCTAGGCGACGAAGTGTAGGTCAGGTAGTTGATAATCTCAAGGTAGCTTGTAAATGAAGGAAAACTAGCTCTAGCAGATGCCAAAGGGATACATGCCACAGGGACGAGCCCATACGGCTTGGGGAGGCTGCAGCCCGTGGGGTGCCCCCAAACAGAACGAACTCCAGAGATGTCACCCGGTACCATCGCTGAAGAGATGTCGGGGTAGCAGAAGATGTGCGCTGCTGGATCCGTTCCTCATGAGCCGCCCTGGCCCCGAGCTTCGGGAGGCCCAGAGGGCTCTGGAGGCTCTCGAAGATTTACCTCCATCTCCGCCTGGGTCACCTAGTGCCTGGCCTTGTGAGCCGCCAGGGTGTCCCTTGTGGAGTGTTGTAACACCACAGTTGCGCCTGGTAGGCCGAACGACATGCGTATGTAGCTATGGGGTGGACCCTCGTATCGGCCAACACGAGACGACCAGAAGAGGTGCCGAGATGCGGCCCTGTTGAGCCCTGGGATATCGATGCAGATGCGAAACTCCTTACCCTCATCAGGGTAGTGAGCCGCGCCTCGCAGTAGGCGGCGATCGCCTTGCAGAACCCTTGCCTCTTGAATCTCCTTGATTGCCTTGCTGATGAACTCCTGAACGCCTGACGCATTCCACCTGACATCATCTCCCGGGAAGCATGCTCTGAAGCACGCTTCCAGGCGGTGCCCGAGCACCTCCCACGTGACTCTGGCTAGGTCTGAGGCCCTCTCGAGGAGAAACCCCGAGCCCAGCCTGAGAGGGGCGCCGGGCGCACCTTCCTATGAAACAGGTGAAGGCGCCCCATCAAGGGACGCGAGGCTCAGCGCGGCGTCCTCGGGCCATGCTTCCTCGCGAGATCCCTGACCCAGCTGCAGCTTCTTCTTCTTGGGGGCGACCTCAGGAAGGAGGACACCGCCCTCATCCTCAGAGTTCTCGGCTGCTTCATCCTGGTAGGCGCGCTCTAGGGAGCACACCGCGTCCTTTTTCTGGCATGCGACCGTGATGACGCCGCCACTTCCTAGCATCTTGTGGACGTTGTAGCCGTGGTGAGTCACTACCATGAACTTGGCCAGTGCTGGGTACCCTAGGATGGCGTTGTACGACAGGCAAATGTTAGCGATGTCGAAGTCGATGAGCTCGGTGTGGTAGTTGCTCCGTTCGCCAAAGGTGACAGGGAGGCGGACCTGCCCTATGGAGTGTGTGGAACCATCGGTCACTTCTGAGAATAGCTTGGTTGGCTGGAGCTGGTAGTACGGTACTTGGAGCCTGTCGAACATTTGAACAAATGGAACATTGAGCCTCGTCCACCATTGATGAGAGTCTTGGTGACGACCATGTTGTTGATGACGGGTGAGCAGAGCATGGGGAGCACGCCGCCAGTGGCCGCACACTTTAGTTGGTCTGAGGAGCTGAAGGTGATGGCGCATTTGGATCACCTTAGTGGGAGAGTTGCTTCGGGCTTGGGGAGCGCCGCATTCACCTCGCGCGTGAACTGCTTGAAGATGCGGTGACAAGCCGGGGCCTGTGAGCCGCCCATAATGCAGGCAATGGCTCGAGGCTCCTGGAAGCCCTCAGCCCCCTCATCCTGGTGATGATATTCGTTCCTTCTCGATGGTGGAGGCAGTGGAGGAAGACTGGCATTGCCCTAAGGGTGCTCCTCACGAGGCTGCTCCCTCCAGGAACCCTCGCGAGGTTGGCCCTACCAACGGTCCCCCCAAGGATGGTTGCACCATCCTGGCGATGGTCGCGTCCATCCCAGCGTCCTTTAGCTCAGCCACCTCCACGGTCGTTGGGCTCGGGGCATCGACCGAGGCGCCCGTCGCGGATGGCCCTAAGCTCCTGGCAATCGTTGGTGTTGTGGCTGTGAACGTTGTGGAAGACGCAGAACAGTCGGTTGCTTTTGGACGAGTCAAGGTGGCCGCAGCCGCGCTTCATCTCTGGCTCGGCCATAAGCACGGCCGGCCCTTTACGCTTTACGTCCTTGGCCTTGGCCTTCTTGTCTTCTGGGTCAGCATTGGGGAGCTCGAGGAGGGAAAGGCGCCCCTCCTCAGCCCTTGCACTCTTGTTCGCCATATTTAACATCTCCAAGGTTGTGTAGAGGTCCTCATGGATGGCGAGCTCCTCCTTCATCTTGATATCACGGACGCCATCAGTGAACGTTGAAATTATGGCCTTGTCCGACACCTTGGGGATGTTGAGGAGAACGTTGCTGAAGCGCTGGATATACTTATGCAGGGTCTCTCCTGGCTGTTGCTTGATGCGATGCAGGTCACCCGCAGCCGGTGGACGGTCGCGAGTGCCCCGGAAGTTGGTGATGAAGCGGTCGCACATCTCCTCCCAGGACGAGACCTATCCCACGGGAAGATTCAGGAGCCAAGAACGCGCGCCATCCTTGCAGGCCATAGGGAACAAGTTCGCCATGATCTTCTCATCTCCGCTGGCCGCCTTGGTGCTCAGCTTGTAGAGCTATAGGAACTCTGCGGGGTTGGCGGTGCCGTCGTACCGTGGGGGCAGGTCAGGTTTGAACCTGCTCGGCCAGATGACATTGCAAAGCTATAAGGTGAACGCGCGACAGCCTGCCGTGGCCACGGGGGCCTGTCGAGGAGGTGGAACCTAGTCCCGGTGCACGCGCGTCGCCACCTCCTGTGGCGGCACGCGGCCTTGACGTGGGGGTGCAGAAAGCACATATGCTTCCCCTTGATCCCACTACACCACCTGGCAGCTCACCTCTTCCCGTGTAGGCGCCTGGCGTGGCTGGTCGCGCCGTGGTGCCGCACACCTTGGCTCGATGATGACGCCCTGGGCTGAAGGTGGTGGAGGAGCCCCATGAGCCACGTCGCCCACGGCAGGCGGTTGTTGAGGCACTGAGCGGGCTGGTGCAGCGGAGCCCCCAGCAGTGCTGACGAGGTCAGCGATCCGCTCGAGCCATTCCTCGTAGAAGTCGTCGACTGGGCGGTTGTCACAACCCTAGACTTTGCTTGTATTAGTTGCATTTGAGAGCATCCTGCAGCATGTCTAAATTTCTGAAACTTGAATTGAGGATTGTTGAAACCTCAGAAATCTAATTAAAAGAAGGGCAAGCACCCTTTAAATTGCATTCTGTGAATCCAAAATGCCCTAAAAATAGTTTTGTGAATTTTGGCAAGAGTTATATATCAAACCAAAATTCTGGAACATTTTTAAGGAATTATTTGGTCTCTGAATTTAAATCAATAATCTATTTGAATTTGTGGATATATTCATAATATATAATGAATATATTTTCAAATGCTTTGAAATGTTTTATGTACTTTTGGAATAGTCCAGAGAGGTAACATAAAATATTTCAGAATGTTTTGGAACTGTTTGAAATTATTTTGAATTTGAAAACAGTGGCAAAATAAAATAAAAAGGGAAAGAGAACAGAAAAATTAAAAAGAACAGTACTCACCTGGTCCACTTACCTGGTGGCCCAACAGGACCGGCCCAGCTCGGCCCAGCCCACCTCTCTGGTGGTGCCATGCACCTCCCTGACTCTCTCCCTCACTCTTCTTCACTCCTCCCCCTCATCTGTTTCTCCCTCCCGCGAACGCCCGAGCGCGCTCGTCGCCACTGTTCGCCGCCGCCGTGTTCACCGTATCCACCTCGCTCCCCCGATCGGCCTACGAGCTCGGCATGGTCCCCCTCTTCCTTCTCACCAAGCCGCATGGTGTCGGAAGCCCCTGGACGCCGCCAGCACCGCCGTCTCTGTCCTCGGGTGCCAGAGATCCCCGCCGACGTTCCGCCGGACCCCGTGTCTCCCCTGCCTCTCCAGCAGCACCAGAAGAACCGCGGTGAGCCTCTACACCGTATCCCCCATACCCCGTCGCCTAATTCATCCTCCAGCCGCCATTACCACTGAAGCCGTGAGCTCCTCGCCACCGGCGATGGTGCAGACGAGGCCATGGGCATTGCAGCCCATATCCGAGCACACCAGCGTGCTCGGCGCCTCTAGGAACCTGCAGCCACCAGTAGCTCCCCCTCCCATGCCCTCTAGCACCATACTCGACCGCTCCCGAACGCCGGCCGCCGCCACGAGCTCGACTCCGGCGAGCTCGTTCGACCCCACCGCCTCCCACTTGGCTCTCTGGATGCGCAGGAGCAAGGGCTATGCCCTGGTGCCCTCAGCGCGCTAAACCGACGCTTCTAGCGCAAGTCCGGTGTGCCCCCACTGTGTTCTGTGCTCGCCTCCCGCTGTTCTCCGACGTGCTGACGTAGCGCCATCATTAGGTGCTAATGACCCTGCTAATTAAGCCCTCTCTCACTGACATATGGGCCCCACGCCCTTAACTAACCTCGGGTTAACTCCTGTTTAGTTTAAGTTAACCACAGTGGTGCCACGCGTCGGCGTTGACCTCGCTGACATGGCAGTTGACCAGGCCCACCTGTGTGTGTAACTAACTGGCACTAGGTCACTGACTAGTGGGTCCCACAGTTAAGGTTTGACCTGGTCAGCCAGAGCCGACCTGCTTATGTAATGCTGTTGTCATGCTGACGCAGTAATATTTTCTGGAATTTAAAATAAATCAAAAATGATTCATTTATTTCAGAAAATATCCAAAACTTCTAAAAATAATAGAAAATCAACTGTAGCTCCAAATCAAACAAATTATATATGAAAAATGATCAGAAAAATCCAATCCATCCATCTGTACTAGTTTCATGCATGTTAGAACAATTTAACCTTGCTGTTTAGATGAAACAAGTAAATGCACTAATATAACCTCTTTAAATGGGTTTGCATTTGAATCTTTGGTTCAAATGGACTCATCTCAATCTGTTCCAGTTTGCATTAGCCCAAAACACATTCATATTGTCATGTCATAGCATGCATCATATTGTGCATTGCATTGATCGTGTTTCTTCTTTGTCTGCCGGTGTTGTTCCCCCTCGGTAGACGTTGTACCGACGTTGTGATCTTTGACACTGATGAAGACTCAATGCTATCTTCAGAACTGCCAGGCAAGCAAAACCCCCTTGTTCATTCCGATACAATCCCACTCTCTCGCTCCTGCTCTCTTTTACTGCATTAGGACAACAATGATTCATCTGTTACTTGCTGCGGTAGCTGAACCCCTTTATCCTTTGCACGACCTGTCATTCCACAGTAAATAGATGAAACCCACTAGCATGAGTAGGAGTTGTTTGAGCCTTTTTGTGCCTACTCATTCATGCTTGTTTTTCATGCCTGCTACTGCTTAGAGTTGAATCAGGTCTGATTCATCGAGGATGAATCAGAAGTGTGTGAACATGTCCTACTGTGTGTGTGAGCAAAGTGTGTGAACATGATTTGGTAAAGGTAGCGGTGAGAGGCCATGTAGGAGTACATGGTGGGTTGTCTCACTGAAACCGTCCTCAGGAACTGAGTTCTGTGTTTGTGATCCATGAAACAGCTACTACCACGCATTGGGCCCGAAACCAATGGACCCTCTCGACTTATTAACTGCCCTTGCCCTCTGTCCAGGAGTTGCAACTAGTTTCTAGTGTTTGTAGGATATGTGTTGGAGGGCGTGCGTAGTGCTGACCTCAGGGGTGGGCTATGATGCGGTAGATACACCATGGCACGGTGTACCGGGCGCCCGTTTGGTGTCTCGGGAACCCTGCACACATCGTTTGGGGCTATGAGCGAAACTCTGGCCAGATCTCTTCGCAGATGGAACCCGAATAGGCGATAAACCTGGACTAGAGACTTGTGTGGTTAGTCAGGTCGTGGCCGACACCCTTGCTGGGCTTCCACTTGAAGGTTGCCGAGTACATGTCGTGTAAACGGCGGTAAGTGGTGATAGCGTGTGTGAAGAAGTACACCCCTGCAGGGTTAACATCATCTATTCGAATAGCCGTGTCCACGGTAAAACACTTCTGGGTTGCCTATAATAGTTCATAGACAAGTGAAAGTGGATACCCTAAAATACGCAAAATAAGCGTGAGTGCTATGGATGGCGTTCTCGTAGGGAGACGGGAGCGGATCCATAGTGGTGTATTGATATGGTGAATATGTGGACTCGTCTGTGCCACCTCAAAAGAGTTACTTGCAGTCGTAGTTCAGGATAGCCACCCAGTCAAAGTTGGCTTGCTGCAGTTAAACCCCACCATCCCTTTATTGATACCGATGCATATGTAGTTAGTTCTGATGTAAGTCTTGTTGGGTACATTTGTACTCACATTTGCCTACTTTATGTTTTTGCAGAGAGACGTCAGTCTCGCTAGTAGTTCCGCGTGGACTTCGACGTTTAGCTTGTTACCTCAGCTACGATCTTGTGCCCTCGGCAGGATCTAGTAGATAGTCAGGCTTCTCAGCCTTTTTCATTTATAGATGTCTATACCTAGACATGTTAAAGCTTCCGCTTGTGCTTTTACTTGTATGCTCTGAATGCTGGGTCAATAGACCCATGTTTGTAAGATCTCGCTCCTTGGAGCCTATTGAATAAAATACTTGAGTTGTAGAGTCATGTTGTGATGCCATGTTGTATTTGCACATATCGAGCATATTGTGTGTACGTTATTGAAATGCTTGGTATGTGTGGGATCTGACTATCTAGTTGTTTATCCTTAGAAGCCTCTCTTACCGGGAAATGTCTCCTAGTGCTTCCACTGAGCCATGGTAGCTTGCTACTGCTCCGGAACACTTAGGCTGGCCGGCATGTGTCCTTCTTCGTTCCTGTGTCTGTCCCAACGGGGAAATGTCACGCGATGAATAGCAGAGTCCTGTTAGCCCGCTACAGCCCGGCTTACCGGAGTCCTGCTAGCCCAGTGCTACAGCCTGGATTCACTCGCTGATGACCGACACGTTCGATGATGGGTCATGTATGCCTGTCCCTGTAAGTTAGTGCCACAATGGGTTCACGACTAGCCATGTCAGCCCGGGCTCCTTGTCATATGGATGCTAGCGACACTGTCATATACGTGTGCCAAAAGGCGCAAACGGTCCCGGGCAAGGTAAGGCGACACCCGTGGGAATACCGTACGTGAGGCCGCAAAGTGATATGAGGTGTTACATGCTAGATCAATGTGCCATTGAGTCGGGGTCCTGACAGCGGTAGCGAAGGAGCTCTCGTGCCATAAGTAGAGTGGCATGCGCGTTCGCCAGGCCGTGACGCGCGTGGGAGGATGAAGCTGCCTGGGTAAGTGACGGAGTGGCGGTGCGTCCGTCGCAGCACACCGAAGGGTGCAATGAAGAAGCTTGCGTCTTGTGGCCGGCAGGGCCCATGGTGGTGTCGGCCACCGGAGATGGAGCACGACGAGCACAACCATCGCCCGCCGGAGCCGTCTGAGCGATGCGAGTGGCGACTGCGGCCCGGTGCTCAGCGCGAGCTCGGCACGAGCTCGGCGTGCGTCAGCGATGGAGGTGTCGGAGTGACGGTGGATCGATGGACGGAAGAGAAGATCTGACGCACCACTACCTGGCATGCGAAATGTCGGATTATAGGTTCCGCAAACCCTTGACAGGTTCGAACTCTATGGTGCGTGCGGAGATCTCAACCTACTCAGCCTGCCTACTCGCGATCCTACTTAGCCTAGCCCGTCGGGCTCGAAGGGACAAAGAGACACAACAGTTTATCCTGGTTCAGGCCACCTTGCGGTGTAATACCCTACCCCAGCGTTTTGGTGGATTGCCTCGAAAGCTGAGGATGACTAGTACAGTGGATGAACAGGCCTCAAGAGGTGAGGTGTTCTTGATCTCAAGAGAGTTGGTGAGGTGGTCGAGTGAGAGTGGGTCTGATCCCCCTCTATGGTGGTGGCTAAGACCTATTTACAGTGTCCTTGCTCCTCTTCCCAAATGTTGGCGGGAAGGGATTCCACAATGGCCGGATTTTAGAGGGCACAAGTATTACAGCTTATCCTTACTAAAGTGGTCTTCGCCTGCGATAAAGCCCTATTCGTAACGCTGCGGTGGGCTGGGTGATGACCTATGTCCTGCCATCCTGGTGGTCTTGGTCTTGTTGCACCAGAATGGAAACATTTGGTTGATTCCTCGGGACTCCGCACCTGTGGCTTGCCTCCCTTGCATCAAAGAGAAAACTGGTGCTCTGTGCCCGCTGGTGCCTGCCTCGCCTTGGTCGTCATGGCTCACATCAGCTGAGCCTTGTGAGTTGCACCTTGCATAGAACTCTCCGCCCCTCGGGAGCCAGTCTGAAGAGGCCAATCCCCTCGGGGATCATGGCGTCATCCGCCTCGCGAGGCTTGGCCCCTCGCGAGGGTCTTGAGTTGTTGATGCTGAAGCTGGGCCGTACCAGGCCGTCGGGGGATCCACATGGTGGGCCGCAGGCAAGCAAGTCTAGATACCCCCATATCCAGAATGTCGATAGCATCCTTGAGCTCTTGTTGGACTTCATGTTTTAGCTGGGCGGCTCGTTCCTCTTCCGCCTCCATCCTGGCCTCAGCCAGTGTGCTCTTGAGGGCCTCGACCTCAGACGCGTCAACTATGAGCATAATCGTAAAACTCATTTAGATAACAAATCGGAACTCATATCATTTCAGATATGCTTCGGTATCGCATACCTTGCTTTTCCTCCAACCTCCGCTTTAGTTCGGACAATTTGGCGGCATGGGAGGTTGCCTCTAGCATCGAAGCATGTTCACCAAAATAGACATATATGTTATCTCCTGCGAAGAATTATTCGGCCCTCTGTTCGGCCTTTCTTCGCGAACGCCGAACAAAGTCTCAAGGGCTACTATCTATACACAGACATTCCTTTTGCAAACAGCCAAAAATTATATTACATCACATACCTCAATGCCCGTTAAAAGGCTGGTATAGGCTTCGTTCAATCCGTTTTTAGCGGACCGAAATTTTTCAACCACCGTACCCATAAGGATACGATGTTCCTCCACAATGGAAGCCCTCTGAAGCGCTTCCATCAGAGTGTCTGGCGCCTCCGGATTGACAGAGGTCACCGGAGGAGGAGGTGCGCCCCCTTCCTTTGAAGGAGGCTGCTCACCCGATTCCCAAGCCGTATGGATCTTCAGAATAATATTAAGTTGGGGTCCGAATTGGGCATGGCCCCCACCGTCGGTCTCCATGGGGTCAGTTCCCCCATCTTTTCGGCAACAGAGGTATTACCGTCCATCGCCACCTTCACGACCCCTGCACCCCCCGTGACCTGGAGAGGTTCTTCGGGACAACACTTCGGTGTGGTCCGTAGCGGTGGGTGGAGAGGCCTGCAGAGGCGACTCGCTCTCCATCATGTTCGGCCCTAGTGAGTTCCCAGATGACGATGATCGTTGGGGGAGATCGCGAGTCGGGCTGCAGCACGCAATTCAATATGTTAGAACCACAAGGCATAAACCAAATATATGAACCATGTCTTTGGATACTTACGATCCGGCCAGGGGCTTCGGCCTGGGGTGCCACTCGAGGATGGCGTCAGCATCCGTTTCGCAATCATCCGAAAGGGAGAGTTTCCCCTTCTTGGACGCTTCCGCCTCTAGATCCGTGGAAGCCACCATTTTCTTCTTTCCCCCGTTAACGGGAGAGTTGCTCTCTTCCTCCTCTTCATCTTCATCATGAGAGGAAAGAGTCTCGGTGTCTTCTGACACTACGTACGAAGCGCCTTTACTACGGAGGCCACCTATGGTCTCCTTCTTCTTCTTCTTAGTCTTCTTTTCTGGCGCCTAATATGGTGCCGGAACCACCATCCTCGTCAACAGAGGAATGGCTGAGCCTTCGGGTAGCGGAGCCAGATATTGGATCAGCTCTACCTTCTTTGTCCAGCCCTGTGGGAAGAATGGAAAGTTCAATATACTCCTTGGATTCACAAATTAAGGTCATCAGAAAACTTACGGGAGTGGCCGGATGAGTGCAGTCCAAGCTAAGGTCTTCGGTCGTTCTCGGTCACAATTTTAGGGCCTTAAAAAGCAGCTTCCATATATCTTTGTGTGTCGTGCCAAAGAACCGTGGCAGGGTCCGAGGACTGACTTGGTCGAATTTCCACATATATAATGTCCGGCTTTGGCAAGGGAGTATCCGACAAAAGAGCATCACCTGGATCACACTGGCAAGACTAGTGTTCTTGTTTATCATACCCTTGACGCGATTCTACAGTGTAGTCACCTCGTCAGACGACGCCCAATCCAGGGCCTTGTTGAGCCATGATGTAAGCCGCATTTGAGGACCGGACTTGAAGTCGGGAGCAGTAGCTCATGTGGCGTCACGAGGTTCTGTGATATAGAACCACCCCTGTTACCATCCCTTGACTGTCTACACGAAGGTCCCTTTGGGCCAGGTGACGTTGGGAAGTTTGCTCACCATGGCACCGCCGCACTCTGCGTCTTGACCTTCAACCACCTTCAGCTTCCCATTGAAGACCTTGAGCCATAGGCCGAAGTGGGGAGGGATGCGGAGGTATGCCTAGCACACGACGATAAACGCCGAAATGGTGAGGAAGAAATTTGGGGCTAGATCATGGAAATCAAGCCCGTAGTAAAACATGAGACCACGGATGAAAGGATGGAGGGTAAAACCTAGTCAGCGAAGGAAATGGGGATGAACACTACCCTCTCATTTGGCTCCGGGGTGGTAATGATCTGCTTTTTGGCAGGGAGCTGGTGGGCTATGTCCACGGCCAAGTACCCAGCTTCCCGGAGCTCCTTGATGTTCTTCTCCGTAACAGAGGGAGCCATCCACTTGCCCTGCGCTCCAGATCTGAACATGGCTAGGGTGTTTGGTGGCGATGGAAAAGATTGTAACTTGGGCACTAGAGCTCGAAGGGCAGATGGGCTGAGGAGGAAGAAGGCGTGGGGTAAAAAGACGGATCCTTATCTTCTTATCAAGGAAGTGGATATCAAGCATCCCCTCATAAGCCTTAAATCTCGCCTATTCCCAAGGGGACATGTGAACAGCACGGTTGGATTACCCAAACCCATATTGATGAGAATCCCGTGATAAGGGGACACGATCTCTGCTTTGACAAGACATGTCAATGGCCATGCCTCGAAACACGAAGCAGGGGCTGTAAAACGGTTCAGAAGAATAACAAGGCCAGAACATAACGTCTCATCGAAAAAGTTTCCCGTGGACGTGACTTATTTTGCTTTAAGTATTGTTGCTTTGAAAACTTAGAGTTGTAAGTGTTAAGCAGGGCCGGATACAACTCTTATGTGCGGAAGACTGCTTTGGAGTATTGGAGAAGGAACCCGCCTTGCAATGTCAAACACAATCTGCACGCCGAATACATCGTCATTGAAGCCCGGTTCAGCGGCTACTGAGGGAGACCTAGATTAGGGGGTCCTCGGGCATCCGGGCTATGTGATATGGGTCGGACTAATGGACTGTGAAGATATGAGATCAAAGACCTTCCCCCGTGTCCGGATGGGACTCTCCTTTGTATGGATGGCAAGCTTGGCATTCGGATCATGCATCTTCCTTTCTCTGCAAACCGACTCTGTATAACACTAGGTCCCTCCGCTGTCTATATAAACCGGAGGGTTTAGTCCATAGGGGCAATCATAGTCATACAAGTTAGACATCTAGGGTTTAGCTATTATGATCTCGAGGTAGATCAACTCTTGTAACCCCTATACTCATCAAAGTCAATCAAGTAGGAAGTAGGGTATTACCTCCATCAAGAGGGCCTGAACGTGGGTAAACATTGCGTCCCCTGCCTCTTCTTACCTTTGATCCTTAGACGCACAGTTCGGGACCCCTACGCGAGATCTGCAGGTTTTGACATCGATAGTTCCCTCTCAGAACCACGAGCCTTCTTGAGAGGAAGCTCCGGTTTGCAAGAAGCTTATACCAAAACTTGTCCCAATTCGGCCAAGTTTTTTACCACAACATGTTTGTGCCATGACATGACACCATGCCAAGTTTCATGATTTCTAGGTGAGTTTTGGATTTATAGAAATTAAAAACCAAGTTACTCATTGTTCTCGGCCGAGTCACGACGCCTAGATGTTTGAATTTCGTTCCCATTTCTTGCATGGGACCTAGAAATTCACCCAAGGACATACATGTGATTTTTCAACCAAGTTTGGTGCACCGGAGCATGTGCTTGCAGTTCAAATTTTAATTATGGACATTAAATGTCCGGAAACTCAATTAATGTATAAATAAGGCCAAATGAAACCGGAATAATTCCAAAATTTGACAAAATGTAAACTTTGGTGCACCGGAGCATTTGTAATCATATAAAAATGGACATGACTCTTTCTTGTGGTGGGTATTGATTTGTTTTTTGTTGCTGTCGAGGGAAGTGCGAATTAATTTGGTACTCTACAGGGTAATCTTGTTCTCCCGATTTTTATTTTACATTTTTCTTTTAGGTTTTTCAATGGCATTTATAGCAATATAGTAAAAGGGACATGACTCTCTTGTGTCTTGTATGAATTGTTTTTTGTACATGTTAAGTTTGTTCTGCCGAATATGGGTTCCACGCCTTGTTATCCCAAAATTTTAAGCTTGAGTATCTTTTGTCTCTTCTGCTGTGAAACTCACACCTCTTCAACCCGCACCGCGCCTTGTTATCCCAAAATTTTGATGCGTGCGAAAACTCCCTCCTCATCCGAAATCGGTCCCGCAGCCCAGACACGTAAAATCCCCCTTTTACCCTGCAGCCGGAAGTGCCGCCTCGACATTGCGTGGTCAAAACCAGTGGGGGTACGTTTGTAACTTACCCTCCATTTCGTACAAGCGCGTGCCTAAGTCATGGCTCCCCCTATCTTCCCCTTTGCCCCCATTCGTACACCGAGGCCGCCAAAACCAGCGAAACCTCATGCTCCTCCATCGGCCTCTCGACCGCCGCCCAACTGGAGACTCTTCCCGGACGACGCCGTCCACCGCAACAACTCATCGTCCCTCATCCACCGCAGCGGTGGAGGATTTGTCGTCGATCTCGTCATCCCGCTGGATCAGCCGCCCTGTCCTCCACCTCCAAGGAGCTACCCCACCAGAACTGCATCACCCTCACCAATTCCTCCATCCCCACAGCGCGGTCTTGACCTGCCCCACCAGAACTGCATCACCCTCACCAATTCCTCCAATGAAGCCGAGGCCTACTCGGTGCCACCAAGGAGGTTCTGCACTCATCGCTCCATTTTATCTTTTATTTGATCTTGCTTCCTTGGTGACGACTTCCACACCGACACTAGCTGCTGCTGCTCCGGCTCTCGCTCGCGTTGCTGATCTCTTCTTGCCGTCGGTCGCGCTGCTGCACAACTCTTCCTTTCGTTCATGCCGCTGCTCTGCTCTGCTATTTCCATCGGTCGTGCTTATGCTCCGCTCTTGCTTTCGTTCATTCTGCTGCTCTGCTCTTGCTCTCGCTCGTGCTGCTGCTGGTGCTGCATGACCTCTGGCAGCTACAGGAGTTCCTGCTTTAGCACTCGCTCGCGGTGCTGCTGCACGAGTTGCTTTCTGCTAGTGCATTTCCTGCTTGAGTGGCTGCTGATATAGCTCACTGCTTCTCTTCTACTAGTGCTCGAATGCCCTAAACATCTATTGCAATGCTCCGCTACTAGCTCAATCAGTTTTGACAATCAAATTCTGTTTCAACTGTGAAGTTAAGTTTCTTTAAAAGTTCAGAGTGAACAATATTTACAGCATCCATCGGAGCGGCCGTGGTGCCGCTGATGCATTTTACATCTAGCACTTTTTGGTGATGTACTTTACATCATGTATTGAAGATGATATTAGAGTCCTACTTTCAGATAAATGTTGTCTATCTTGTCCTGCTTCAGCCTTGCCGTCGTACACCTCACCGGAGCTGCTCCAACGACGGAACCATCCATCACAGCGGAGCAGTACCCTCGATGCCGTATCCAGAGGCCTCAGATCTTCTTCCCCGCCTCCGACAGTCACACCAGCATCACCATCCTCCACGTCTAACCCAATGATGCTGAGGTCGACAAGGCTATGCCAAAGAGGTTCTACACTTGTCGCATCACTTCGTTACTCGGCATCCATGTCGATCCCTCAGGGATCCTTTAGTTCAAAGCGGTTGAAAATATAGAAATAAATGAATCATGGTCACAGAGTTAATAGGGAGAAAACTAAATGCTCTTTTGAACCACAATATTAATCGGTTTAGCAAGATAGCCATTATATGATACTAATGTGGACCAAATGTAGGCTCACAAAATATTTCAAGGTCAGGCTTCAGCCTGTTGAAGGATGCCTACTAGAATCGCCACTATTTCACAGAAAAAGTGAAGGAAAGCATAGGAATTGGAAACTTCACCATGGTACTACTATTCGTGCATTTGGTTAGAAGGAATGGAGCAAAGCAAAGCTGGAGGATTTTTCCCTTTGGTGTCTCTTTCAAAGAAAAAACATAGGAATTTTAATATCCACTTGGACGTCCTTTTCAAATTAATGTGCATGGAGAGCAGGACTAATTGCATTACTAGCATAATAAGATTCTTATTTTTTTCATTTTCACGTGGTTTAACTTTAATTTGACCATGTTTCTCCATTCTGTGTTCTTCCAATTCATGTGAACCAAACAACCAGGTTGATAGAAATCCTATGTTTGCAAATGCTCTATTTTGCACGTGCATTCCTATCCTATTCTTGTGTTTTTCCTGTCCCTGCGTTTATATAATCCTCCAATTCTAAGGAGCCCTTATAGATTTACTTCATTTTCAGATAGGTGTCAAAGAAAACTCTGTGTGTTTTGTCTTGCTCCTGCCGTGTCGTCATCCAACCCACTTGAGGTGCACCATTGATGGAAGCGTTCACTGTAGCAAAGATTCCCCCTGAAGACTTTCTTTCGCTACCTTAGATCATCTTCCCCATTGCTGGCAGTGATAAAAACTGCATCACCATCATCGACTGAGCAGATGAAGCTGAGGACTACACAGTTCCCGAAGAGAGGTCGCACTCTTTCGTGTCTGATTACGTTATACATCGGTTATTATTTCCTGCTACTTTATTGTCCTGTTCACCTCTTAGACTCCGAGTCAGGTCCAAACTAATGTTCAACCATGAGTTTTAAAATGCCTGTGGGGCACATATCGAGGCAGCAATGAATAGTATCTGCTACTATCTGGTTCATCTGGGGCCTTCTATGTGGTTCATGTTGGGTGGGGAACAAACAGTAGATGATCCATTGTCTATCTTTTTAAACTGAAGCTATAATCTACCTGCTATCATTAGTTTTGGACCTATCCACTCGTTTGCTACCATTAGTCTTGATTACTTCATGCACCCCTTAGGCCTTACATAATCTAACTATTTTTTTATTGCATGTCAGTTATTGTACACAATCCTACTTAACATGTAGAGAAAAAGAGAAGACCGTTGCGTGGGAATATAATGTCATGCTGACGCTGTACTTGGTGGGCAAAGTGGGCCCCCTCCTGACATTCCAGATTGTATTCCAGAGGAAGATATCTGTTCAGAGGGGGATTCAGAGGGAGCCGACCACTCTTATTTACCTCCTGAGGTGTTTGCTCTAACCTGACATGCTGATGTTGGTCATATCATGCATATGGCGCCTTGCATTGCTTACATTATACATCTTATATGTCATCAACTTAGTTTAGATTTGCTTTGTGCGAATGCCACCTGTTAGGTTTCTCTATCATAATCCCACCCTTCCTATATATTTTTCTTTTTAGAGATTTCAACAAGTGACTACATACGGAGCGAAATGAGTGAATTTGCACTCCAAAATATGTCTATATACATCCGTATATGGTAGTCTATTTGAAATCTCTAAAAAGACAAATATTTCGGAACGACGGGAGTATATGGGAATTACGCAATACCATTTTCTTTAGTCAGGCATCATATACATGAATCATGCAATGCCATCCTGTTTAGCCAGTCATCGTATATGTGAATTCTATTGTGCCATATTTTTTCATAATGTATTCTGTTTGTCAACAATGTTTATACATTCATCTACTCTTCCTATGCATCAGCCATTTGAGTCGGTCATGGTAAAACCTGGAGTGAAAACAAGGTCTTTTGAGCAGTCAGTGCTACCTGGCGATGTAGATTTCTTGCTGGTTACAGATAGCTCAGAGGAGGATTCAGAGATAGATGACCAGTCGTATCCCCCCCCCCCCGATGTGCATGCTCTAACTTGGCAGGGTTATATTTCTCATGTCATGCATATGGTGTGTTGCATTGCCATGACATCTACTTAGATTCAACATGCTTTGTGTGAATGCCTCCTATTTGCTTTCTATATCAGATATGCGAATTATGCAATGCCATGTTTTTCAGCCAGTTATCATATATGTGAATTATGCACCGCCATGTAGCCATGCATCATATATGTGAATTATGTCATGCCATCCTTTTTTTCATTACATATTCCATTTGTCGACAATCTGTGTATATTGAAATACTCTTCTTGTGTATCAGCCATTTGAGCCGGTTATAGAAAAATCACGAGTGAAAACAAGGTCTTCAGAGCAGGCAATGGAACCTGTTGAAGCATATATCTCGATGGTTATAGCTAGCTCCTCAGAGGAGGATCCGGAGACAGATGACCAGTCCTATATCCCACCTGAGGAGTATGCTCTAATTTGCAATGTTTATATTTATCATATCATGCATATGGTGTCTTGCATTGCTTAGTTTAGACATCATATGCACAATATTCAATTCCATCTGCTTAGTTTAGATATCATACATGCGAGTGCTAGCTATTTAGTATATGAATCAATTATGTCAATTATATGATGACATCTTGTATACTTAGACAATATTTATTCCCAACCTATTTTAGAAAGACATCATATAGTTTTGTCATGTCATCCTTTTTAGATACTCATCATATGTTGAATTATGCCATTATATCCTATTAAGTTATCCATCATATATCTAAAACTATGTCATGTTATCCTGTTTGGTTAGCCATCATGTATGTGAAATTGTGTCATGTTGTCCTATTTTGTTAGACAACATATATGTGAATTACCACATCTGTCTATCATACAATGTCTGTATGTTCAATTTCTTTTCTTTTTTATCAGGTATTTGAATTGGAGGGGTTGATGGCAGTATCTAAGGGAGCGAAAACCCGTTCTTCACAAAAGACGGTGCTACCCATCGATGCAGATAGAACCATGGTTGTACTGGCCCACGAACTAGCCCCACCACACATAATCGAGATCTAGATTGCACACTTACACCGTTGGATAGAGAACCAGCTACAACCCATCTAACCCCAACCCAGCAGATACTTACCCACTTCTAGATGACACAACACCATGTCCACCACAGAGTACCACCACATGAGCAGTTTGTAAAGCAACTGTAGTGCCCAAAGCATGAAGACCACGACAGCGAACCCAAACTCCGCGTTTAAAGCAGAAGAGCAACTGTTCTCAGGTTAGATTCGGTAGCTCTGGTCCATACACCTTTGCTGTTGCATCGCTGTATTTACTCATACCAACTACTTTCCAGTTTGAAGGATCCGACTAAAACTCCAATGGTGCAACATGTATATTTTAAACCTATTTCTTTAAATGATTGTTGTTCTAACTTCTTGATCTATGTTGATTTCAGTTTCAGTTTTATAAACAGTTATGTTCTCATGTGCACATTACAATTGCTGCTAGTGTTGTGTAGTTTCTCACACTTATATTCTGTCTATGCTACTGTATCTTAAAAATATAAGATTCGAACTATGTCTCTACCTTGATTTGGCAAAATAAAATAGAATGATATGGACAATACAGTGACCATAGTACATAGATATATGTTTGTTTCATGGTGTTATCCTGTCCACTTACTACTGAAACGGTTTACCAAAATGAGTTTCGTATACTACATGTTAAACCTGTGATGTGTCTGCTTGTTTCACTTGTAGAATGAGAATAGAATATTGGAGAAGAGGAGCCCACTATGCACCGATAGAGAAAGTAATGCAGATAAGGTTCAATATAGTGAGACAACCATGTTGGTCTCCAAGAAAGGTGATAAAAATGATCTTGTAGACATTGAGACAACCCACAATCCTGCGTTGATGTAGTGTTTGAGTTACTGGCCAGTACCGTTGGCACAAGCTCTTCGAACTTGCTGCCTGAATCACTTCAGCTTCTTTAATCTCAGCTACAAGCTGAAAGGCATCAATCAGCTGTGCTGCAGGAGGAAGCCGAAGGACTAAGGAAGTCCTTGCAGAATGCAGTTGCATACTTTCTGGTGCAACAACATGTGCTAGAGGATTTAAGCACCAAACAAGAGAATGTTAATAAGCTTGCTACGCATCTGGCCAGCATTATGGGTACCCAGTATATTGTTCTTGAGCTCTTCTGAAGTGGTTTCGATTCTGGAGTTGTTTTGCTGCGGTGTTTATTTGCACTGGTCTCCAACATTGACTACTAGTGTATGTGATATGCTACTTTGGTCCCTGTATTTGCACTGGTGGCAAACTTTGATGCCCAGTGGATGTAATATGTGTAATATCCTAGCGTAAGTTTCTTGCTTATTTATTTCTTTGTTGTCTTGTTTATTTGTTTGCTTGTAGTCAGTGCAGTTCTTTTTCCGCTGTTTGCTAGTGGCCGCAATAACCTATTTTTTGAAACTAGGCCACAATAACAATGGGCTACATATTTACCCTAGTCACCATGGGCCACCTACGGGCCATAGAAACAATGGGCCTTCTATGTGTCATAGAAACTATGGGCCTTCTATGGGGCGTAGCATCAATGGGCCTTCTACGGGCCATATGATTTGTTGGCCAAACATGGGCCAAAAATGGATCACATTATGGGCCGTAAATGGGATAGAATTGGAATCGTCCGTTCATGGGCCGACCATAACAGGCTGTCGCTAATCGGCCGTATTTGATGATGCTATGAAAACGGTCCAACGGATTAAGGTGCCACAAATGGGCCGACTGTAACCAGGGGCTGAATTTGTATGACAAGCAGAAAAGGAAAGAATGAGCCGTAAGTAACCGAATGCTGGAAATGGGCCCAAGAATAAATGGGCCCTGAGAAGGCCAAAAGTTAACACGGGCTGGAAACGGCCCAATGGAATAATGAGTCGTAAATGGGTATAAAGCGATACGCTGTTCATTACGGGCCAGTTTCACCACGGGCCGTTAATGGGCCAAGAGTTACAAAGGGCCTCCTATGGGCCGAAAGACGTAATGAGCCATACATGGGCTGAAAATTACAACGGGATGGAATCATATTGGTCGTCCCAGATGACGCTACTGGTCCTAATTCTGATAGGCCGTAACAGGTGTGACTTAGCGGGCTGTAAACGGGCAATATGCGAACAGGCTGTTAACTGGCTTTTCGTGGGCTGGCCCGCTACCTTTTGACCAACTCAAACGGGCTAGCCTTTTCACCGAAATGGGCCTCTGTTGGGCCGTGCCACGTGTCGACGTATCATTGGCGCCTTCTGTACGATGAGTGGATGACATCTGTCCCAACGGTGAGCCGACACGTGGTTCCTCTCGCAAATGAGAATTTTACACATGGAAAATCCCCATTTTTCCGGGTCATTAATGGGTTATCGGATACAAACGGGAACTCGATAGCTTAACAGAGTCCCGTTACGATGGATGTCACATGGCGGTCACCCTTGACGAAAGCACTTCTCTGACGCATGATTTAACGTCATTGAAGTGCACACTTCCGTGATGATAATTTTGGTAATGTCATGGAACACTTCTACGACAGCAAAGGTATGACTATCTTGATTCTATCATAAAATCATCATGGATATACGTGCATGACAGAAAATTTGACCTACTATGACAAACACGTATCATCACATCACTGTATTTTTTTTAGTGTACCCCCAAACCAACAGGGGCATCCGTGAAAACACTTTTCCACCGCTGCAACCTTCTATACCCGTGAGATCCCACCTAAGGGCCTTTTCCGGTGACCCGACGGAGGGGGATTCCATCACGGAGGGCTTCTACATCAACACCATTTCCCTTTTGATGGAGCGTGAGTAGTTTTCCTTAGAGCTATGGGTTCTTATCTAGTAGCTAGATGTCTTTTTGTCTCTCTTTGATTCTCAATACCATGTTCTCCACGATGTTCTAGGAGATGCATTTGATGTAATACTTTTTTGCCGTGTGTTTGTCGAGATCCGATGAATTGTGGATTTATGATCAGCTTATGTATGAATATTATTAGAATCGTCTCTATATTCTTATATGCATGATTTAATGTCTTTGCAAGTCCCTTACTATTATCGGTTTGGTTTGGCCAACTAGATTGGTTTTTATTGCAATGGGAGAAGTGCTTAGCTTTTGATTCAACCTTGCGGTGTCCTTTCCCAGTGACAGTAGGGGCAGCAAGGCACGTATTGTATTATTGCCATCGAGGATAAAAAGATGGGGTTTTCATCATATTGCTTTAGTTAATTCCTCTACATCGTGCCATCTTACTTAATGCATTACTCTGTTCTTCATGAACTAAATATACTAGATGCATGTTGGATAGCGGTCGATGTGTTGAGTAATAGTAGTAGATGCAGAATCGTTTTGGTCTGCTTGACACGGACGTGATGCCTATATTCATGATCATCGCCTTAGATATCGTCATAACGTTCCGCTTTTCTATAAATTGCTCGGCAGTAATTTGTTCACCCACCATATTATTTCCTATCTTGAGAGAAGCCTCTAGTGAAACATATGGCCCGCGGGTCTCTTTTCCATCGTACAAGTTTCCGATCTACAATATTAGTTTCTGATCTACTATTATTGCAATCTTTTACTTTTCGATCTATAAACCAAAAATACCAAAAATATTTACTTTATCATTTATCTATCTCTACCAGATCTCACTTTTGCAAATAACTGTGAAGGGATTGACAACTCCTTTATTGCACTGGGTGCAAGTTTGTTTGATTGTTTGTGCAGGCATTCGGTCATTTGTGCGTTGTATCCTACTGGATTGATACCTTGGTTTTCAAACTGAGGGAAACACTTATCTTTACTTTGCTGCATCGCCCTTCCCTATTAAAGGGAGAAACCAACGCAAGCTCACAGAAGTAGGAGGAAGAATTTTTGGCGCCGTTGCCAGGGAGATCCACGCCAAGTCAAGACATACCAAGTACCTATCATAAACTCTCATCTTTGGAATTACATTATTCGCCATTCGCCTCTCATTTTCCTCTCCCCCACTTCTACAACGATTTTCGAAAAGATTTGCCTTTTCTTCGCCTCTCTTCCGTTCATCTTTCTCGCTTGCTTTTTGTGTGCACATGTGTTGGATTGCTTGCTTTGTCATGATGGCTCAAGATAATACCAAATTGTGTGACTTTTCCAGCACCAATAACAATGATTTTAGTACTACTCCGATTGCTCCTGCTACTAATGCGGAATCTTGTGAAATTAATGTCGCTTCTGGCTTTCGTAGTGAAGATGCCGCATCCCATCTAAACAATTTCGGTGATTTGTGTGATACGCAAAATAAAAAAGATGTTGATAATGATATTGTTAAATTGAAGCTATTTCGGTTTTCAAATATCATGCTAAAACTTGGTTTTCATCTTTGCCTAGAAATAGTATTGATTCGTTGAACAAGTGTAAAGATGCTTTCATCTCTAAGTATTTTCCTCCCGCTAAGATCAGCTCCCTTAGGAATGATATTATGAATTTTAAGCAACTTGATCATGTACATGTTGCACAATCTTGAGAGAGCATGAAATTGATGATACGAAATTGCCCTACACATGGTTTGAATTTGTGCTTGATTATACAAAAAAATTATGCCAGATTGAATTTTGCTTCAAGAAATCTCTTAGATTCGGTTGTAGGAGGCACTTTTATGGAAATTACTTTAGGAGAGGCTACTAAACTCCTAGACAATATTATGATTAATTATGCTCAATGGCATACCGAAAGATCTCCCACTAGTAAAAATGTGCATGCAGTTGAAGAAATTAATGTTTTGACTGGGAAGATGGATGAACTTATGAAATTATTTTCTACTCAGAGTGCTTATATTGATCCTAATGATATGCCTTTGTCCACTTTGATTGAAAATAATAATTAATCTATGGATGTGAATTTTGTAGGTAGGGATTTTTTTGGTAATAACGCGTATAGAGGTAATTTTTATGCTAGGCCGTTTCCTAGTAATTCCTCTAATAATTATGGTAATTACTACAACAATTCTTATGGAAGTGTTAGTAAGATGCCCTCTGATTTTGAGATTAGTGTCAAAGAATTTATGAGTTCGCAAAAGAATTTCAATGCTTTGATTGAAGAAAAATTTCTCAAGATTGATGATTTGGCTATGAAAGTGGATAGAATTTCTATTGATGTTGATTCTTTGAAACTTAGATCTATTCCACCCAGGCATGATATTAATGAGTCTCTCAAAGCCATGAGAATTTCCATTGATGAGTGTAAAGAAAGAACCAATAAGATGCGTGCTAAACTAGATTTGTTTGAAAAAGCGTGTTCTTCCAGTTTTCGTGAAAATAATGATGAAGATCTTAAAGTGATTGATGTGACTCCTATTGAATGTTTGTTTTCTAATATAAATGTTGACAAAGATGGGACTGGAGATGAGTCAACTTTAGTTAAAATGCATCCCAATAATTTGGAGTTTTTTGATCTCGATGCAAAATTTGATAAAAGTGGGATTGGAGAGGTCAAGACTTTAAGTAGCGATGAACCCACTCTTGGATTTCAAGGAATTTAATTATGATAATTGTTCTTTAATAGATTGTATTTCCTTGTAGCAATCCATGTTGAATTCTCCTCATGCTTATAATCAAAACAGAGCTTTTACTAAAAATATCTTTGATGCTATGATGCAATCTTTTTGAAGAAAAGCTTGAATTGGAAGTTTCTATCCCTATAAAATTTATGATGAGTGGTAACCTACTATTAATATTAAAAATTAATGATTATGAGTGCCATGCTTTGTGTGATTTGGGTGCTAGCGTTTCCACAATTCCAAAAACTTTATGTAATGTGTTAGGTTTCCGTGAATTTGATGATTGTTCTTTAAATTTGCATCTTGAGGATTCCACTATTAACAAACCCATAGCAAGGATTAATGATGTTCTTATTGTTTCAAATAGGAATTATGTGCCCGTAGATTTCATTGTTCTTGATATAGATTGCAATCCTACACGTCCTATTATTCTTGGTAGACCTTTCCTTGGAACGATTAGTGCAACTATTGATATGAAAGAAGGAAACATTATATTTCAATTTAGATTAAGGAAGGGCATGGAACAATTTCCTAGAAAGAAAACTAAATTGCCATATGAATCTATTATGAGAGCTACTTATGGATTGCATACCAAAGATGACAGTACCTAGATCTATTCGTGTTTTATGCCTAGCTAAGGGCATTAAAAAATAGCGCTTGTTGGGAGGCAACCCAATTTTATTTTTGTTCTTTCCTTTTTGTTCCTGTTTTTCTTTGAATAATTCATCTAGCCTCTAGTTAGATGTGGTTTTGTGTTTTAATTAGTGTTTGTGCCAAGTAAGACCTTTGGGATAGCTTGCGGTGATAGTTGTTTTATCCTGCTAAAAAACAGAAACTTTTGCGCCCAGTAAATAATTTCCTGGATTTTATTGAAACATGCTTTTGATCTGATTATTTTTGCTCTACATTGGTGCACAAATTGCCTATGTTTTCCTAATTTTTCAGAAGTGTTTGAGAGTCACAAATTGCTACAGACTATTCTGTTTTTGACAGATTCTGTTCACTATGTGTTGTTTGCTTATTTTGATGAATCTATGGGTAGTATAGGGGGGTATGAACCATGGAAAAGTTGGAATATATTAGATATTATACCAATATAAATAAATAATGAGTTTGCAATAGTACCATAAAGTGGTAATTTATTTTCTTATACTAACGGAGCTTATGAGATTTTCTGTTGAGTTTTGTGTTGTGAAGTTTTCATGTTTTGGGCAAGGATTTGATGTACTATGGAATAAGGAGTGGCAAGATCCTAAGCTTGGGGATGTCTAAGGCACCCCAAGGTAATATTCAAGGACAACCAAGATCCTAAGCTTGGGGTTGTCCCGGAAGGCATCCCCTCTTTTGTCTTTGTCCATCGGTAACTTTACTTGAGGCTATATTTGTAATCACCACATGATATGTGTTTTGCTTGGAGAGTCTTGTATGATTTGAGTCTTTGCTTTTTAGTTTGCCACAATCATCCTTTTTGTACACACTTTTGAGATAGACACTCATGAATCGTAATTTATTAGAATACTCTATGTGCTTCCCTTGTATGTTTTGAGGTAGGCAATATTGCTCTAGTGCTTCACTTATATGTTTTTAGAGAACCGCGGTGGTTTTATTTTATAGAAATTGATGAACTCGCATGCTTCACTTATATTTTTTTGAGAGTCTCTAAACAGCATGGTAATTTTATTTGGTTATAAATTTAGTCCTAATATGATAGGCATCCAAGATGGATATAATAAAACTTCATATAAAGTGCATTGAATACTATGAGAAGTTTGGTTCTTTACGATTCTTTTGAGATATGAAGATGGTGATATTAGAGTCATGCTAGTGATTAGTTGTGAATTTGAGAGATAATTGTGTTAAAGTTTGTGATTCCCGTAGCATGCACGTATGGTGAACCGTTATATGATGAAGTCAGAGCATGATTTATTTTTTTGATTGTCTTCCTTATGAGTGGCGGTCGGGGACGAGCGATGGTCTTTTCCTACCAATCAAACTCCGTAGGAGCATACATGTAGTACTTCGTTTCTATAACTAATAGATTTTTGCAATAAGTATGTGAGTTCTTTATGACTAATGTTGAGTCCATGGATTATACGCACTCTCACCCTTCCACCATTGCTAGCCTCTCTTGTCGTGCAACTCTCACCGGTACCATACACCCACCATATACCTTCCTCAAAACAGCCAACATACCTTCCTATTATGGCATTTCCATAGCCATTCCGAGATATATTGCCATGCAACTTTCCACCATTCCATTTATTATGACACACTTCATCATTGTCATATTGCTTTGCATTATCATGTAGTTGACATTGTATTTGTGGCAAAGCCACCTTTCATAATTCTTTCATACATGTCACTCTTGATTCATTGAACATCCTGGTACACCGCCGGAGGCATTCATATAGAGTCATATTTTCTTCTAAGTATCAAGTTGTAATTGTTGAGTTGTAAGAAAATAAATAAAAGTGTGATGATCTTCATTGATAGAGCATTGTCCTAGTGACGAAAGGATGATGGAGACTATGATTCCCTCACAAGTCGCGATGAGACTCCTGACAAGAAATAAAAGAAAAGAAAAGAAAAAAAAGAGGCCAAAAAATGAGAAAGGCCCAAATAAAAAAAGAGATAACGGGAAATGTTACTACCCTTTTTCCACACTTGTGCTTGAAAGTAGCACCATGATCTTCATGATAGAGAGTCTCCTATGGTATCACTTTCATATACTAGTGCGAATTTTTCATTATAGAACTTGGCTTGTATATTAAAAATGATGGGCTTCCTCAAATTGCCCTAGTTCTTCGTGAGCAAGCGAGTTGGATGCAGACCCACTTAGTCTTCTTTTTGAGCTTTCAAAAACATATAGCTCTAGTGCATCCGTTGCATGGCATTCCCTACTCACTCACGTTGATATCTATTGATGGGAATCTCCATAGCCCATTGATACACCTACTTGATGTGAGACTATGTCCTTCATTTTGTCTTCTCCACAACCACCATATTCTATTCCACCTATAGTGCTATATACATGGCTCATGCTCATGTATTGCGTGAAAGTTGAAAAGGTTTGAGAACATCAAAAGTACGAAAGAATTGCTTGGCTTCTCATCGGGGTTGTGCATGATTTAAATATTTTGTGTGATGAAGGTGGATCATAGACAGACTATGTGATTTCGTAGGGATAGCTTTCCTTGGCCATGTTAATTTGAGAAGTCATAATTGCTTTATTATTATGCTTAAAGTATTATCGTTTTATTGTCAATATTAAACTTTTATTCTGAATCTTACGGATCTGAACATTCATGCCACAATAAAAAAAGTTACATGGATAAATATGTTCGGTAGCATTCCACATCAAAAATTCTGTTTTTAACATTTACCTACTCGAGGACGAGCAGGAATTAAAGTTGGGGATGCTTGATACGTCTCCAACGTATCTATAATTTTTTATTGTTCCATGCTATTATATTATTTGTTTTGGATGTTTTATATGCATTATTATCCTATTTTATATTATCTTTGGGACTAACCTATTCACCTAGAGCCCAGTGCGAGGTCATGTTTTTCCCTGTTTTGGAGTTTCGCAGAAAAGGAATACCAAATGGAGTTCAAACAGAATAAAACTTTCGCAATGATCTTTCTTGGACCAGAAGCAAACCAGTAGACTTGGAGATGAAGTCGGAGCAGCCATGAGACTTCCACAAGGGTGGAGGGCGTGCCCCCTGTCTTGTGGGCCCCTCGTGGGTCTCCTGACCTAATTCTTTCCCCTATATATTCCCATGTACCCCCAAACCAACAGAGGCATCCACGAAAAGACTTTTCCACCGTCACAACCTTCTGTACCAGTGAGATCCCATCTAGGGCCTTTTCCGGCGTTCTGCCGGAGGGGGATTCGATCATGAAGGGCTTCTACATCAATACCATTGCCCTTCCGATGAAGCGTGAGTGGTTTACCTCAGACCTATGTGTCCATAGCTAGTAGCTAGATGGCTTCTTCTCTCTCTTTGATTCCCAATACCATGTTCTCCTTGATGTTCTTGGAGACCTATTCGATGTAATACTTTTTCGCGGTGTGTTTGCCGAGATCCGATGAATTGAGGATTTATGATGAGCTTATCTATGAATATTATTTGAATCTTCTCTGAATTCTTATATGCATGAGTTGATGTCTTTGCAAGTCTCTTCGAATTATCGGTTTGGTTTGGCCAACTAGATTGGTTTTTCTTGCAATGGGAGAAGTGCTTAGCTTTGGGTTCAATCTTGCGGCGTCCTTTACCAGTGACAGTAGGGGTAGCAAGGCACGTATTGTATTGTTGCCATCGAGGATAAAAAGATGGGGTTTTCATCATATTGCTTGAGTTAATTCCTCTACATCATGTCATCTTACTTAATGCGTTACTTCGTTCTTTATGAACTTAATACTCTAGATGCATGATGGATAGCGGTCGATGTGTGGATTAATAGTAGTAGATGCAGAATCGTTTTGGCCTACTTGACATGGATGTGATGCCTATATTCATGATCATTGCAGTAGATATCGTCATAACTTTGAGCTTTTCTATCAATTGCTCGACAGTAATTTTTTCACCCACCGTATTATTCTCTGTCTTGAGAGAAGCCTCCAGTGAAACCTATGGCCGCCGGGTCTCTTTTCCATCATACTAGTTTATGATCTACAATATTAGTTTTCGATCTACTATTCTTGCAATCTTTTACTTTCCAATCTATAAACCAAAAATACCAAAAATATTTACTTTATCATTTATCTATCTCTATCATATCTCACTTTTGCAAGTAACTGTGAAGGGATTGACAACCCTTTATTGCGTTGGGTGCTAGGTTGTTTGATTGTTTGTCCAGGTATTCAGTGATTCGTGCGTTGTCTCCTATTGGATCGATACCTTGGTTCTCAAACTGAGTGAAATACTTATCTCTACTTTGTTGCATCACCATTTCCTCTTCAAGGGAAAAACCAATGCAAGCTCAAAAAGTAGCAGCCACACATACCCTTGTGCATCTCTACCAGTAGTTCCTTTCCTTCTTCCTAGAAAATGCACTTTAGCTTCACACAGTTGGGCCTTCTTTTATATAGCGTATTGTCAAAGAACTGATACATACTGGCCCTCCTGGCTACTTTTTCAGCTTCTTCTTGCTCTTCGGGAAGTACACCTGTTTGGAGGAAACTAACGATGTGCCGTTCCCAAGTTGGAGCCTGAGGCTCGACAACAAGGACCAGCGGCACCTCCTCATTCACGGGAGAGTATGCCTCAACCGCAAAGATTGGTAGTTTGGCAGGGGAGTGCATCTCACCGATCAAAGGGGACTTGTTCCCGCTAAGCTCTCTGCCCGGGGACACGGAGGACTGAGTCAGATGAAGAACAAAAGTCCTTAGTTCCACAGGGAGTGTTCGCAAGGCGCACTTTGAGAGATGATCAGCAATGCTGTTTTCCCCACGTGGCACGTGCTCTATTTGCAATCCGTCAAAGCACTCCTCCAATTTTCTCACTTCCCTGATGTATGCCTCCATCAATGGGATGTGGTAATCTTTGTTTACTTGTCTCACCATGAGTTGCGAATCTCCGTGGATGATCAGCTTCTTGATTCTCAGTTCTGCTGGAATCCTGAGCCCGGCAAGGAGCCCTTCATACTCTGTACTATTGTTGGTAGCCTTCTCCCGGGGAAAATGCATTTAAACGACGTACTTAAGGTGCTCCCCAGTGGGAGCAATGAGAAGCACACCAGCTCCTGCACTTTGTAGGGAGAAGGCACCATCAAAGTACATAATCCATTCTTGGGGCGCTTCATTGCCGAGGATAGCTGTCTCCAGTACTTCTACATCAGGGCTTGGCGTCCACTCTGCAATGAATTCTGCTAGTGCTCTGCTTTGAATAGTTGACGTGCTCTCAAAGTACAAACCAAAGCTAGATAACTCCAAGGCCCATTCCACTATTCTGCCAGTGTCCTCGTGGTTTGTGAGTATGCATTGCAAAGGGAAGCGGTTGACAATCATGATAACGTGGGCTTGGAAGTAGTGGTGTAGTTTCCTTGAGGCCATGATGAGGCCAAAAATCAACTTTGCACACCAGAGTACCTTGACCTTGCCCCCTGTAGCAGGGACCTGACGAAGTACATTGGGCACTACACCACCTTCTTCCTTGCCGTGATCTTGGAAATGTCTCTGCTGCCCTGCTCTTCCTTGTCTTGAATTGCATCTGACCTTGCCGGCATGGGTTCGCTTTCCTCTCCAAAGGGGATGGTGTGGTTGCGGCTGCCACTTCATCCACTTCTCGCTGTGCCACCATTGCCTCACTAACCACTTGATTGGTTGCCGTTTAGTATAGCAGCAACGGGTCTTGTGGTTTGGGGGCGACCAAAGTGGGCACAGAGGAAATATAGTTCTTCAAATCGTGTAGCGTAGTTTCTGCCTCCGGGGTCCACTCCATGGGCCCCGCCTTCTTCAAGGTTTTAAAAAACGGCAGGGCGCGCTCGACAGACATGAAAACGAACCTGCTTAGCGTGACAACACATCCAGTCAAACGTCTCATGTCTTTAACTATCTCGGGTGCTTGAATCTGCTCGATAGCCTTGATCTTTTTGGGCTTGGTCTCTATTCCTTGATGGGACATGAAGAAGCCAAGTAGCTTGTCGGAAGGAATGCCAAACAAACACTTCTCTGGGTTCAGCTTCAAGTTGATCCGGTGCAGATTTGCAAAAGTCTCTTTCAAATCATGAGTGAGAGTCATTCTATCCTTTGTTTTGACCACTATATCATCCATGTAGGCTTCGATATTTCTGTGTAGCTGGGACTCCAAGCCAATCTGTACTGATCTTGCAAAAGTGGATCTGGCGCTCTTCAACCTAAAGGGCATCTGTAAAAAAGAGTAAATGCCACATAGGGGTTATTAACGTGGTCTTCTCTTTGTCATCCTTGGACCTGAAGATCTAGTGGTACCCGGAGTAGGGATCAAGAAAGGAAAGAAGGTCACACCCGGAGTTGGAATCCACAATCTAGTCGATGTGTGGCAAGGGGAACGGGTCCTTCGGGCATGCCTTCTTTAGATCTGTGAAATCTATGCAAAGCCTCCATTTCCCGTTGGCCTTGCGCACCACCACTAGATTCGCTAACCATGTTGGATGCAATATTCCTCTGACCAAACCAATTGCCTCAGGTTTCCTGATATCTTTGGCAATAAACTGCTACCGCTCCAAAGCTTGCTTCTGGACCTTCTGCTTGACGGGTCGGGCATGTGGGCAGACAGCAAGGTGGTGCTTGATTACCTCCCTACGAATACCGGGGATGTCAGATGATTGCCATGCAAACACATCGACATTCGCCCACAGGAAGGCAACAAGCGCGCTTTCCTATTTGTAGTTGAGGGTGGCACTGATAGTAAATGTACCATCGGCGCCAACCAGCCCTGTCGGGACCTTCTTTATAGCGGGTGCAACAGCCTTAGATCTCTTGCTATTGGAATTCTCCGGCAAGTCATCAACAAGTACAGCACACTCCGAAGAGGTGCGCTTCCCAGATACCTTGCTAGAGTCCTTGTTAGCTTTATTCTCTTTATTGCTTTCCTTGGCGGGAGCAGCAGCTTCCGCGGCCTCTGCAGCGACTGCTTCCCGATAGATCTTGTCCACGCATATAATCATGTCTTTCTTGTCCGATGGAATGGAAATGACGTATATCGGCCCAGGCATCTTTAGAGTGTTGTAGGCATAGTGGGATGCCGCCTTGAATTTGGCCAGGGCTGGCGACCAAGGATTCCATTGTATGGTAGGGAGATGTCAACCACATCAAATATGATCTTCTCGGTCCGGTAGTTTAACTCCCCCTTGAATGTTACCGATAGAGCAATCTTTCCCTTAGGACGACTCCTGCCGGGATTGATCCCATGGAACGTACCAGTAACCTTGTGTTCTTCATCTGCTATCTGTAGTTTGCTGATGACTTTTCGAGAAATCAGATTCAAGCCGGCCCCACCGTCAACCAACATCTTTGTGACTTTGAGGTTGCGGATTGTTGGTGAGACCAACAACGGCAAGCACCCTACTGCGGTGGTGCAGTCCGTGTGATCCTCTTCATCAAAGATGATGAGCGTGTGGGACCACTTGAGCGGCTTCCAAGAGTCTGCCGCTGGCTCCACGACATTGACTTCATGTGCCCATTGTTTAAGTTTGTGATGAGAGGAGTGCAAAGATGCACCCTTGTCAATGCATACGGTGTCAGTGGGTTTCTGGAACTCCTTCTCGCTGGTTTCCTCTTCATCTCGTTCATCACTTTCGTCATCGCAGTCCTTCTTCTCATGGCTCTGGCGGGTTCCCCTTGATACTGAGGAGCCTTGTCGGGATGGCTTGCTCTACCGCGTCGGCCCTTCCCTCTAGCGCCATCTTGGTCTTTCTCCTTATCACGCTTCTCGTACTCAGCCCTCTACTTCTTGACAATTTGCTCAATCTAATGACACTCCTGAAGATCGTGGCCTTTGGTCAGATGGATCTTGTAGTACAGCCCATCGCCCTTCCCAGCCTTCTCGGCAGCCGCGGCTTCCTAGCAATCAGTTCACATGGTAGCTTCCTTGCCGGGAGCCTCGGTCTTTGCCATTGACGGTCATCACGGCTTTATCCTTGTGCTTCTTGTTGCTCTTTTTGTTCTTCTTTTTCTAGTTGGATGCATCTTTGTCGTCCTCGGAGTCAAGGTCGACGGCATCCTCTTCACCGGGGAGCTGCCTCCCCTCCTCTACATGGGCACACTTATCCACTAGAGTGTACAGCTCATTCATAGTCTTGGGCAGCCGTACGTTCATTTTGGAATGTATCCTACGGTTGCGCATGTTGGATTGGAATGCAACTATCACAGCTACCGGGTGGATGCCTGGAATGTTCCTGTGCACTCGACTGAACCTTTGCATGTACTTCCGCAGACTTTCTCCTTCCTTCTGCGGGAGGAGCTGCAAGTTGTTGTGCCTCCCAGGTTCTTGATGGCCGCTCGTGAAGGCACCAACAAACTCATGGCACAGGTCATCCCAAGTCGAGATGGAGTTCTTTGGCAGGTGCACCGGCGAAGACCTCACATTTGGCTTGAGTGCCAAAGGGATGTAGTTGGCGAATACCTTCTCGTCTCTTCCCCCGACAGCTTGAACAGCGATGGTGTAGATGCTCAAAAACTCTGTCGGGTTCAATCTTCTATCGTACTTCTCTAGTATTTCTGGCTTGAATGTGTGTGTAGATGGCCAATGGACTTGCCACAACTCGTGAATGAAGGAAGGGCACCGAACCTTGAAAGGCAGATACTCGCCCTCACCAGGCATGGGCTCGCCAATGTCGGGGCCATTGCGCCTATCAAACTAGCGGCGGGTTTCACGGCGTCGTTCGATGGTGACGTGCATGTGTCTTCCCTCCACCTGTCTTCCAGGACTCACTGGTCTCGACGCGCTCGAGGATCGGATGAAGACAATGATACATCATCGAGTTCTTCGTCACGTGGAGTTGGCTGCTGCGGAGGGGATTGCACTGTGGGGGTGGCTCCTTTCGTACGTCTAGCAGCCCGGGCCGTTGTCGCCGCCCGTGTAGGTCGTGACGGGCCCGCTCCTTATGATCCTCCCTACTCGGCGAAACATATGAAGCTCTGAATTGTGGCTCTCCACTCATCCATCTGATCAACCGCCAACGGGAATCTCAACAGGAGTTGGGCCCGCGCCATGGCCTCCGAAATAGTGCTCGGCATGGATGACAACGTAGACCGTGATGTCGCCTGGCTCCTGACGGTGCCGGTTGTGGCAGCGCCGTGCTCTCATCGCCGTGAGCCACTCGCCAGGGTGGTGTGGTGACGAGGTGGATGTGGTTGGGGATCGACGTCTCCGTTATGTGCATCGGCTCGGCTAGCTCGTCCCTGGGGTGGCGCATGACCTACGGCCGCACCTACAGCGGGGGCAGCCAGAGGGTTGCGGTTCGCCCTAGAGCGAGCATTGTTGCCGCGGCTGTGTCCTTCGGTGGGGTGGAGAGGTAGAGATGGAATAATCTCTCCACCTGCACCCTGTGGATTGTGGTCGCTGGGATGCTTTTGGTGTTGTCCTTCTTCGGTGCCTCTTGCTCCTTGTTTCAGCCGCAGGGGAGGTGGTGACAACGCCGCCTGTGCCGGCCACATCCCCCGCGGTGTCCATGACCCCATGCGTCCCCGTAGCCCCCATGGCCTCGGCGGCCGCATGCGGAGGGGCCTTCGAGGTGGACGGGTGAGCTGCAGCACCGGGCTTCTTCTTGGGCGCCATAGATGATGAATCCGTCGATGAAGAAAACGATGATGAAGATGATGTGTTGCTTACACTCTCTGGTCCGTGCAAGTAACATTAATGGTAAGTAAAGTGCAGCAAGGTGGCCCAATTCTTTTGTGGCAAAGGACATGCCAAAACAGTTGCTTATAATAGGCAAAGTGTTCTTGAGGGTACACGGGAATTTCATCTAGTCACTTTCATCATGTTGGTTTGATTCGTGTTCGTTACTTTGATAATTTGATATGTGGGGGGACCTGTGCTTAGGTGTTGTTCTTACTTGAACAAACCTCCTACTTTTGGTTAACCCCCTCGCAAGCATCCGCAACTATGAGAAAACTATTAAGATAAAATCTAACCATAGCAGTAAACTTTTGGATCCAAATTGGCCCCTTACGAAGTAGCGCATAATCTAGGGTTTAAGCTTCTATCACTCTAGCAACCCATCATCTAGTAACTACTCCACAATGCATTCCCTTAGGTCCAAAGATTGTGAAGTGCCATGTGGTAAACATTCACATGACACCACTAAGGGAATCACAACATACATATCATCAAAATATTGAACACATATCAAGTTCACATGATTACTTGCAACACGATTTCTCCCATGAACTCAAGAACAAAAGTAACTACTCAAAAATTATAATCATGCTAAAGATCATAGGTGTATTAAATAGCATAATGGATCGGAACATATAATCTTCCACCAAATAAACCATATAGTGATCAACTACAAGATGTAATCAACACTACTAGTCACCCACAGGTACCAATCTGAGGTTCCGGTAAAAAGATTGAACACAAGAGTTGAACTAGGGTTGGAAAGGTGATAGTGCTATTGAAGATGTTGATGGAGATTTCCCTCCCAAAGATGAGAGGGTTGTTGGTGATGACGATGATGGTGATTTCCCACTCCGGGAGGGAAGTTCCCCTGGCGGAGTCGCTCCGCCAGAGGGCAAAAGTGCTCCTGCCCAAGTTCCACCCCGAGATGGGGGCGCTCTATCCCGAAAGTCCTCTCTTTATTTTTTTTCTAGGTCAAAATGACTTCTATACCAGAGGAGGGGCACCAGAGGTGGGCCGAGGAGGGCACAACCCACCAGGGAGCGCCTAGGGTGCCTGGCGCGCCCAGGTGGGTTGTGCCCACCTGATGGGCCTCCTCCGGTAGTTATTTGCTCCAATATTTTTCATATATTCCAAAACAATTCTCCAGAAATTTTCAGCTCATCTGGAGATGTGCAGAATAGGTAACTCGGATGTAGCTTTTTCACATCCAGAATTCCAGCTGCCGGTATTCTCCCTCTTTGTGTAAACCTTGCATATTATGAGAGAAAAGGCATTACAATTACTCCAAAAAGCATTATTATCCATAAAAACATAGTAAATAACAGTAGGTAAACTTGATGCAAAATGGACATATCAACTCCCCCAAGCTTGGACCTCGCTTGTCCTCAAGCACAAAAACTGAAATCAAAAATCATGTTCACATGCTTAGAGAGAGAGAGAGGTGTTGATAAAAAATAGAGACACAGAAGCATCATGAATATTATTACAATAGCAACAAACTTTATCACATAACTTTTATCATATAACTTCTCATGAACAAGTAACAATTCATCACAACATTGAAGTATAAAGCATAAACTCTATTGAAAACCAACAAACTATGTTCTGAGTCAACTTTGCAACTACAATTCGTTATCTTTTTAGGAAGGGTCACGTATCGAAGCCTTTGGGCATTCCACATACTCAACCATCATATAGTCTTCTGTGATTGCTAACACCGACCGCATACCATTAGCAAAAAGTTGCAACCAAAAAGTTTCAACCAACATATCGGAGCCTTTTCATATTCACCTCAATGGTGATGTCAACAATAATAACTCATGCTCACTCATATCCAACTGGATATATGTGCCTAGATCTTTCCTCACCACATGATGGTTGCAAAAGATAAAATAAAAGGAATAGGGAAGAATACTTCGGCTCTTGCATAAAAAGTGAATACATAAAAGTAAAAGATAGGCCCTTTGCAGAGGGAAGTAGTGGTTGTCATGGGCTTTTTGGTTTGTACGCTCAATCTCCTAGTGCAAAATAATGTCATGTTGTATTCCCCTTATGATAGCAACCTTTATTATGCAGTCTATCACCTTTATTATTTTGCCATTATAAGTTCGTAAAACGCTCAATTTTGTCTTACACTAAATGATCCAACACATTTAGAAGCAATTTTTATTGCCTTACTACACCGATGACAACTTACTTGAAGGATCTTACTCAATCCATAGGTAGGTATGGTGGACTCTCAAAACAAGATTTGGGTTTAAGGGTTTTAGGATGCACAAGTAGTATCTCTACTTGGTGCAGATTTTTTGGCTAGCAAAGATAGGGGTCAAAGGACCACATGTAAAAGGATCTATGACAATATAACTTCTTTGTGAATATGAACAAGCATAAATCATTACATTGTCTTCCTTGTCCAATGTCAACAATTTTAGCATATAATATTTTGATGGGGGCTCACAATCATAAAAGATGTCAAAGATAGTATATTTGCATGTGAATCTTCTCTTCCCTTATTAACTCTTTCATGAATTACATCATTGACCAATGCTATGTTTATCAATATCAAATAAATTTTACCACTTATACTTTTCCTTATGTGATGTCATTACTTACCATAAGATTAGTATATGATCTTTTTGATTATTCGTTTTCTTTCGTTTGATTGAAACTAAAAAGAAAAGAAAGCAAAACTCGAATTAAACTTTATTATATATCTCGCACACGGTTACAAAGATAGCTAGATCACTAAGAAAAACACTCGATAAGGATCAAATAAACTTTTATTCAGCTAATACAAAATATTACTAAAGATCAAACTAATATAAACAAGAGCAAAGGAGGTGGTGTGATACGATACCGGTGCACCTCCCCCAAGCTTGGCACAAGCCAAGGGGAGTGCCCATACCCAATACTCAAGTCTCCTTTGGGGGTGAATAAGGTGATGGTGATGAGGTAGTAGTAGTTTATCCTTCAGGCTCAAAGATACTCCAATCTAGGGATGACGCTTCGGAGGGCAATGATGTGCTCTTGCAATAGAATATTTTCATGAGTGAGATAATTTTCTTGAACACGAACCATTTCAATGGTCGTAAAAGCTTCAATTTTAGTGGGGGTAAGATATTCATAGTATGGTTGAGGGATATCTTCTTCTTTTTCTTCTTCTTCTTCTTCTTCTAGTTCTTTTTCTTCTTCTTCTTCTCCTGTGGGCAAGGCCTGCTCTACTACTGGAGCTTGATCTCCAGTAGCTTCCTTGCTCTTGTCCCCCTTGAAGGCTTCCTTTGGTTCTTCCCTCTTCAGTTCCATATTCATCAACTAAGCATCCTCTTCTATGTTGTTGGAGGAGGGGGGCGACATGAGGCTAGACTTGATGGATCTGGCAGAAAAATAGCAAGAAAGAAGAACAGAAGATTTCTCCATGATATGGTGGTCAATACGTTCAGGGGGGATATAAAGATTTTTTACCTTGGGAAACAAGCAAACGAGAGAAAAATGGAGTTTGGAAGGTACCCGAGGTGGTCACAACCCACCTATGTGCGCCAGGCAAGCCAACCACTCCCTGGTGTCTTGTGCCCTCCTAGGTTGCCTTCCTAGTTGTTTATTATTTTCCTAATTTTTGTAATATTCCAAAACTGAAAAAAAATGCGGATTTTTTGGAGTCTGTTTACTTGTCGTAGCACGTACCTCCTTTTATTCATGATTCTGGAGTTTTCTGAAGGTTTCTTTTCTGTGTTCCTCCAGTGTCATAGTTTGTATACTATTGCTTTTAACATTAATAGATGTAAATGAGATAGAGTGTCTAATTCTTTACCCATTGACAACCTTCGGGTTAGTACCTTCAGCATTATTTATTCTGATAGCTCGAGAGCATAAACCTCTTCAATAATATATGGTCCTTCCCACTTGGAGAGAAGTTTTCCTACAAAGAATCTGAAACAAGAGTTGTACAAAAGAACATATTCTCTTTGGATTCTTTCATCATGCCATCTTTTAACTTTTTTAAATAGTTTGGCATTTTCATATGCTTGGGTTCTCCATTCATCTAATGAGGTAATATAAAATAACATCTTTTCTCCAACAAGTTTTAAATCATAGTTGAGTTCTTTGATTTCCCAATATGCTTTATGTTCTAACTCAAGAGGAAAATGACAAGCTTTTCCATAAACCATTTTATAAGGAGACATACCCATAGGATTTTTGTAAGCTGTTTCTGTATGCCCAAAGTGCATCATATAATTTCTTAGACCAATTCTTTCGGGACCTATTAACAGTTGTTTGTAATATTCATTTTATTTCTCTATTGCTAAGTTCAACTTGTCCACTAGATTGAGGATGATAGAGTGATTCAATTCTATGGTTAACATCATACGTAGCAAGCATTTTATGGAAAGCACCATGAATAAAGTTTGATGCACCGTCAGTCAATGAATATCTAGGGACTCCAAACCATGGGAAAATAACTTCTTTGACTAATTTAATGGAGGTGTTGTGATCCATGCTACTAGTTGGAATAGCCTCTACCCACTTAGTAACATAATCAAAAACAACCAGAATATGAGTATACCCATTAGAGGAAGGAAAAGGTCCCATATAATCAAACCCCCAAACATCAAATTGTTCAACAACAAGTGAATAATTCATAGGCATTTCTTGACTCTTACTGATATTACCAATTCTTTGGCATTCATTACAAGATAAAACATACTTATGGGAATCCTTGAAGATTGTAGGCCAATAAAAACTAGATTGCAACACCTTATCAGCAGTTCTATCTCCTGCATGATGTCCTCCATAAGCTTCGGAATGACATTTCCATAGGATTTGTTCCTGTTCATGCTTTATAGAGCTGTGGGTCATCCCAAAAGTAATGTCGTAAATCATAAAAGAATTTTTTCTTTTGTTGGTATGTGAAACTAGGTGGTATATATTTAGCAACAATGTAATTAGCATGGTCAGCATACCAAGGAGTGTTATGAGAAACATTTATTGCGGCTGGTTGTTCATCAGGAAAGCTATCATCAATAGGTAGTGGGTCATCAAGGATATTTTCTAACCTACACAAGTTATCAGCTATGGGATTCTCAGCTCGTAGTCTATCAGTAATATGTAAACAAACTCTTGTAGCAAAAGAACCCACCTAACGAGTCTTGGCTTAGCATCTTTCTTTTCCATAAGATATTTTATAGTAGCATGGTTGGTGTGAACAGTTACTTTAGAATCAACAGTATAAGATCTGAATTTATCACAAGCCAACACAACTGCTAAAAATTCTTTTTCAGTAGTCGCATAATATCGCTGAGCACTGTCTAGAGTTTTACTAGCATAATGAATAACATTCACTGTTTTATCAACTCTTTGTCCTAGAATAGGACCAACATCATAATCACTAGCATCAAAAATAATTTCAAAAGGCAAGTTCCAATCAGGTGGTTGTACCATAGGTGCAGAAGTTAAGGCTTTCTTAAGGGTTTCAAAGGATTCTACACAGTTATCATCAAAAATAGATGGAACACCCTTTTCAAAAATTTAAGAGGCCTAGAAATTTTAGAGAAGTCTTCAATAAACCTCCTATAGAAACCAGCATGACCAAGGAAGCTATGAATACCTTTAATATCTTTAGGACATGGCATTTTCCCAATTGCATCAAGTTTAGCTCTATCCATCTCAATACCTCGTTCAGAAATTTTATACCCATGGCAATGCCTTCATTAACCATAAAGTGGCCCTTCTCCCAATTCAAGATAAGATTAGTTTGATCACATCTCTGCAAAACTCGATCAATGTTGCTTAAGCAATCATCAAAAGAAGTTACGTAAAAAGAAAAATCATCCATGAAAACATCAACAATCTTTTCACAAAAGTCAAAGAATAGGGCAGTCATACATCTTTGAAAGGTAGCAGGTGCATTGCATAAACCAAAAGGCGTATGTCTATAAGCATAAGTTCCAAGAGGGCAAGTAAGGTGGTTTCCTCTTGATCGGGTTGTGAAACAAGTATTTGAGAAAAACCAGAATATCCATCAAGAAAGCAAAAGTGTGTGTGCTTAGACAATCTTTCTAGCATTTGATCAATAAAAGGAAAAGGGTAATGATATTTTGTAGTTGCTTTATTTAAATTTCTAGAAGTAATTACCATTCTGTAGCAGTAACAATTCTTTGTGGAATAAGTTCATTTTTATCATTAGGAACAACAACAATACCTCCCTTCTTAGGGACACAATGAACGGGACTTACCCATCTACTATTAGCTATGGGATAGATTATACCTGCTTCAAGAAGCTTTAATATTTCAATTCTTACCACTTCTTTCGTCTTAGGATTCAAACATCGTTGGTGATCAATAACGGGTTTAGCATCAGGTTCCATATTAATCTTGTGCTGACATTGAGTGGGGCTAATGCCCTTAAGATCATCAAGAGTATACCCAATAGCAGCTCGGTGCGTCTTGAGAATTCTAACTAATCTTTCTTCTTCATGTTCTAAAAGGTTAGCACTAATAATAACATGATATATCTTTTTCTCATCAAGATAAGCATATTTCAAACTGTCTGGCAATTGTTTAATTTCAAACATGGGATCACCCTTAGGTGGAGGAGGACCTCCTAGAGTTTCAATAGGTAAATTGTGTTTGAGTAGAGGTCGTTGCTCAAAGAAGATTTTATCTATTTCATTTCTTTCATGCATATGCATATCATTTTCATGGTCTAGCAAATATTGTTTTGGTGGATCAATAGGAGGCACGACAATAGAAGCAATACCAATTATTTCATCTTTACTAGGTAATTCTTTCTTATGATGTTTTCTACTAAACTTAGAGAAACTAAGCTCATGAGACTCATCACCAAAAATGAGACTCATCACCAAAACTAACACCGACATTTTGTTTCTCACAATCTATTTTAGCATTAACGGTGTTCAAGAAATGTCTACCAAAAATAATGGGACAAAAATCATCTTGTGGGGAACCAAGAACTAGAAAATCAGTAGGGTATTTTACTTTCCCACACAAGACTTGAACATCTCTAACAATCCCAAGTGGTGTGATAGTGTCTCTATTAGCAAGTTTGATAGTAACATCTATTCTTCTATTTTAGCGGCTGCTATGTCATCCATAGTTTCTTCATATAAAGTAAAAAGGAATAGAACTCATGCTAGCAACCAAGTCACATAAACCATGATAACAGTGATCTCCTATTTTGACTGAGACAACAGGCAAGCCAACAACATGTCTACGTTTATCTTTTTCATCGGATTTGGCGATTTTAGCAGCTTCGTCACAGGAGAAAATAACATGCCCATCAATATTTAATCATAATATGCTGAATCATGGATATCGAGTAACATATTTATGAAAACCAAAGCAAGTTGAGTTCATACCCGCTTTTCCCTGCCACAATCACTTCATCAAATATCATCATTATTGCCTTTCACTTGCATGACCGAATGATATGAAAATAATAATAGTGCAAGTGTGCTGTGGAGTAAGCTGGAATCTGCAACATTTTATATAGAGTGGAAGACAAAATAATATAGGCTCTTTATTAGATCAACAATAATGCATATGAGAGCCATTCAACATTTTCATTGTGGTCTTCCCCTTGGTATGACTCAATAAAAGTAGAGGACAAGAATTTTAGAGAAACACACTAAAATATTCTTGGAGTTTTTAGATTTTATTGAAGAAAGAAAATTAACGAAGGAAAAAAGAAAAACGAGAAAACTATTTACACGGGAAAGCTCCAAACAAGCAAAAGAAAAAAAGAGAAATCTTTTTGGGTTTTGTTTTAACACTACAACTAAATTAAACTAAAAAAACCCAAAAAGATGCAAGAAATATTTTGGGATTTACTCAAAGTTTTTCAAACACACAAAAAGAAAGCGAGAAAATAACTACCATTGATAATACAATAAAAAAGTGTGGACACCGACAACTGGAATGAAGTGTGTAAGCATGAATGTAATGTTGGTGGAAAGACATGACACGCATGTATCATTGCCAATAAGGATAAAAATATGGGGTCTATTCCTACATGAATAGATCTTGTCTACATCATTTCATCGTCCTATGGCATTATTCCGTTTCTCCATGAACTTAATACATTAGATGCATGTTGGATAGTGGTCGATGTGCGGAGTAATAGTAGTAGATGTAGGCAGGAGTCGATCTACTAATCTTGGATGTGATGCCTATATACATGATCATTGCCTTGGATATCTTCATAATTACTTGCTCTTCTATCAATTGACCAAGAGTAATTTATTTACCCACCGTATGCTATTTTCTCAAGGGAAGCCACTAGTGAAATCTACGACCCCCTGGTCTATTTCCTATCATATTGTTTGCAGATCTATTATTCCAAAAACACAAAAATACCTTGCCGCACCATTTCATTATTTATTTTATTTCATGTTTAGCTAGATCTATTTATCCAATCTCAGACAATTTCATCTATCTCAATACCGAGGAGGGATTGACAAACCCTCTTACGCGTTGGATTGCAAGTATTTGTTATTTGTGTGCAGGTATTGTTCACATAGTGTTGCTTGGTTCTCGTAATGGATTCATAACCCCTTTTTCATAACTGAGGAAAATACTTAATGTTGTTGTGCTACATCATCCACTCCTCTTCGAGGAAATACCAACGCAGATACAAACAATCACAAGCCAGAGGAGATCAGCGGCGGGGCCATGGATGAGATCAACAGCAGTTGAACACAAGGGGTTGGGGTTAGGCCACTTAACTTGTGACATAGCCCATGTCAGGCAATCGCTGTCGACACCCTCGATGTTGTAGCCGGCTGTCGGTGTACTAGAGTAGGGGTACCCTAGTATCTCGAACTTGTGCACGGGCAGTCGCAGCACCCCGCGGCAAGGTTTGCCGGGTGACCGCCAAGATCCTCCGTGGCTCCTTAAGAGACAAGGCCCCGGCAAGAGGAGCTTGCCGGGAAGCCATTCAAGAACAAAATATTTAAGCCAAGGAGACAAGGCCCCGACAAGAGGAGCTTGCCGGGGAGGCCAACCAAGGCATCTCAAGGAACTTGCCGCGACGTGCCACGCGTCCCGGCAAGGCCCGGTGAGCGACAAGCTTCCGGACGCGACAAGACAACGACCGCGGCAAGACGCTTGCCGCGGGAAGCCGCCACTCTGTACCAGCGCTCCAGCACATCCACCGACGTGTCGCCCTGGGGCCTTTCCAGGCGCGCATGGCGGAAGGCTGTGCAGCCAGCGGTGCGTGGTGGCAAGCGGCGCTGACAAGATCGCCATCGTGGCAAGCGGTGGCGTCCCTAACGGTCCCTTTCTGCAATGTTTGGGCGACACAGACGGGCATTTATTGCCTTTGTCCCCTGCCGTCAGGGTTAGGTATGAGACATGTACAAGTAGTTGTACCAACCACAACCCCTTTTCCATTTTTACCCTTGTCTATGTTGCCACCTGTCGGTGACCCCTTGAGCATATAAAAGGAGGCCCATGCGCAACGTAGAGGGGGTTCGACTGATTCGAAGCTAAAAACACTCTCACGCTTGGTCTTGTAGCTCTGCACGCTCTCGAGTAAGAACTCAATATACACATACAAGCAGCAGTAGGAGTATTATCTCTCCGGAGAGCTCCGAAGCTGGGTAAACTGCTCGTGTGCTTCGCCTCGATCCGCTCTTCGTGCGACCTCCGCCCCCCGCCGAACCGAAAGGGGCTCGGTCCGCCGGTCCCGTAGGTGTTCGTGGATCAGTTTCCCCGACATCTTTGGCGCGCCAGGTAGGGGGGCGTCGAGATTGTGTGAACCCGATCCGGCGTCCACACGAGCTAGATCTTCATCATCTTCATCGACATGCCACCGAAGAAGAAGGCTTCGGAGGCAGCTGTTCCATCCGCGTCGATTCCACCGCCATCGGAGCAAACGGGTGGTGGGGTAGACGCCGGCGGAAGAACGGGTGTCAACGAGGGAGCTCACAGTGCTGCCAGGTCCAAGGACAAGGCTGCGCAAACCTCAGCATCCGTACGTGCACCGCGCCCATCTTAGGAGGCGCGGGACCAACAGCGTCATGGTATTCGCAGTACCATGCTTTCTTTGGGCCAAGATCAAGCTGGTGGATCTCGGGTTGCTCAAGACCAGCATGCGCACCAACGTCCTGGCGCGAGCGAGGCACGGTCGCCCGGACGGGATACTGCTCCTTCTAACATAGTTAGAAGTCCGAGCATAACCCGCTCCTCGCACCGTTCGCCACTGCCACCCACCACTCCAGCAGAAGCTTTGGCGCGAGCTCAACTACTACTGGATTACCCTCCAACGACAGACAAGATCGACGAATGGAGGGCCACCATTCAGAGTCTCATCGGCTTTGCCAACGGAGACACTCCGCGGCAGCCGAGTGCCTCGCTGCCGCGACAGGACTGCCAGGTGCGAGACGATGGCGACAAGACCGGTGGGGGTGCAACCACCATGCACTCTCCACCACGAAGGCCAAGATCGCCGACTCGCCGGATCCACCTCGACAGCGATTCCACCGCGTCATCAGATCCACGAGCTCGTCGTGATCAGCGCCAAGTTCTTCACGAACGATAGCAAGAAGACGCTCGTACCCGTATCGAGCACCGAAGGGAAGCGCGGCGTCAATCAGACCAGCGCGCTGGGCCCTCTGTCGACATGCATGCGCCAGCGGAACCAGGTGACTTGCCGTACGCGGTAGGTTGCTCTCCGTTCACTCGTGAGCTGCGGCAAGTCCAGTGGCCCAGCATGAAGAATTTCAAGCCAGACGTACCAGAGAAGTACGACGGCAAGTCGCACCCGTCGGAGTTCCTCAGCATCTACACCATCATGGTGCAAGCTGCCGGGGGGCGCGACGACAAGATCCTTGCCAACTACTTCCCGCTGGTGCTCAAGCCCAATGTCAGATCCTGTCTCATGCACTTGCCGGAAAACTCCATATCCTCTTGGGCAGATCTATGCCATCAGTTTGTCAGCGCCTTTACAGGCGGCCACAAGCCTCATGGCCAAGAAAGCGACCTTCATCTGCTCGCCTAGAAGGAAGGAGAGCCCCTGCGCAAGTATATTCAGAGATTCAGCCGTGTACAGCACAACATCCCAGATGCCCACCCTGCCGCGGTCATCAGCGCGTTCCATCAGAACGTGCGAAACCGCAGGATGCGGGAGGAGATGACGATGTGCAATATCAGAGACGTCAGTGAGCTATATGCCCTGGCCGACAAGTGTGCATGTGTTGAAGTAGGGAGGAGACTCCCCGGAGAGAATACAGAAGCAGCAGGATCTGATAGTGAGGATGCTGCCCCGGCAAAGAAAGGCCAGCGGCGGAACAACAGGAAGAAGAAAGGCAAAGATGTGCTAGTTGTTGAGCAGTCCGGCAACGGAGGTGGCGCCAAGAAAGCCAAGGCTGGTAGCTCCAGCAAGGAGGTTGCCGCAGGCACCAACTACCAGGCTGTGGCGGTCGCCGACAAGCAGGACGACACCAACAAGCAGTACTGCAAGATCCACCGCACCAAGGGCCATGATCTCCAGAGCTGCAAGAAGGTTGAGCAGCTTGTCGAGCAGCAAAGGGCTGAGTACGAGCGACGCGACAAGGAGAAGGCCCAGGAAGGTGCTGGAGGAGCCGGCAAGAAACGTCCCGGCCGAGGAGGACGCCGCGGCAAGGCCAAGCAGCGGCAAGGAGACAGGCCTCCCGCGTCCGTGACAAGGATGAAGATGACGATGACGATGAAGATATGGATGATGACGAGACCAATGAGCAGGAGTTCCAGAAAGCCACAGAGGTCCTGTGCGTTGACGGCGGTGCTTCTCTGCATACTTCACACCGCCAGCTCAAGCACTGGGTGCGGGAAGTCAATGCGGCAGAACCACCCGTCGAATCACGCAGGCCTCTGAAATGGTCCAGCACGCCTATCATCTTTGATATTGAGGACCACCCTGATCGCATAACTGCGGTCGGGTGCTTGCCGATGTTGGTTTCACCAACTATCCGCAACCTCAAGGTCACTAAGATGCTAGTTGATGGTGGGGCCGGCTTGAATCTGATCTCCTCCGTGGTACTCCAGAAACTCCATATCCCTGACAGCGAGCTCGAAGAGACCGGCACATTCCAAGGAATCAATCCGGGAAGGAGCAAGCTGAAGGGAAAGATCACGTTGCCGGTTACATTTGGCAGCGAGTTGAACTTCAGGACTGAGAGGGTCACTTTTGACGTTGCTGACTCTCCATTGCCCTACAATGGGATACTTGGCCGTCCAGCACTCGCCAAATTCATGGCAGCCTCTCACTATGCATACAACATGCTGAAGATGCCAGGCCCAATAAGTGTCATCTCTGTCCCTGGCGAGAAGAAGGATGCTCTTATCTGCGCCGACAAGATCTACCGGGAAGCAGCAGCCGCAACAGATCGCAAGTCACTTGCTGTTGAAGCTCCCGGGGGGAAGAAGAAGACCAAGTCCGGCAAGAGTTTTGATGCCCACTCCGACAAGCGCACCTCTTCGGAGTGCTGCGCTACCGTCGAGGACGCACCATCGAGCTCCATCGGCAAGTGTAAGAAGACGATGGCAGCTCCACTAGAGACCAAGAAGGTGTCCGCCAAGGAGGACGACACTGGTGGTACCTTCACCATCAATGCCACTATTGACCCTAAATAGGAAAGCGCGCTCGTTGCTTTCCTGCGGGCGAACGTCGACATGTTTGCGTGGCAACCGTCTGACATCCCCGGTGTTCCCAGGAAAGTAATCGAGCACCATCTTGCCGTCTCCCCTCATGTGCGGCCCGTCAAGCAGAAAGTCAGGAAACAAGCAGTGGAGCGCCAAGAATTCACCGCAGAAGAAATCAAGAAATTGGAAGCAGCAGGCCTTGTCAGAAGAGTGATCCATCCTACGTGGTTGGCCAATCCTGTAGTCGTGCGCAAGGCAAACGGGAAATGGAGGCTTTGTATAGACTTTACCGATGTCAATAAAGCTTGTCCCAAAGACCCATTTCCCTTGCCGCGCATCGACCGGATTGTTGACTCCACGGCCGGATGTGATTTGCTTTCATTTCTTGACGCATACTCAGGATACCATCAGATCTTCATGGCAGAAGAGGATGAGGAGAAAACCGCATTCTTCACTCCATGTGGCACATACTGTTTCGTACGGATGCCTTTCGGTTTAAAGAATGCTGGTTCAACATTTGCAAGGGTAGTCCATGTCGCTTTTGAGCCACAAATACACAGAAATGTAGAAGCCTACATGGATGACATAGTGGTCAAGAGCAAGGACAAGGCTACTCTGATTCAAGATTTAGATGAAACCTTTGCAAATCTGCGCAAGATCAACCTCAAGCTTAACCCCGAGAAGTGCGTGTTCGGAGTCCCCTTCGGCAAGCTTCTCGGGTTCTTCGTGTCTCAGCGAGGAATTGAAGGCAATCCCGACAAGATCAAGGCCATTGAGCAGATTGAAGCACCAAAGCGCATCAAGGATGTACGAAGACTTGCCGGTTGCGTGGCTGCTCTCAGCAGGTTTATCTCTAGGTCTGCTGAGCGCGCCCTGCCATTTTTCAAAATATTGAAAAAGGCAGGTCCAATGAAATGGACTCCGGAGGCGGAGGCTGCACTGCAGGACTTGAAGAGATACCTGTCCTCCACTCCAATACTTGTCGCACCTAAGCCACTGCTGCTGTATCTAGCGGCAACCAATCAAGTGGTTAGTGCTGCGTTAGTGGCGGAGAGGGAGGCGGATGATGAGCCAGCAACCACGGCAGATGCATCCGGCGACAAGCAAGGGACTTCACCGACAAGCTCTGGTCCCGACAAAGATGGATCTGCGCAGGCGCGTGAGGAGGTGCAGAAGAAAATGGTGCAGCGCCCAGTTTACTTTTTCAGTTCCCTTCTGCAGGGGGCTAGGTCAAGGTACTCTAGTGTGCAGAAATTGCTTTTCGGCCTTCTCATGGCCTCGAGAAAGCTGCGCCATTACTTCCAAGCACATGAGATCACAGTTGTCACTCGCTTTCCGCTGAAGAGGATATTGCAAAATCCAGAAGCAACAGGCAGGATTGTCGAGTGGGCGCTGGAACTGTCAAGCTTTGGCCTCAAGTTTGAGAGCACTTCAACCATCCAAAGCAAAGCATTGGCAGAGTTCATAGCAGACTGGACGCCAACGCAAGATGAAGAAATTCCAGAAACAAGCATCCCCGTCAAGGAAGCGAGCAAAGAGTGGTTGATGTACTTTGATGGTGCCTTCTCGCTGCAAGGCGCCGGTGCGGGCGTGCTACTTGTTGCACCCACCGGAGAGCACCTCAAGTACGTAGTCCAGATGCACTTTCCCAAGGAGCAAGCAACGAACAATACCGCAGAGTATGAAGGTTTGCTTGCCAGTCTCAGGATCGCAGCAGACCTTGGGATCAAGAAGCTCATTGTTAGGGGTGACTCACAGCTTGTCGTCCGCCAACTGAACAAGAATTATCAGAGTCCGTTGATGGAAGCTTACGTTGATGAAGTGAGAAAACTAGAAGAGCACTTTGACGGCCTATAGATGGAACATGTTCCAAGAGCTCAAAACGACATTGCTGATGGTCTGTCAAAGTGCGCCGCACTAAAGTTACCTGTGGAACCAGGGATCTTTGTGCTCAAGTTGACTCAACCATCTGTAACACCATCAACTGGACAGAGCAAGAAGAGGAAGTTGGTTTCTGGTGACTATTTTCCGGTAGAGCTCCCCGAAGCCGCCGCCAAGAAGGTCCCCAAGATCAACACCAAGAGTGCTGAGGAGCAGTCTGCTCCGGCAAGCCCTAGGGTTTGTTCCGTTGAAGCAGACGCTCCCGACAAGTTTTGCTCCGGCAAGCTTGCCGGGGGATATCAAGCTCCGGCTAAGATGCAGATTCTCGCCATCGAAGCGGATGTTCCCGCAGCAGCAGATGTGCCTTTGGTCCTTGTTGTCGAGCCGCAAGCTCCAGCATGGGCACAGCAGATTGTCCGTTTCCTCCAGACAGGAGAACTTCCCGAAGAGCAAGAAGAAGCGGAAAGAGTAGCCCGACAGTCAAGTATGTACAAGTTTGTCGACAACACACTGTACAGAATAAGACTCAACGGTGTGAAATTGAAGTGTATTCACCTGGAAGACGGACAAAAGCTATTGGCAGAGATACATGGAGGCATGTGTGGTCACCACATTGGCGCAAGAGCACTTGCCGGCAAAGCATTCCGGCAAGGTTTCTTTTGGCCAACAGCCCTCCAGGATGCAACTGCACAAGTAACCAAGTGTGAAGCGTGCCAGTTCCATTCCAAGCAGATACACCAGCAAGCTCAAGCTCTCCAGACGATCCCTTTATCCTGGCCATTTTCGGTCTGGGGGCTCGACATCCTCGGCCCCTTTCCCCGAGCTGTCGGGGGCTTTGAGTACTTGTATGTTGCAATCGACAAGTTCACAAAGTGGCCGGAAGTGGAACCAGTGAGGAAGGTGACAGCACAGTTAGCAGTCAAGTTCTTCAGGTCGATTGTTTGCTGTTTCGGGATCCCTAACAGGATCATCACCGACAACGGCACGCAATTCACGAGCCGCACATTCATGCAGTACGTCCAAGACCATGACGCCAAGGTCTGCTTCGCTTCTGTTGCTCATCCGAGAAGCAACGGTCAAGCGGAGAGGGCAAATGCTGAAGTGCTGTGAGGGCTCAAGACCAGGACTTTCGACAGGCTGCACAAGTGCGGAAAGAACTGGATTGAGGAGCTGCCGGTGGTTCTTTGGTCGATCAGGACGATGCCAAATCGAGCCACTGGCCAGACACCTTTTGCTCTAGTCTATGGAGCAGAAGCAGTTCTCCCCACGGAACTCGTATACGGGTCACCTCGAGTGCTCTCTTATGATGAGCTTGAGCAAGAGCAGCTGCGACAAGATGACGCGCTGCTCCTTGAGGAGAACCGTCTTCAGTCTGCTGTACGATCTGCTCGATACCAGCAAGCTTTGCGCCGCTACCATAGCCGCAAAGTTAATGCCAGAAGCTTCGAGGAAGGCGACCTTGTTCTTCGGCGCGTTCAGTCCGCCAAGAATTCCAACAAGTTGACGCCAAAGTGGGAAGGCCCTTACCGGGTGAAACGAGTCACTAGGCCCGGTGCTGTCCGCCTGGAGACCGAAGATGGCATTCCGATGAGCAACTCCTGGAACATACAACATCTTCGTAAGTTTTACCCATAAGGCGCGGTTGCCGGAACATGTTCCGGCAACCACCTTTTGTACAAGTCTTGCCGATGTCGCATGTAATCCTTCGTACAAAGCCGGGCACAGACCCCGTGCATAAATAAAGCTCATGTGCTCCGCACATCTTGTCAGTTTCATGCTTTCTATTTTTTGCATGTGTTATCTGACACTTTGTGCAGCACCTACCCCCGGTAACCAGTAACGAGCCGTAAGGCTCCATATCTTTATTTTTTCTTCTTTCTCTTTCTCCAAGAAAGGAAGGTTCCCTCGCCCACAAGTTTGCCGGGGGGAAATGAGAAGATGATGGTGTGGACCAGGCGTCGTTCAAGAAAATTCCACCTTACCAGGAAGCAAGCGACAGAAAAGCTAAGTTGCCAAAGTTTGAGCAATCAGTTTTAAATTTTTTAAGTTATCTTCCTTAAACGACCCTGCTTTGTATGGAAAACCCGTGCGCGGAGGAACCAACTCGTAGCTAGCTGCGCCCTTACTTTGTTTCGAGTCCGCTCAACAAATTAAGTGAGCTGCAACTAGTTGCGACAAGGTTTCTTGCCGGTAGCAGCATCGCCAGCAGGCTGCTGACGTCCCGCACTCAGCGCTCGCGGCTAAGGTGCCTGCGCCGGCAAGTTCCCTAAAAGCGTAGGGGAAAAAACGTACAAAGGAAGGAATCAAGTAAAGGAAATAACATAAGCAATCGATATCCAAAATAGAGTTATATTACAAGATAGCTTGTCGCAGCTCTAACAGATTGTTCTCATAACATGACCAGCAGCGACAAGAAAAAGAGAAAACGGGCGACCTAATCTACGCGATCGCCCTCAACCCTCTTGATTCCGCTCACCTTGTACACAATGGGTGCGACAAGGGCCTTGAGCGCTTCCAGATCAGCATCCGGCGGCAAGGACCTGAGGACGTTGGTGAGGTTGAGGCCCGGATTGCGGAAGGCCACCTTCACCAACACCTTCTGAAGAGCGCCCGCGCAAATCGTTCGCGACTCGTCGGCCAACTGCTTTGGGATCCTCTCCCGGAGTCGCTGGAGGGCCGTTGGCACGCCTTTGAAGAACAAGCTGAGCTTGGCGCTGGGTGGGAGGTGCTCGTCGGAGGAGTACCCGAGATCCTCCATCCCCAGCTGCGCCAGCTCCCCATCGATGGTTGCGGCAACATCCACGAGCCCCTCTGTCCAGTGCTCCACATTCTCCCTGAAGGTGTTCTGGGCGGCAGCAGCACTCGCCAGCAGTGCCTCATTGGCCTTGATCTCCTTCTTCAAGGCCGCCTCCTGCTTCCTGGCGCCGTCCAGCGTCTGGCTCATGGTGGCCAGCTTCAGCTCTAGATCTGCGTTGGAGTCCTTGGCGGCGCTAAGCTCCTGGCCCCTCTCGACGAGACGACCCTGCAGTTCGCCAAGGGTGTGGGCGTCCTTCTCGCGCTCACGCTTGAGCGCAGCAAGCTCCTCGCCACTCGCCTTGAGGCCAGCCTCCAGCTGCGCCACCTTCGTCTCCAGCTCCTTCTTGGCAGCCTCGGCAGCTGCGGCAGCTTCCTTTGCTTCCTTGAGAGCCCCGCCAATTGATTGCTCACGCGTGGCAAGTTCCTCCTCGTGGCTATCAAGGTTAACCTTCCGCTGCGCCAGCTCACCTTCTTGCGCAAACAGCTTCTCGGCGGCAAGTTGCTGTTGCTCCTCAGCTTCGGCCTTCTTGAGGAGGAAGTCTTTCCGCTCCTCGGCAAGTTGCTCCCGCTCCTCTGCCAAGGCCCGGAGAGCTTCCTGGCGAAGACCCCGGAGCTCCTCCGCGCGCTTCTCGATGTCCACTCCTGCCTTCACGACGAGCGCCTCTCGGGACTCCAGCTTGGCTTGTCGGGCGCGGTAGAGCGACATCAGCTTCCGTAGCAACCGCTCCTCCTCAGGCTCGTCGCTGCTGCTGCACGGCACGTCAACAAGCGTCAGCCCAGCGAAGGCAAGCACTTCTCCATCCAGGATTTCTCCTTCAATCGGCGCCCTGGAGCTCGACGCCCAGGGGAGCTTGATGAAGATGCCATCGCCGGCCTTCAAATAGGCGCCTGGCTGGGGCTCTTTGGAGCCTGGCGCTGCAGCAGCAGCGGAGGGATCGGCGGTCGGCGTAGCGCCTGGCGCTCCTGCGGCCTCAGGGCCATTAGTGCGATTGCCAGACCCCTCGCCAGCTTCTGCGGCGGTAGCTTTGTCGGCCTCTTCGCCGGCAGGATCATTAGCGCCGGCTTCTTCTTCGGTGGCGGCGGCGTCGTCGGTGTTGCCGTGCGCGTTCTCCCCGCCGGTGACCTCGGTTTCCATTGGCTCCGTGGCAGATGGACCTGAAGACCGAAGAAGAGAGAAGAGTCAAGCAAATGTTCAAAAAGAAAACCAAAAGAAGAACTCAAGGGCAGTTTTCAGACAAGTGGATTACCTGCACTGGGATCTGCAGTCGTGGTCTCAACCACCGGAGAGGTCGCTGGTGCTGTCCCTTGCCGGAGAACTGTCCTTTGCCGGAGAATTCTCCCTTGCCGGAGAACGCTCCCTTGCCGGAGAATTCTCCCTGGCTGGAGAACGCTCCCTTGCCGGGGAATCCTCCCTTGGCGGTGTAGTCGAAGCAGATGGCGCGTCGGGAGCGGCTTCCGGGCACTCCTGGTGAGGCTGCTCTGCTCCTACACAAAGCAATGATCAGAAGTCAGCAAAGAAAGAGCAACCATGCGCGCCTAACAGAAGGAAGTAAACCATATATACTTACGCTGGGGGCTGCGCTGGGGGCTGCTTTGGAGAATGATTGTCGGGTCCGGCAAGGTGGTCTCGGGCACGTCCCCTGTTGTCGCGGTGGGCTCATCCTCGATGACAATCATCGGGGCTTTGGCTCTCTTCGCCGCTCTCTGGGCCAGAGTCCTGAAAAGGAAAGGGTTCGGAGTAAAGCATATCAGATACAAGATAAAACAGCACAATTGAAGAACTACAAGTACAACAGAGAATCTAACTCTTCTTCTTCCTCGCCGGAGCTGAGCGCGGAGAGGTCGAAGTCCGGCCCACCTTCGGCACGACGGGGGGGAGGAGTAGGTTCCCTTGAGCGCTTGGCGGGAGCAGAAGCGGCGGGCCGGGAAGACCCCGCTCCAATTGCCGCAGCGGCGTGAGGTGCTCCCGCAGCAACGGTGCTTGCCGCGGTGGAGTGCGTCGCGCGGCGCGGCGGCTGTTGACTCGTCTGCCACCCCGCTACGTCCCTCGCCTTGCGGAGACGCCTTCTTGGTGGAGCCGGGGGCTCCGCTTGCGGCGAGCTGTCTGGAGGTGGAGAAGAGGTGGAGCCGATCCCCAACGAGTCGTCCGCACCCTCGGCAAGCTCCCTCGACTCAGCTTCAGGCTCGGCAAGCTCTCCCTCACCGGCAAACTCCTCTCGCTCGGCAAGGCTTGCCGCCTCTGCTGCCTCTGCCTCCTCCACGATGAATCCGAACACGCCCGCGGCAGCAGCTGCCGCCGCCTCTTCCAGCCTGGTGGCGATGCGCTGCATCTCGTCATTGGTGGTGTCGCGGGTGAGGCTCTTCTGCTCGTCGGCGCGCACCGGAACTTCTACCAAGCTGTCAAAAAATTCCTGCACGACGTCGTCGGGAGGCTCTTGCCAGGTTGGGACAATCCCATGCGAGTCGCACAGCGGCATCATTGCACGGATGCGGTCGAGCGAGGAATTGTTGCATAGCGGAACGACGTTCCTCGGCAACCTGAACGCCCCGGGATGTTCAGGATCATGCTTGAACAGCTCCAGGAGCATTGTGTCCAGTTCCAGGACCGTGAAGTTGAAGTGGAGGCCCGGGCGCAGCCTCATGTTATTCGCCGCGTTCTGGAACTCCAAGGCGGGTCTCCGCCTCTCCTGCAGGGGGGCGATGCGGCGGCGAAGGAAATCTGCGCCAACGGCGCCTACGGTGAGCCCGGCAAGCCTAAGGCGTAGGATCCTGGTGACGGCAATCTTCAGCCTAGCGTCCTCCGGGGCCACGCTGCTCCAATCGTTGCCGCACACTACTGGGCTTGGCACTCGGTAGTAAATGGCTGCGGGTTCTCCTCGACAATCCAGCACCAATCTGCTCTCCACTCATCCCACATGCTGCGAAGCTCTCCCTCCAGATAAGCATCCTTCTTGCCGAGTCTTGAGATCCAGGCTATTCCGCCAGACAAGGGCTCTCCTCTCTCGACTCCGGGAATGAAAAAATGGCGGAAAAGGGCTACATTTGGATGGACTCCGACAAAGTTTTCGCAGAGATGTGCGAAAACTGCCATGGTCAGAACAGCATTGGGGGTGAAGTCAAGGAGGTGGAGCCCGTAGGTGTTCATGATATCGCAGAAGAAATCAGAGAAAGGTGGCAGAGCCCGCAGTAGAAGAACAACATGAAGAAGGGATATCCGTTCGGAGCAAGTTTCGAAGCGGCAGCCAAAAGTACCTTCGTGCGCGGATGCGCTCGCGTCTCCGTCGACCAGAAGAGGTAGTAGTACTCCCTCAGCTCCTTCGCGGCGAGCTGGGGGGGGGGGGAAGGTGGCCCGCTGCTTTCGCAGCGCCGCGAGCCGCTGCGCCTCGGCCGACTTCACGCCCTTCCCCTTGTCGGCTTTCGGAGCCATGGCGGAGGTGGTGGGGGAGATCGACGGCGTTGGCGGTGCTGGTGGCGATGGGGGGCGGAGCGCTACTCTCTTTCGACTTTGGGAAGAAAGGGGGGAGCGGTGGAGATTTCTGAGATTGAAGCAGTAACCGGCGAGGTGGGCGAACTGCCCCTGTTTCCCCTACTTATAAAGCGGGAGGGGGCGGGCGTTCCACCTTCCCGAATAAAGAAACCACCCACGATCTCTCCCACGACGCCGCATTTAACGCGTGCCGTTAGGGGAGGGCGCGGTGGATACGGAGTAAGATACGGCGTAACCCAGTCCGCGCGTGCCCGTGCCCTGTTTTGGGCCTGACCCAACAGCGCTCGGCACCGTGTGTGGACCAGGCCCGGGGGTTCCTGTCGGTGTACTAGAGTAGGGGTACCCTAGTATCCCGAACTTGTGCACGGGCAGTCGCAGCACCCCGCGGCAAGGTTTGTCGGGTGACCGCCAAGATCCTCCGTGGCTCCTTAAGAGACAAGGCACCGGCAAGAGGAGCTTGCCGGGAAGCCATTCAAGAACAAAATATTTAAGCCAAGGAGACAAGGCCCCGGCAAGAGGAGCTTGCCGGGAAGGCCAACCAATGCATCTCAAGGAACTTGCCGCGACGCGCCACGCGTCCCGGCAAGGCCCTGTGAGCGACAAGCTTCCAGACGCGACAAGACAACAACCGCGGCAAGACGCTTGCCGCGGGAAGCCACCACTCTGTACCAGCGCTCCAACACATCCATCGACGTGTCGCCCTGGGGCCTTTCCAGGCGCGCGTGGCGAAAGGCTGTGCAGCCAGCGGTGCATGGTGGCAAGCGGCACTGACAAGATCGCCATCATGGCAAGCGGTGGCGTCCCTAACGGTCCCTTTCTGCACTGTTTGGGCGACACAGACGGGCATTTATTGCCTTTGTCCCCTGCCGTCAGGGTTAGGTATGAGACACTGTACAAGTAGTTGTACCAACCACAACCCCTTTTCCATTTTTACCCTTGTCTATGTTGCCACCTGTCGGTGACCCCTTGAGCATATAAAAGGAGGCCCATGCGCAACGTAGAGGGTGTTCGACTGATTCGAAGCTAAAAACACTCTCACGCTCGGTATCGTAGCTCTGCGCGCTCTAGAGCAAGAACTCAATATACACATACAAGCAGCAGTAGGAGTATTATCTCTCCGGAGAGCTCCGAAGCTGGGTAAACTGCTCGTGTGCTTCGCCTCGATCCGCTCTTCGTGCGACCTCCGCCCCCCGCCGAACCGATAGGGGCTCGGTCCGCCGGTCCCATAGACGTTCGTGGTTCAGTTTCCCTGACACCGGCGTCCGTGACACACCAACATACTCTATCCCGCTGATTGGGAGCCTGCGGCCAGTAACGGTCGTCAGCTTCCTCGGCGGCCACCTCGGCGATGTCGGGCGAAGAAGCCGCGATACACCTCTTTTGGGCCAGTTGCTCCTCAAGCACCACGGGCTGCGTAGCGGGATTAGGTTGCGATGCTCTAGAGTGGGGGATGGGGATGTGGATGGGGATCTTTGGGAAAGGGGGCATTTGGCAGGCGTCATCTAAGAAACTCTGGGCGGCTAGGGTATGGAGATCAGTGGGTAAGTTGCGCGAGCAAACCGGCAGATGTTGACAATGGAGGCCTTGCGCCGGCGGCGGTGGGTGACCTTGCTAGGGTTTCTGATAACCCACAAGGGTAGGGGATCACAACAGTTTTCGATAAGTAAGAGTGTCAAACCCAATGAGGAGCTAAAGGTAGAATAAATATTCTCTCAAGTTCTATCGACCATAGATACAACTCTACGCACGCTTGATGTTCGTTTTACCTAGAACAAGTATGAAACTAGAAGTACTTTGTAGGTGTGAAAGGATAGGTTTGCAAGATAATAAAGAACACGTAAATAAAAGCTAGGGGCTGTTTAGGTAAAGATGCAATAAAGTAAATATTAGTAGAGAGCGTTTTGCTACGAGAAAGTTATTTGTCCAAGGCAATCGATAACTAGACCGGTAATCACTATTGCAATTCTATTTGAGGGAGAGGCATATGCTAACATACTTTCTCTACTTGGATCATATGCACTTATGATTGGAACTCTAGCAAGCATCCGCAACTACTAAAGATTCATTAAGGTAAAACCCAACCATAGCATTAAAGTATCAAGTCCCCTTTTATACCATACGCAACAATCCCCTTACTCGGGTTAGTGTTTCAGTCACTCACGCAACCCACTATAAGCGAATCAACAACGCATTGCAACACCCTACAGCGGGAATCCCTCACGCTTGCGCGGCACGGAGGGCACCATAGGATAGCACCAATAATAAAACATGCAACTCAAACCAATCACGATCATCAATTAACCCATAGGACAAAACGGATCTACTCAAACATCATAATATAGCCATACAACATTGGGAAATAATATATAGCGTTGAGCACCATGTTTAAGTAGAGATTACAGTGGGTAAGAGAGAGGTTACACTGCTGCATAGAGGGAGGAAGAGTTGGTGATGAAGGCGGTGAATTTGTTGGTGAAGATCACGGTGATGATGATGGCCCCCGGCGGCGTTCCGGCGCCACCGGAAGCAAGGGGGAGAGAGCCCCCCTTCTTCTTCTTATTCCTTGACCTTCTCCCTAGATGGGAGAAGGGTTTCCCCTCTGGTCCTTGGCTCCCATGGCGTGGGAGGGGCGAGAGCCCCTCCGAGATTGGATCTATCTCTTTGTTTCTGCGTTCCCAGATTCTACCCCTTCACCGTTTCTTAAATATCCAGAGATCCGTAACTCCGATTGGGGTGGATCTTTCGCCCAGATCTTTCTCATAAAATTAGATTTCTTGCATCAAAATAAGAGCGTCAACCGCCTTGCGGGTGGCCCACACGAGCCCAGGGCACGCCCAGGGGGGGAGGGCACGCCCCCCTGTCTCGTGGCCACCCCGGACACCGTTTCGCGTTTATTTTCCTTCCCAAAAATAATAAATATTCCAAAAAAAATCTCCGTTCGTTTTTATCCCATTTGGACTCCGTTTGATATTGGGTTTCTGCGAAACAAAAAACATGCAACAGACAGGAACTGTCACTGGGCACTGGATCAATATGTTAGTCCCAAAAAATAGTATAAAAAGTTGCCAAAAGTATATAAAAGTTGAATAATATTGGCATGGAACAATCAAAAATTATAGATACAACGGAGACGTATCAGCATCCCCAAGCTTAATTCCTGCTCGTCATCGAATAGGTAAATGATAAAAAAGATAATTTTTGATGTGGAATGCTACCTAGCATAATCTTGATCATATGTCTAACATGGCATGAATATTAAGACACGAGTGATTCAAAGCAATAGTCCATCATTTGACATAGAAACAATAATACTTCGAGCGTTCCAATAAGCAATCATGTCTTTTCAAAACAATAAGGCCAAAGAAAGTTATCCCTACAAAATCATATAGTCTGGCTGTTGCTCTATCTTCATCACACAAAGTATTTAATCATGCACAACCCCGATGACAAGCCAAGCAATTGTTTCATACTTTAGTAATCTCAAACTTTTTCAACTTTCACGCAATACATGAGCGTGAGCCATGGATATAGCACTATAGGTAGAATAGAAAATGATGGCGGGGATTACGTGGAGAAGACAAAAAGGGAGAGAGTCTCACATCAACTCGGCGTATCAACGGGCTATGGAGATGCCCACCAATAGATATCAATGTGAGTGAGTAGGGATTGCCATGCAACAGATGCACTAGAGCTATAAGTGTATGAAAGCTCAAATTGAAACTAAGTGGGTGTGCATCCAACTTGCTTGCTCATGAAGACCTCGGGCATTTGAGGAAGCCCGTCATCGGAATATACAAGCCAAGTTCTATAATGAAAATTCCCACTAGTATATAAAAGTGAAAGCATAGGAGACTCTCTCTATGAAGAACATGGTGCTACTCTGAAGCACAAGTGTGTTAAAAGGATAGTAACATTGCGCCTTCTCTCTTTTTCTCTCATTTTTTTTCATTTTTTCATTTTTTTATTTCTTTTTGGTGGGCTTCTTTGGCCTCTTTTTTTTATTTGGGCTTCTTTGGCCTCTTTTTTTTCATAAAGTCCGGAGTCTCATCCCGACTTGTGGGGGAATTATAGTCTCCATCATCCTTTCCTCACTGGGGCAATGCTCTAATAATGATGATCATCACACTTTTATTTACTTACAACTCAATGTCTAGAACAAAGATATGACTCTATATGAATGCTTCCGGCGGTGTACCGGGATGTGCAATGATCTAGCATAGCAATGACATCAAAAATGGACAAGCCATGAAAACATCATGCTAGCGATCTTAGGATCATGCAAAGCAATATGACAATGAATGCTCAAGCCATGTATATGATGATGATGGAAGTTGCATGTCAATATATCTCGGAATGGCTATGGAAATGCCATGATAGGTAGGTATGGTGGCTGTTTTGAGGAAGATATAAGGAGGCTTATGTGTGATAGAGTGTATCGTATCACCGGGTTTGGATGCACCGGCAAAGTTTGCACCAACTTCTCGAGGTGAGAAAGGGCAATGCACGGTACCGAAGAGGCTAGCAATGATGGAAGGGTGAGAGTGCGTATAATACATGGACTCAACATTAGTCATAAAGAACTCATATAATTATTGCAAAAATCTGCAAGCCATTGAAAACAAAGTACTATGCGCATGCTCCTAGGGGGATAGATTGGTAGGAAAAGACCATCGCTCGTCCCCGACCGCCACTCATAAGGAAGACAATCAATAAATAAAATTGTGCTCCAACTTCATCACAAAGCGGTTCATCATACGTGCATGCTACGGGAATCACAAACCTCAACACAAGTGTTTCTACTAATCCATGGTCACCCACTAGTATAACTCTAATATCAACACCTTTATATCGCAAAACTATTTCAAGGAATCAAACATATCATATTCAGTGATCCGCAAGTTTATGTAGGATTTTATGACTAACCATGTGAATGACCAATTCCTATCATCTCTCTAAATAGATATAAGTGAAGCAAGAGAGTTTAATTCTTTCTACAAAAGGTATGCCCATGCTCTAACAAATATAAGTGAAGAAAAAGAGCATTCTACAAATGGCGGTTTTCTATGTGAAGAGAAACAGGCAATCCAAACTTCAAATGATATAAGTGAAGCACATGAAGCATTCTATAAACCCATACTCAAAAATATTTAAGTGAAGTGCAATGAGCATTCTATAAATCAACCAAGGACTATCTCGTACCATCATGGTGCATAAAAGTAAAATGAAAACTAAATGCAAAAGACGCTCCAAGACTTGCACATAATGCATGAACGAAACAAATTTGAAAATATACCGATTCTTGTTGAAGAAAGAGGGGATGCCTTCCGGGGCATCCCCAATCTTAGACGCTTGAGTCTCCTTGAATATTTACTTGGGGTGCCTCGGGCATCCCCAAGCTTGAGCTCTTGCCTCTCTTCCTTTTCCTCATATCGAGACCTCCTCGTTTAGACACTTCATCCACACAAAACTTCAACAGAAAACTCGGTAAGATCCGTTAGTATAATAAAGCAAATCACCACTCTAAGTACTGTTTCAAACCAACTCATATTTTGTTTTTGCATTGTGTATACTGTAATATAGCTTTTCCATGGCTTAATCCACTAATATAAATTGATAGTTTCATCAAAACAAGCAAACTATGCATCAAAAATATAATCTGTCAAAAACAGAACAGTCTGTAGCAATATGAACATCCACCATACTTCTGGTACCCCAAAACTTGTACCAAAATTAGGAAAAATAAATAAGTTTTATATCAAGACATTGCAAAAGGAATCAGAACCAATTGACGTTCTTGTTAAAAATGTAAAATCGCGCACTACAGCCAAAGTTTCTGTCCTGCACCGTACAAACCAACAAGCATTGTAAACATCCTAAAGGCAAACCTTGGCACATTATTTTTATAATACAATGGAATTATACAAGGGGATAATTATTTTTGATGAAAAGTTTCTGTAATAAAGATTCACAAAGTTTCCGTGAACATGAACAAAGTTCAAGGAGCTCCCCCACTTCAGCAATGTTTGTCTTTCTCACTTTCACTTTCCTTTTTGAAAAGTTTTTAGGTTCCCCTCTTTATTTTTTGTATATAAACTATATGAAAGCACTCAACAGGAATAAATGACTCTCTAAAACTTCCGGGTTGTCTCCCTGGCAGCGCTTTCTTTAAAGCCATTAAGCTAGGCATTTAGTGCTCAACTAATGAATCCACCCGGATCCCAAGGTATATCAAAGCCAATTTTAATTAACAATGATTTGTAATTTAGTAGTGACCACAAAGTAACATATATCATGCAACAACGAAGTCCAACTCTCTTCCTATGCATCGGCATGTCATAAAAGAACAATTCATGCACACCAAGTAAAGGCTAATGCATACTATAAGCAGTTTCTTGCAATTTCATAGTATGGGAAACACAGAGAGGTGGAGAAATAGTTCCTCTCTCATAATAATTGCAAGTAGGAGCAGCAAGCTTATGCATATTATATTCATCAAAATCATCATGTGCAATGGTAAAAGGCAACCCATCAATGTAATCCTTAATAAGCACAAACATCTCCGATAAAGTGTGGTAGGGAGAATTCAAAAAGATAATAGGACTATGTGGGTGAAATAGCAACAATCTCATGTTTAACATAAGGAACTATAGCAAGTTCATCTCCATAAGCATAATTCATATTGGCATCTTGGCCACAAGCATAACAAGCATCATCAAAAAGGGATATTTCAGACAAATTCAAGGGATCATAGCAATCATCATAGCAATCATCCTTCGGTAAGCACGAAGGGGAATTAAATAATGTATGAGTTGGAGGGTTACTCTCATTAGAAGGTGGGCACGGGTAGCTAATCCTCTCTTCCTCCTTTTGTTCTTCGCTCTCCTCATCATCTTCTTCATCCAATGAGCGCATTGTTTCATCAATTTCTTCTTCCATAGCTTCTTGCAAAATATTAGTCTCTTCTTGGACAGCGGAGAATTTCTCAATATATGGTTTAACATAGGCATTAGAAGCATAATTATCATAACAATATTCAAGTATGGCAAAACTTTTAGAATTGTAAAGAGTAGCATCATACTTTTCAATCAAACAAGCAATTTCCAAAGCACCCTTAAAAGCAACAAATTCTTCAATTTGTTGAACATCATAGTAATTATAAACACCCTTAGCATACGAAGATACGATTCCATTATCAATAAACTCACATTGGTAGGGAAGGTGTTTCTTAGGGTTTTCGGAACAACAAGTAACATCATATATTTCACATAAATTCCAAGCATAGCATTGCAAACATTGAATTTGATCCCATAATAGTTTCCCCTTTTCAGATATACGGTGTCGCACATAACAAGCATGCTCATCTAAAGATTTTCCCTCAACTAAGCTAGTTGGGGTTTCAGCACGAGCACATAGGGATCGAAGATGATCCAAGTGAAAAGCTTCAGTAGTGTGATAGATTTTGAGTGGTTGTTCAACCATTGGAGCAGTAGGTACAACTAAATTTTTTTGGTATTTTTTGCGTTTCTTACCCATGACTAAAGATAGAAAACAACTAAAAATTACTTAGTGATAAAGCAAACAAGCACACACGAGAATATTCACCCCACACTATAACTCCCCGGCAACGGTGCCAGAAAAAGGTCTTGACAACCCACAAGTGTAGGGGATCGCAACAGTTTTTGATAAGTAAGAGTGTCAAACCCAACGAGGAGCTAAAGGTAGAATAAATATTCCCTCAAGTTCTATCGACCACCGATACAACTCTACGCACGCTTGACGTTCGCTTTACCTAGAACAAGTATGAAACTAGAAGTACTTTGTAGGTGTGAAAGGATAGGTTTGCAAGATAATAAAGAACACATAAATAAAAGCTAGGGGCTGTTTAGATAAAGATGCAATAAAGTAAATATTAGTAGAGAACTTTTTGCTACGAGAAAGTTATTTGTCCAAGGCAATCGATAACTAGACCGGTAATCACTATTGCAACAATTTCAGTAAGTGTAAAACAACAATATTATCATAGCATGTTTGCAAGCTTGGAACAGAGGTCATATGAAGTTCAAAGTTATCAAACTTGGCATGTGAACAAAGTACTCATAGCATACTTCAATTCATGTAATTGGAGCATATCTAAAAGAGGCAGAGATTAATTAATATAAGCTCACAACATGGCATCATGAAGTTAGCAGAAAGCTGGAACATCATTTAGGCAAGTTCATAGCAATGCAAACATATGCTACAAGACATATATGAGGCATCAAATGGCATGGGATGATATAGCATAACATGGAAATCAAAAAATGTCAACTAGGCATCTCCAGATTATTAATGGATTTGATGGTAGAATCATGCAAACATAGCAACATGATATAGATTTGGACTTAGCAGAATATTAACATCAAGTAGCCCACTTCACGACCTTCATGCACTCACCACAGGGCATATCATGACTAATGGAATACACCAATGCAAATATGACATGATTGTGTTGCTAAAACATGTTGACATGCTGCTCAAAAGAAAATCACACAAAAATATAAGAAAAAGACCGAATGACAAGTTATAACAGTTTTCAGCAGTTAATAGCACTTAGCACTTTTGCAACATTGATTACAGCAACTAGATGCACTCAAACAAGCATGCAACAGAAACCACCATGTAGAGCATCAAGAGATGAACATTTTGATATATCACACTCCAAACGAAGCAACATGCACAAACTTATGACTCCACAAACATGCACACATAATATAGCAGAATACTTGGACTTGGGCGAAAACAACCTCTCGGGAAAAGTGGACGATGCAGTGGAGGATGAAGGCATCCAGGTGAGGCATTTGGATGGGGGGTTGAGGATGTCCAGGGTTGCTGTGGTGCAGTTGGACGAGGACGCGCGGGATGGCGCAGTGGAGCGTCGTGTTTGGATCTCTGGTCGAGGCGGTGCCGGGACGGAGCGGTGCAGATCGGTGGCGAGGCCCACTCCGGCGGAGAGGAACTCCGGTGAGTCGACGGAGCCCGGAGGAGGCCAGGAGGGCGCAGATCCGGATGACAGGGCGAGGAGGAGCCCGTCCCTCGCCCGATCTGGCAGCTCCGGTCAGATCGGGGTGCGGCTGAGGACGGAGCCGGTGCTCTAGCGAGAGAGGCTTCCGGCGGGGCGAGCAATGGCGGCAGTGGGGCGACGACACGGTGGAGGTGGCGGTTGGCTTGGTAGCGGGGTCGGAGAGGTAAGGCAGGCGGGATTCAGCAATGAGGCACAGCGGGCGAGCGCGGCGGCATCGGGATCCGGCGCTGGCCATGCGGGAGCGAGGCGGCGGCACACGCTCTGGCCCACCCAGGCCTCGATGGGCTTCGGAGGGACCCTCGTGGGCTCGGGCGGGCTGGCAGCGGTGGAGATGAGGGGGAGGGGCGTCTGGCAGCACGCGAGTGGTCAGAGGAGGCGGCTGGGTAGCGGCTCGCCAACGGGGACGCGCCAAGTGGCCGCGGAGGAGCGGGTCAGCGCGGAAAATGATGAGAGGTGGTGGCTGAGGGTTAGGGGAGGCTAGGGGGTAGGGTTTAGATTAGGAGATGCCCAAAATGGCATGGGGGTCTATAAATAGGGAAAGTGGCTAGGTTTAGGTGGTCTGAGAGGGACTCAGAGCCCTCGGATCGCAATCCGACAACTCCGGTCAGAGGGTTAGTTACGTGGGTTGTTTTGCTGTGTAGGAAGCCTTGGGCTGAGAAGAGAGAGATGAAGTATGGCCCGGCACAGTTTTCCGGAGACCAAAAATGTCCAACGAATATACCAGCTTTATTGCGGCTGTGTGTTTAATGGTTGGGCTAACAAACGGACGCCGAATGCGAGGAACTTGACATCTAGGTTTAGAACATATGTGGAAATGAGAAAGTGGTTGAGGGTTTTGGAGCATATCACTAAGAATTTTGAGCAAGCAAGCCATTAAGCAACAACTCATCCCCTTTTAATAATATTGGCTTTCCTATGGACTCAACATGATCTTGGATCACTAAAAGAAAATGTAGAGTCTTGCCAATATATGTCCTTAGCATTTTCAGGGGTCCACATATCTAGTCCATGCCATGCCAATCATTGAACTTTCTGAAATGATCATCTTGAAATAGCATTCGTTCAATGAGCTATATGTTGTTACGAATTACCAAAACAACACAGGGATTAGTTGCACTTTCAATCTCCCCCTTTTTGGTAGTTGATGACAACATATAGATCAACGCTTCGATAAATGATAATAAGAATGAAAAATATCGTCGCTTTGAGAAGTGTGTGATAAGCAAGAGCTCTCCCTAAATTTGTGCATTATTTAAAATTTGGTTTTGAATGCAAATGCACACCAAACTAGGATTGTATGTCACTCTTCCATGTCACATACATCTTGGTGGAGCGCTCAAAATCATAGAAATAGGAACAAGCACTCATCACGAAGGCAAAGTGAATGATCATGCATGAAAGATAGAGAATATCATCATCCAAGCACAAGCATTAAGTATGATATGATCAAACACATGACCATACAAAGTATCTCACGCACACAATCATAAAGTATCAACCAAGCAAGCTAGCAAATAAGTAGCAAAAGAAGAAAAGCTCTCTCTCGAAGCCTATGATCTATACACTTTCCCCCCTTTGGCAACAAATTACCAAAAAGCTTGAAAATGCACAGTGTTATGCGGCTTTCTAAGCTTGATCTTCAGGAGGTGGTATTGAGAGGACTCCAAGGATGAATGCATCTATTGAAGTTGATGGAGCTGGTGGAGTTGCCACTGGAGGGGCAACTGAAGCTGTAGCTGCAGGTGTTGATGTAGTAGCTCTAGTGTCTGGCACTGGCACTGCTGCAGATCTCTGTGCCCTATGCACTCTCTGAAACAATTCAGTAGTTGCTTTCCCTTTCCTCTCCTCAGCTTCTTCTTGGAGCTGCTCAACTGCTGTTTGAATTTCTGTCACCTTCAAGCCAAGATCATAGAACTTTTTTTCATTGATCCTCTCCAGGCTCTCTTGATTCTGAGTCAGGGTGGCCAATCCTTTCTCAATCCTCAAAGTAGCTTGAATACGATATCCAAGTCGGTCTTGCTTTGACTTGAGGAAAACCTGTGAAGCCTCTTCAGCACTTGGCATCTTTGCTGCCTTCTCATCTTTTGACTTCTGCCTCTTTTCTTGAGCCTCCGCAGATGTGGGATCTTCAGCATTCATGACAACTATGTTGTCCTCAAAATCAGGCCTCAAGGGAAGATGATCTTTATCCAACAAATAGACACCTTTGCTCATCTTGGAATTTATCAACATCTGGATGTGTGGAGCATATCCACACGACCTCTTCTGGTCAGCAGTTGTTCTCTTGATGGTCTCAACAATCAAACTCATGACTTTGAACTTCTGGGGCAAATCAAAGAGCTGAAGCAAATTGATGGAGTGGCCTCCTGTGATCTACTGATTTGGGCAACATTGTGTGCCTCAGAATGGTGTTCATGGTGGCCAATCCTTACATCAAGTAGCACACTGAGCCTAGCTTATGTGTCTCCAAGGCTTTGTCAGCTATCTCCTTGTACATGTTGGCCATGGTGTTGTGATGCTTCTTCTTAGCATAGACATCAATGTCTTTTTTAGCTTCTTCAGGGGCATTAATGAGCTTGGCCCACTCAGCAATAGAGGATTGGTACCTAGTACCTTCACACATCAAGACACTCTTTTTATCGGGATAGAAATGAGCTATTGAGTAGACTTGGATAATGAGCTCATCACGCCCCTTGGTTTCACCTCAAAGCCAAGTCTGAGCATGCCTTGGGCCCGGGGGCTACTGTCAGCATTCTGGAACCAGGGTACCCAGACTTGCCTGCCTACGGCCCGTGGTGTGGCTCCTTTGACGGCCTGGTATGGCCCATCTGCAAGACCACCAAGACAAGTCCCTCGCGAGGGGCCAAGCCTCGCAAGGCGGACGACAACAAGACCCCCC
>NC_041389.1:201320354-201332894 GCF_002162155.2 Triticum dicoccoides | reverse complement strand
AGTGGCCTCCCCAGGCGGCCTCTCGAGGAGCGGAGATTTCTATGCAGGTACCCAGCCTCAGGAGGCTACCATGACGCAAGCCATGACGACCATGGCAGACGGACGCCAGCGGGCGCGGAGAAGGAAGTTTTCCTCTTTGGTGCTAAGGAGACAAGGACAGGCGTGGGTTTCCGAGGAATCTTGCAAAGGTTTCCATTCCAGTGCAACAAGACCAAGACCGCAGCCCCGCAGGACGAATGTCACCGCCAAGCCCACCGTAGTGTCACGACTAGAAGCTTTGACGCGAAGACCACCTTTCGTCAAGATAAGATGTACTACTTGTCCCCTTTAAAATTGGCTACTGTAAGATCCCTTCCTGCCTATATTTTGGTGAAGGAGGACCGAGGCCACTATAAATATAGGTTAGCCACCACCAGAGAAGGGGTCGACTCATTCTCGCCCGAGCCCTCACCAGGTTGTTCGTCCCCTATACTTGTTCTTCCTCGGCCCCTCATGAGGCCAATCCACCACAAACTAGGAGTAGCACTGGTATAGCGAGGTGCTATACAAACGGTTTTTAACCCCTTTCTGACACGACATTTGGAACCGCCGCCAAGTGAGTGTGGGCGATCGGGGGGTCCTTCCCACACGACCTAGAAACCGTCGGGGATATGCCCTCCTGGCACACAAGCTCGGCAAAATGAGGTTGTGTGCAACCGACAAGCGAGAAAATACAGTTATACATACAGTAGTGCTAAAAAATACAATTATACAAGCGAAATCATTTCCGGCCGTAAGTATATCCCACATAGTCAGTCCCTGCTAAATGTTTCCGTTCATATATACATCCCACACAGTCGCTCCAAGGAAAATGTTTCCGGTCGCAGGTACATCACACACAATTTTCCCCGTTAAATCGTTTGTGATAGTGTTGCCATCGCACACAATATTAAAAATTTTATCGTTTGCCTTATTGAATGCATCACACACGGTGCATAGAAGAAACTGTGTGGCAAAGGCTGTCCATCACACATAGTTTTTATGTGGTAAACATTTGTGAAGGTGGTCTAACACAAACAGTTTTAAAGAGAATATCGTGTCTGATTGTTCATCGATCCAACACGGTTTATTCCTAGAAACTGTGTGCGTTGCCTCAGGTCATCACCCACATTATTTTCTCAATAACCATTTGCAGTAGCAAAAACTAATTAGCAAGCTAATTGGCCATTAGCAGGCTAATTGCCTTATTATTAATAATCCATTTATTAATCTAATTGACATTCATATTAAACACATAATATATTTCATTCCTATATTAAGTAAGCAGGATTTCATAATTGAAATACATCAGAGTACAACATGATATAGCTTCAGCACTAAGCTACCCCATTACACAACTGCAATAGCACCAAGTTTAATAGGCAACATCTAGAACCTTTTGAAATTAGCATCATAGACTATACATAGACAGATGCATCATCAGGAAAATTGCTGAAGTGGATGGCGAATATTGAGCCTTCATTCATGTTGAAGGTCTTTGCAACTTTAGGCCAGTGCCTGTGGATGATTGACCGTCCATCCTTCGTCCTCTTCAGGAACACTTCAATATTGAACCGTGGGTGTTGTATGAAAACCTTCCTCCCCTCCTATCCATAGAGGTGGTTTGACAGGTAATCATCAGTGAACTTCTTTGGAAAGGCCTGAAAACAAGGATGTGCATAAATATCTTCTCTATATTGGAAATGAGGCAAAGGAATAAAAAAGGCAGGGTATAATAGTTAGTACCATCTTATGGTGAACTGGTGTCTTCTTCATTGTGCAGACAAAGATCTTGTTATTTTTTGTCGCTAATTTCTTTATCCTAACAATCTTTCTGAGTTTCTTGACTTGATTGATATTCATGGACAACTCATTTCTCCATATGCAAAAAGGGTCGAACAGTGGGTCAAAACCACTAACAGCCGGACCTACATGTGCTACACCAAATTGTTAAAAACCTAGATATTAGAATGGTTCCTGCAATTGCACAATAATGTGCTATTAGACAACGGACCATGCACATGCTAACCTCGATTGTAAACCTCAGTGCTTCCCATTGTTTCCCTGCAACACATATAAGGTAGTTAGTCATTACGTTAAGTAAGGGTTCGCATGCTATCAGTAAAATTTGTTGATGAAAAATAAGCACATTGCAGATTCATCAGATTAATTCAAGCAACATGGAAAACCCATTTATCCAAGCCAAACATGATTAAGAACTAGGAAATATAGCACTTGTATATGTTTCTCATGTATTAAGTGCAACCAAATTCGATTTATTCCTCACATGCACAACAATACAAAATTCTACCCACAACAATTGGACATCGCATTGCAGAATTGAACCAAGCAGTAACTAAACACCACAACAAATGGACCAAACATTAACTGAGTAGCACATTGCACAATATAACATACTCCTAATAGAAGATCAGACAGTTAAACAAAGAAAGCATCCTTAACAACTTGGAAATATAGCAATTGTATTCGTTTCTCGTGTATTTAGTACAGCCAAATTCGATTTACTTCTCACATGGTATAAAATAACAGAATGCACCCAGAACTATTGAACAACGCATTGCAGATTTGAACCAAACAGTTAACTAAACACCACAACACAAATGAACCAAACGTTAACTGAGCACCACATTGCACAATGTATAACCAAAACAAGCATGCTTGACAACATGGAAATATAACAATTGTATTCGTTTGTCATGTATTTTGTAATGATAAATCGATTTATTTCTCACATGGAAGACAATAGAAAATTGTATCCTGAAGAATTGAACATCACATTTGCAGAATTCAACCAAACACTTATCTGAAGACAACAACTAATTAACCAAACAGTTAATAAGTGACCACCACACTGCACGACATATAGAACATATACACAGGAGCAACAAATTGCATGGTAAAATTAGATAGCACAATTCACTAGAATTTGTTAAGGAAAGGCCAGAGCAGCACACGCTCCGGGTAAGCCGAGCATGCTTAACCAGCATAGCTAGAAAATGGCAAGGTGCTTCGCCAAGATCTGGGGTTCGGCACGAATGGTATCCATCACGACCTCATCTGTGTGTGCAGCCACGATTTACTTCTCCGCTGCCAAATGCTCCTTGAGCTCCTAGCTATACCGCGTGCACCATGGCTTAGGGCGGCCCTTATTTGGTGGAGGCGTAAGTGATTTGGGTGGAAGGTGTCGCGCTGGCGGTCAGGGCATGTGAGATGTGGAACGAGTAGGAGGATGGGGGTCTGGTGTGGATTACCTACCTGGATAGATGAGGCTAAGCAGCGTGAAGGAGGGCCGTCGGTGAGGGGGCGACGCTGGAAGTAAGGAGTAAGGTTTAAACTTGGAAAGGAAGGAGGAAACAGGGGAAATGTGGCTTTTGGTAAGGGGGAGGGGGTGGGGAGGTAGATATTTCCGTGGAAGCCGAAAATTTTGAATCGGTTTAGCAAAAAAACTGGCGCGCAAAGTGTCATCAGACACGGTCCCTTATTTAGAAATGTGTATGATATGTGAAAATCACAAACGATTTAGATAGCTTAACCTGTGTGTGATGAGTTTGAACATCAAAAAAATTGGTTCCAATTTCCCTGGTTACAGTGCTCATCGACATCATTGCATAATTTGGGTACACAAAGGAGACTACAACACACCCACACTTCTTAATCGAGCAACTGCAGCAATTAAATAGAGCTAGCTGGCCTAAACATTACTCTAACAAATTAAAGACCGGCTCTCTTTAATTAAACAAAACAAAGAGTACTACTAAAACTGGTGCTCGTCAATCTCCGTCGCCTCCTCCATGTCCAGCTCGCACCGACGGTCTCATGGGAAGGGGCTCTCTGGCATCCATCGCACCATACTCAGAAAGCATCTCGCCATCCGCATCCGCCATCTCTTTGGAAAAGGCTGCCACAAGATGGGCGCGGGCGGCCGCGAACTAGGCTTTGGCAGGCTCCGTCGTGCCAAGGTATGCCGCGCAGGAACGGACGGCTGCTCGAACGCTCTCGGCGATTGCCAACTCTTCAGCCGTGGGTTGCCGATCGTTGTCAGAGAAGCTTCTTTTGATTTGCGCGGTGACCGGCCCTACGGAATGGACAACTAATGTGCCTCTCTCGCCAGTTGCTATTCCCGAGGCAGATGTTACTACCGCCGCCTGAGAAGCAACAACGGCTGTTTGGGCTGCCTTGGCCGCCCGGTCGCAGATTGCGGACGCCCTCACGAAGCTTGTTAGCACGTGCCTGGTGGCTGTGGCCGCTCTCTCGCCGGAGTGGGCCGCCGAAGTTGCCCTTGCGACGCGGGTCCATGTCCTCATCTTTCACCGGCGACGATTGAACAGTGAAATGATATTTGGGGAGCGAGCTAGTGTGCTTGACACACCGGCTATGGACTATAGCCGATGCACCTTCTCGCGTAAGACATAGGCGTACTATACACTGACGATGCTTCAGGATATTTTGTACTACATCTCACACGGTTGGTGATAATAAACTATGTGGGATCTACTTGATTTTTCATCTTGATTTGAATTACATAATGGGGTCATAGCGGCAATGGATGCTGTTTGAATTGCTAGACCTTTTATCTGCAGTGAACATGCAACTATATGTGTGGCATAAAAAATTGGAATTATTCAGGGTTCGTTTGGAAATTTTATACATTAAATTGGTTTTCTAGCCATTTCAGGTGCACAATTAAAAATTAAAGCACATGCTCGAGTCCATAAAAACGGTTTACAAAATCAAATGTTTGTCCTTGGTTGCAAGCTTAGGTCACATGCAAGAAATGAGAATGAATGTCAAGCACCTTTACACCGTCACCCGGCCGTTAACATTGAGATACATGCTTTTAAAATTCTAGTAAATCGAAAACTCGTCTAAAATTCATGAAACTTGACATGATATAATGGAATGGGAGCGACATGCCGTGGTAAAAATATTGTCCCATTTGGGGCAGGTGTGGGTATAAGCTTCTCGCAAACCAGAGCTTCTCTCACAACAAGACTGATGGTTTCGGTTGGGTATGTGACAGCTTGGAGGGCTGAAACGATATATGTTGCCTCTTATTACTTTCAAAATGTTTCTTGTGTCAACATAGAACAACACGAGTGTTGTGTCAAATTTTGGGATTTTTGGGGATTTGCTTGGACATTTTTATAAATTAACTCAGTTTTCTATGCATTCATGTGCATAATTCAAATTTGAACTACAGGCACATACTCTAATGCATATAAATTAGTTGAAAATTCAAATATGTGTCCTTGGTTGCATCCTTAGGTCCTGTTAGAGATATAACTACTAGTATGACCCGCCAAAAGGAGCCGGGTTATACTTACAAGCATTCTTGAAGAAAGAAGCTCAAGCTTGAATACGGCGGCTTAGTAAAGTCCCAACGGCCTAGAGATGACCTAAGGCCCATAGTGTTAAACCACTTCGATCATGTAACTTGTACTGTAAGGCAAGAAAGATTAAGATACCGAGCCGGATACAATCTATAAGCCGGCTGGGACTCTGTAGAGCCGCTGGGCGTCAACCTTAGTATATAAAGGGACGAACCGGCGGTAGTTCTGGTTAACGAAACAACAACTTGGGAGCTAGGTCAAGCGATTTTTCTTCCTGGTTAACAAGACATACATAATCCCAACCACAACTAGACGTAAGCTTTTACCTTCATCGTAAGGGGCTGAACTAGTATAAAACCTCTCGTGTCCCTTGTCCAGATTAACCCCTTCAAGCTTCCTAGTTGCGATGGCTCCACGCCTAAGTCCTTCTACTAGTACATCTAATGTGACAATTCCATGACAGTTGGCGCCAACCGTGGGGCCAGCGCATGGTGGATTTGAGTTCTTGAAGGGCAGCTTCGAAGGGCTCAAGGGATACGTTGTGGGCCGGATGACCAAGAGTCGTTGCAGCGAGCTCTGCATCGATGGCCCAGGCTGGGGCCCCGAGGCCGGCTCAATTGAGTACGGGTACCGGGTCCCCTTCGGCGGAATCCACGTCTTCATCGGCAATATCTGCGAGCCGGGCCCTGAGCCGGACATCTGCACCGACCTCGTCGAAACGGCTCAGCGTGCGAGACCCGCCTGAGCTCTTCCGTCTGTGAAGCGTGCCTTCGTGGGATGCATCCATGGAGGGCTCTCTGAAGGATCTGCCTCTGGTGGTGAGGCAGCCATCTACTCTGACGGTGAGTCGTCCACAGGTGAGACAGATTCATTGTACCAACTGCAGGATGGCGGGCTCGGCGGCTGTTCCGATGACAGCAGTATTCCGGATTGTCTTGAGCGGTCGTGTAGGGTTGGGATTTTCATGGCTGGAACCCAACCCATCCAAGACTTCGCAACTGCAGCAGCGGTAATCTCTGAGTTAGCGGTAGCCAGGGCAGGAGGTCCTGTGCGCTCACCGGCCCAGGTGTTAATGGATCTCACCGACAAATTGACCACCCTATTAACCACCGTAGTCAGCCCGGCGGATCAAGCCAGTCATGATGCGGAGGTGGCACAGCTAGAGTTTGATATGGTGCGAGCTAAGGAGAACCTGGCAGCAGAAGATGTTAGGATAACCACAGAGCGGGCGGCTCTGGACGTTCAGGCTCCGCAGATTCAGGGGCATGCTTTCCGGCTTACGCAAGACCAGAACGCGGCTAATGAGGTCATGTGGAGAAGGTATCAGAAGGCCCAGTCTCGACTTCCCCTGGTTTATGGCCCTCGGAACCTTTTTAACACGATAGGAACAGGGCCCAGTAACCCGCCGTGGCTCATCCTGGAGACAGGCAACCCTCCATGGCTCCCTCCGCGCACAGGGCCAGACCATGTTGCGACACCTGGGGACGGAGCACCGTTTCAGTCACCGGTGATGGGACCGCCCCATGTAAACATGGCGCCAGCTCAGTACGTAGCAACCCCTCCGGGTCATTACTCCAACCCATTGGAAAACATGATAGCAGCAGCAACCCGATTAGCGGCTCTCTGAATTGATGGCTACTCTCCGACAGCAGTTGAAACCCGCCGGGTTAGGGAACTTCTTCAGACGTCTTTGGTACAGCAGGAGGCGTACTCATACAACCAATACAGGATCCACTCGACCCCTCGCCCAAGCCGAAGCCCGAGTTATAGCAGGCACACGGATTCAGTGTCCGTATCAAGCAACGTTAGACGCCGTGACCAGCAAGGTGGCGGTAACCCGCTGCGTCATGAGGCCATTAACTTGGTGGAGCAAGAGGGACTGCGGCAAGAGGCTGAATAGGCGGCTGAGCAAGTGGCTCAGTTGACGGCTTATCAGCCATATCCGGTTTACCCAGCGACTTCTATTGAGGCAGGTATAGCCACCCGGACTGGAGGAGTCCCGTGTCTGGTGCCGGCTCTACATAACGAGCGGTTGCCTAAAGATTTTAAAGGGCAGAGGAAGGTGCCAAATTACACAACCGACTTACAGCCTGGGGCATGGATTGAGAGCTACGAGATGGCTATGGAGCTGTTGGAGGTTTCTGACGCAGCAATGGCTAAGTACTTCACCATGACGTTGGACGGATCCGCCCGCACCTGGTTGAAAGGCGTGCCACCTAATTCAATCGGTTGATGGGCAGAGTGAAAGGCCCGGTTCATCCAGAACTCCAAAGACACATGCAAGCAGCCCATGTCGATCGTGGACTTGACAAATTGTAAGCAGGAAGAGGGTGAGTCTACAACCCATTGGGTACGCCGGGTTAAGGCCATAATACATTCATCTGATAATATGGATGCCGGCTCTGCAGTCTTAATGTTGGAGAAGAATTGTCGTTTCTTACCTTTCAAACAAAAGCTGGGGCGGCTCAAATGTGAGTGCAATGATATAGGCACGCTGATGGCGGCTCTGGTCAAGTATGCCAATTCTGATAGTACCAAGGATCCCGAGTCTGATGATGAGAAGGCAGGGAAGGGAAAGAGCAACGGCAACGGCAAGGGCTCTCAGCACAACCCGACAAGTCAAGGAGGTAACAAACGTAAGGCTGAAGGTAGTTTGGATTTTGTGGATAACACCAACGCGCAGGGTCATAACCATCGGCACAAGGGAAGGCCACCTCCTCGATCCGGCGGGTCAGGACCCACACTTGAGCAATTATTGAATGAACCTTGTCCGAGACACAGTTCCAAGGAGAAGCCGGCTACACATTTGTGGAAGGACTGCACGATTATGAAGGCGTTCAAGAACTCCAACATGTTTGACGGTAACAATGGCCCGGGCGGCTCAGGTGGTGGCGGCTTTCACGGGCCGGGCGGCGGGTCAAATCCCAATTTTCAAAATTCCCAGGGAAACCAAGGTGGATATAACCAACAGGCTGGCCAGGGCAATCAGCAGCAGCAGCAAGGTGGATACCAAAGCAATCCAAAGCAACTGAACTGTGGGCAATATCATGTGTTTACCACCAGCTTGTGTAAGCGGGACCAGAAGCTTCATAAGAGGGCCGTGAACACAGTTGAGACGGCAATTCCTCGTTATTTGAGGTGGTCTGAACAGCATATCATATGGAGTAGAGAGGGTCACCCTCCCCGGGTTGACAATCCGGGTCACATAGCTTTGGTCGTAGCCCCTCAAGTGGGTGGATACAAGTTCACCAAGGTGCTGATGGATGGAGGCAGCAGCATCAATATTCTCTATTATGAGACCTTCCGTCGCATGGGGCTGACTGATAAGAGCCTTAAGAAGTCCAACACTGTTTTTCCATGGTGTTGTGCCTGGCAAGTCGGCGTATTCGGTCAGCAAGATAGAGTTGGAGGTAGCATTTGGGGATGAATATAATTCCAGAGCCGAGAAATTAACATTTGAAGTAGTTCAGATGAAGAGCCCATATCATGCTCTATTTGGGCGGCCGGCTTATGCTAAGTTCATGGCACGACCAGGTTATGTGTACTTGCAGCTCAAAATGCCGAGTTATAAGGGAACCATTACGATGCACGTGAGCCGCAAGGTAGCTCTGGAGTGTGAAGAAGGTGACGCGGCTTATGCTGAGTCAGCTTGCGCGACGGAAGAGTTAAAGTTCTACAAGGACAATGTTTACCCGGTGGATATGACATCTTCGAAGAAGCCAACTACAGAGCACGAGATGGTCATGAAATTTCAGTCGGAAGAGGAGACTAAGCTTGTAAATTTTGTCCCAAGCGATTCATCAAAGCAGTCCAGCATCAGTGCTAATTTGGATCCCAAATAGGAAGGCACGCTCATCGAGTTCATCCGTGAGAATTGGGACATTTTTGCATGGAAGCCATCTGACATGCCGGGTGTACTGAGAGAACTCGCTGAGCACACTCTTAATATTGATCCAACGTTTAAACTGGTCAAGCAATTTCTTCGATGGTTTAACGAGGAGAGAAGGAAAGCTATTGGTGAGGAAGTGGCCCGGCTCTTGGCGTCTAGGTTTATCATTGAGGTGTTTCATCTAGAGTGGCTGGCTAACCCAGTGCTTGTTCTTAAGAAAAACGGCACTTGGCGTATGTGTGTGGATTACACGGACATAAACAAGGCCTGTCCTGCTGATCCTTTTGCTCTCCTTCGTATTGATCAGATCATCGATGATACGGCGGGTTGTGAGCGTTTGAGCTTTTTGGATACTTACTCTGGTTATCATTAGATCAAAATGGCTATTAAGTACCAGGAGAAGACGGTGTTCATCACTCCGTTTGGAGCCTTCTGCTATGTTTCAATGCCTTTCGGGCTCAAGAGTGCCTAGGCGACTTACCAGCGATGCATACAGAATTGTCTCCATGATCAGATTGGACGCAATGTTCATGCATACGTGGATGACATAGTGGTTAAGTCCAGAGAGAAAGAGACCTTGATCGATGATCTCAAGGAAACGTTTGATAATCTCCGGGTTTACAAGATGATGCTTAACCCAGCCAAGTGTGTTTTTGGTGTGCCTACAGGCAAGCTTTTGGGTTTTCTGGTTTCTAACAGAGGCATCGAAGCTAACCCGGAGAAGATAAAAGCTATCACCTCCTTGGCCAAGCCGGCGTGTATTAATGATGTCCAGCGTTTGGCGGGTCGTATCGCCGCCTTAATCCGGTTCATAAGCCGGTTAGGGGAGAAGGCTATGTCGCTGTATCAGATGATGAAGAAGACGGATAGCTTTACTTGGAATGACATCACCAATACTGCCTTTGAAGATCTGAAGAGACAGTTGGCTGAGCTGCCGGTTCTTGCTGCTCCAATTGATAAGGAGCATTTGCTCCTATATGTGGCTGCTAACACACGTGTTGTCAGTGTGGCTATTGTGGTGGAACGCAAGGAGGCTGGCAAGGAGCACCCGGTTCAGCGGCTGGTTTACTACATCAGTGAGGTACTGATTGAGTCCAAGCAGCGATATCCGCACTGGTAGAAACTTGTCTATGGGGTGTTTATGGCCAGTCGGATGCTTAAGCAATACTTCTTGGGCCATCCCATCACTGTGGTTAGTTCTGCCCCCTTGGGGGATATTATTCAGAACAGAGAGGCCACAGGGCGAGTCCCCAAATGGGCCATTGAGCTTGGGCCTCATGGTTTAAAATATGTGCCACGCACAGCTATTAAATCTCAAGCATTGGTGGATTTCATCAACGACTGGACATAATTGCAGATGCCTGAGGAAAAGCCGAACAATACCTATTGGACAATTCATTTTGATGGGTCTAGGCAATTGGAGGGCTCGGGGGCTGGAGTTATCCTGGCTTCCCCTCGAGGTGATAAGTTTTGTTATGTACTCCGGTTAATGTTTCCTTGTACTAACAATGCAGCTGAGTATGAAGCCTTGCTCCATGGTCTCCAGATTGCTAAAGAGATGAATTTAAGCCGGGTAAGGTCCTTCGCCGACTCAGATTTAGTGGCTCAGCAGGTGTCAGGCAAGTGGGACTCAAAGGACCCTCTCATGGCGGCTTATCGCCGGGAGGTTGATGCAATTACGGGGCACTTGAAGGGTTATCAGGTGGCACACATTGACCGTAGAAAGAACGAGGCGGCTGATGCCTTAAGCCGGCTGGGATCTCAGCGTAAGCCGGTGCTGCCTAATACTTTCTTGGATGTTTTGTATAACCCTTCTGTCAAGCTACCTACAGAGGTAGATTTGGCTGTTCCGGACCCTGAGGCACAGTTGGTGGTGGCTCTTCATATCATCCCAGATTGGACGGTGCCGTATCTGGCTTATATGACACGGGGCGAGTTGCCTGAAGATGAAACCTTGGCCAGGCAAATAACCCGGCGGTCTAAGTCCATGACGATTATCAATGGCGAGTTACATCATTGCGGTGTTACAGGGGCTTTTCAGCGTTGCATCTCTCCTGAAGAAGGCCAAGAAGTTCTACGTGAGATTCATGAAGGGGATTGCGGTCATCACGCCGGGTCGAAATCTCTTGTGGCTAAGGCTTTTCGTCATGGCTTTTATTGGCTGACGGTTCATGCAGACGCAGAGGATCTAGTCTGTAAATGTGATGGTTGTCAGAAGTTCTCAAGACGGGCTCATGTGCCGGCTCAAGAGTTGAGGATGATTCCAATTACTTGGCCGTTTGCAGTCTGGGGGCTTGACATGGTTGGGCCTTTCAAAAGATCCAAAGATAAAAAGACTCACCTTTTGGTGGCAGTTGATAATTTTACAAAGTGGGTTGAGGCAGATCCGGTCAGTAAGTGTGATGCAACCACGGCGGTTCAATTCATGAAGAAGGTGATATTTCGCTTTGGTTTTCCCCACAACATTATAACTGACAATGGCACTAATCTGTCTAAAGGCGCCATGGAGGAGTTCTATCAACGTGAGCATGTCCGGCTTCATGTTTCATAAGTGGCTCACCCTCAGTCCAATGGTCAAGCCGAGAGGGCCAATCAAGAGATCCTGAAAGGCATTAAACCCCGGCTCTTTGTCCCTTTGCAACGGATGCCGGGTTGTTGGGTTGAGGAGTTACCTTCAGTGTTATGGAGCATCAACACTACTTCTAACAGATCTACGGGTTATACGCCTTTCTTCATGGTCTACGGAGCTGAGGCGGTTCTCCCTAGTGACATCCGTCATGATTCACCTCGTGTGGCGGCTTATGTGGAGAAAGACAATGAACAAGCACGCCAAGATGCTCTTGACCTGTTAGATGAATATCGAGACTTGGCAGCTGCCCATTCGGCGATTTATCAACAGGATTTGCGTCGTTATCACAGCCGCCGAGTTAAGTCCATATCTTTTCAGGAAGGTGACCTAGTGCTCCGGCTCATCCAGGATGAAACTGATGCTCACAAGTTATCCCCACCTTAGGAAGGACCATTTGTGGTCAGCAAGAACTTAAACAATGGGTCATATTACCTTATTAACGTTCGAGAGCACAAAGACTCACGTAAGTCGAAGGAAGAGACCCGGAGGCCGTGGAACATTGCTCATCTCCGGCCCTACTACAATTGAGCCATAGGCTCCATTGATGTGCTTATTTTGACAATGTATATATTATGATAAATAATAAAGCAGGACTTCTGTCCTTTTTCCCCTTCTCAGAAGGTAAATTTGTAATTAGTATTATCATCTTTTTA
>NC_041389.1:201285109-201320063 GCF_002162155.2 Triticum dicoccoides | reverse complement strand
TGATCTGGCTCAGTCTGTTCTGATCCGGCTTACGATTCTATTCAAATCTAGCCGTTCAAAATTATGGTCACTAGGGGGCTTCCTGTTCAAACATAGGTCATATTCGAACCAAAGAGACCATAGCTGTCGATACCCTTTTGATTGGCACACTGCCAAGCTCACTTGGGGGCTTCTTGATCGTATTCGAATCATAGCTTAACCCCATTTGGGAACCGACTTTGATCGTATTCAAATCAGAGTCGTTAAAAAACTCTTAAGGTCATTAGGGGGCTTCCTGTTCAAACATAGGTAATATTCGAAACAAGGAGAACACAGCTGTCGGTACCCTCTTGATCGGCACAATGCCAAAGCCATAGGGGGCTACATGATCGTATTCGAATCCTAGCTTAAACCCCTCTGGGCGGTTCACTGATCGTATTCAAATCAGTAGCCATGCCATTGTTATTTATCTTTTTTGATTTAGGTTATCTTTGGAAGCCCCATTGTTTGACTTAAGACTTTTCCTGAAGCTTACAGTTATAAATATAGTAACTGTAACCCGGTTCAATATCGACTGATGAGTCGCCAGCCCTTAAGCATCAAGTTTATGTGAAGGACAGTTTCTTCAACAACAATCAACTGTGTGCACGAATATAACAAGGTGGCTTAAAAATGTTAAGCATCAAAACATGCACGATGGCATGGCCACAACAGAGTTATCTCTACCCTATTACAGGACTTGTTAAGTCCAAATAGTTTGCATTGTTTTTTACACCAGATACTAAGCCGCCATGATAGCTTCACCTTCAGGATTGGCCGGAAGCGTCTGGGTTAGCCCTCTCCACGCTTGTGCTCTGCTCCTTTTCCTAGAAGGTTGATGATGACTAGTCAATGTTGTTTAAGGCTTCAAATTATGCTTCATCATCAACAAGACCGGCCGGGTCAACTTCAGGAGCAAAGGTATGCTTACGAATTGGGGGAATCAAACTGGTCATGTCATATTCAGGTGTCGGAATCCTTTGATTTTGTTCATCGTAACCCGCCTGGTACTTGGTATAATCCACTTCAGCGGCTATTAGAGTTGCCACGGGGTGTACCTCTTTGACACAAGCAAGGAAATCCACGTCTTCAAATGACGTGCCATCTTCCTTGAGACTTGGATAACCAATGGCGATATCCTCCGGGTCTAGTTCAGGTAGCCAGGCCTTAGCCCGGCTTAGAGCATTTACCGCTCCGGCTCTTGCAGCTGACCGTCTCAATTCATTAATCCGTTGTGGAAGGACTGACAGCTTACTTAAAACCCGTACTAGGCGGGTTGGCATCTCATTGGATAAGCCACCGAAGCAAGGGTACGTTGAGTCCCGGTGTACAATTGTTCCACCAAGATATACACAGCTTTCAGCTTCATCAGCATGTTGTGGTTTAAATTTGCGCTTCTGGTGCCTGTACACAGCATATTCATAAAGGTTAATTTCTGGCACATATTCTATTACATGGTTTAAAGATATGAACACAATGGCATGGCGACTTACCGAAGATGGCCGCGGCCATTTGGGAAATCCGACGCTTTAACCCGGACAATTCTCCAATGACTTCTTCAAGAGCCGCTTCTGCTTTTTCAGGTCGGCTTATCAATGCGGTTTTCTCGTCCGCCCAGACTTTCTTTTCAGTTTCAGAGTCTTTCTTAAGTTTATCCTGTTCAGACACACTGAACTCGAACTTACTGTTGGCCTTTTCAAGTTTTGACTCTTGGAATTCAAGGCGGCTCTTCAAATTGGTCACCTCCGATTCGAGTTGACTCGTGGTAGCCTGTGCGAATATAAAATCAAGTAAGTTCTTTATGCAGTATTCAAAGTCCCAAGCACTTTGCCAAGCAATAATACTTGGCACTTGGGGGCTAATGTCTTGCAGAGTTTTTCTTTTTTACGACGGTTCATCATATGGTGATTCACATAAAGTAAGTCCCAAGCATTTTGTAAACAATAACACTTGGCACTTGGGGGCTAATGCATATCATTATTTAAAAGATCTATAAGATTCTTTATAAAGAGCCGGCTCAACCATATTGGTTAAGACGCCCCTTGGGGACTACATGGTAAGCCAGAAATTTATTCTTTTGTTATGTTGTCAAATTTATTTCTAAGTCTACAGCATAAGTATCTTAAGCAGCAGACTTGGCGGCTAACATACTGAAGGATAAAGGAACAAAACAAAACAGGTTATACCTCAAATTTATGGTGCATCTGCTTTACCATATCAATCTCAAGATTCCGGCTGTTGTGCACTTGGCTCATGTAGCCAGAGAAGACATCTCCAACACTCATATGAGAATAATTGGTGACATCCATCTTGACTCGGCGCTGGTCCAGAAGTTCTTCCTTGGCAGGGCATTTGGCCAGCACGGTTGGCCTCCCCGGGTCAACATGGCCAGTCCCGGTGATCTCAACTTCAGCACTGGAAGGATCAGCTGTCCGGGTTGGACTTGGAGGTTTGGGAATTTCTGAATCAAGAGCGCCTTGGTTAGTGGGCAGGTCACTAGGAGGTGACACATCTTGTGCTGGTTCTTGTGGCGGCTCATGAGTACTTCACTCCGGCACGATTGTTTCCAGAGCCAGCTCATCAGTGGCTACTCTCTTGTTAGCTGGTTTATTCTTTCTAACCCTCTTTCTGGGTTTAGCTTGACCACTTCATTCAAATAAAAAGGTTAATACAGAAGTAAGAAGATGACACTAGTTACAAAAGCGAGTGGCTTATTATACCCTGGTACAGTCTTGAAAGTCGGCAGATTGGAATGCAATGACTCGCCGGAGGGAGGGGAAGTATCCTGATAATCCGAGTCAGAGGAAGTGAGTGGTTGACGAAAGAGACCCGCCAAGGGGTAAAACTTAGTTAAAAGAGAGATAACCTCGTTTCGCCATTTCCTTGGAGTATTTGGTAAGCCGGAGGAGAGCTCCGCGTCCTTGCAAGTCTGGGTCTGCCTCCGGCTCTCACGAATTTGCCGCTTCAAAAGAAATTGAGGATCGTGATGAGCTAGAGGATGAGAAAATCTTACTTTCCGGGTCACTCTATGGATTTCCTATCTCAGCAAAGGCTCGGAGTCGGAGGAAAGGATAGTTACCTCGTCAGCCTTGCTAGGCTTGTCCCAGTGTCCTCCTGCTGATGATTAGTGTCAATAAGATGATTAAAGAATAAGCCAAGGGAGTCAAGGGCTACCTCTGACTCAGAAGAGTCTGACAGCTGAAGAAAGTCGGAAGTAGTAGCTTTCTTGCCCTTCCTTTGGGCAGCTTCTTTCCTGGCGGCTCTCTTTTCTTTCCTGGCTTTTTTAGCCGCTTCATGATCAAATTTAACTTTCCAAAATGTATCACCCGCCTGCAAAGATTAAGTATATTGTGAATATGGATGAAGCATTAAGAAAATAAGGTAAACATTTTGATGGGTGTTTCTACCTTTGGAGCCGGGTTGTTTTTGCAGAACGGAGCGAGACCCACTCTGCCACAATTCGCCAGAGTCTCATTGAGAAGAGATTTGGTCATGTCATCAACAAAATGAGCAGGTAAGTCGACAGAGCTATGGCGCAGGGGGTCATTCTCGGCGCCAGTGTATTTGCACATTAAGACGGTGCGGCGGCTTAAAGGGATAACCCGCCAGGCGAGCCAGACTCGGACCAGGTCAATGCCCGTCAACCCGTTCCCCAACAGAGCTTTCATCTTGGCTATGGTAGGAGAGAGGGATATGCATTCTGCGGAAGTAATCTTGTCTGGCAAATGATGATTGGTGTCAAGAAGGAGGGCACGAAAGCCGGGCAGAGGATTCTCATCAGCCGGGGAGGTATCTTTGCAGTAGAACCACGTCATGTTCCAATCCTTTGGATGGCTTGGCGGGTTGGCATAGGGGAAAAGTGCATCCCTGCGATGCTGAATTGAAATCCCACCAAGTTCCAAACTCTGACCACTGGCACACTCTGTCTGGCGGTTCAAGTAGAATAGCTCTCTGAAAAGCAGTAAATTGGGTTCTTCACCAAGATAAACCTCGCTGAACACTTAGAAATTGCAGATATTAGACACGGAATTGGGTCCGATGTCTTCTGGGTGAAGGTCAAAAAACTTCAGCATGTCTCTGAATTTTTTTGAACCAGGAGGCGTGAAACCCCGGTTCATATGATCGGTGAACACAACCACCTCTCCATCTTTGGGTTGAGGGATTTCTTCGTCCGGGTGAGGAGCACGTTAAGGCATGACTTCTTTCTTGTGAAGATAGCCGGTTTTGACGAAGTCATCTAAAGTGCTGTCAGTGACAATGGATTTCACCCAATTTCAAGTGGTAGGTGCCTTGGGCGCCATTATGTTTGAAAGCCTAAATGCAAGGTAAACAAGGCCAGTTCAAATTTAAGCCGTGCAGGAAAAATATTGCTGGAATGAACTATGGCGACTTATGAAGGGGCCTAATGGTATAAGGATATTTCCATCCGGATTACGTAAGCCGCCATAAGTGTTTTAAAGCCATCATTGTTATTTGAACTAACAGGGGAAGTTCAGATTATCACTTTCTTAAGCCTGCAGTCAGAGCTGCCATGACTAGCAAGTTTAACAACATATGGATTTTTCCTAAGTGTAGGACAAACAAGTTTCACAGTTTGCAGTAATTATTTTGGATTAAACAAAGGTTCAGAAAAGAAATATTACTAGACCTAAAAAAAGAGCACAGAGAAGTTCATGTGCTGACATGAGGGTTTCTTACAAGCAAGAAAGGATTGCTGTTAATCAAAATGGATGCGGAATACGAGCCGCATCGGATTTATGGGATCTTTTGGATCTGACGAAGCCATGGCAAGAAAAACGCAGGAGCTCGGATGAACTGTGCCCGTACAGAGGAATGTGTTAGCCCTAACGCAGATCTATGGTGCGGAAAGGGGAAGAACTTACTGCGATGGATCTGCCGAGGAGGAGCGCTGTCGTTCTCTGGACAAGACCAGGTCGATGCAGCGGCCAAGCTCGACGACAACGAAGGGCGCAGTGGCGATGACGATGGAGCTCTAGTGGCAAATGGGGGCGAGAGGAAGAAGATGTGAAATGGAGAATGAGAGGATACCTAGTCAGGTCTATTTATATAGAAAACCCTGTGAAGTGGGCGCGAAAAACGAGGTGGCCCAAAAAACATAGTTATCCAACTACAAAGGCGCCTCGATTTTCGGATGGTCATTAAGACAATGATCCGGTGAGATGTGTTGGACAAAGCATACATTTATGACAGGTGATGTCATGGCGGTTACCACAAATTTGAAGGATGACGTCATGGCGGGTTACATGAATCTTCTTAAATAAGAGGCGGAGGACTTTTTCTTAAGTATTGAAGACTGACATGAACTAGTTCAAATCAGCCTGGGGCCTAATGTTGGGGATATAACTACTAGTATGACCGCTAAAAGGAGCCGGGTTATACTTACAAGCATTCTTGAAGACAGAAGCTCAACCTTGAAGACGGCGGCTTAGTAAAGGACCAAAGGCCCATAGTGTTAAACCGCTTCGATCATGTAACTTGTACTGTAAGGCAAGAAAGATTAAGAGACCGAGACGGATACAATCTATAAGGGCGGGACTCTGTAGAGCCACTGGGCGTCAACCTCAGTATATAAAGGGACGACCCGGCGGCAGTTCTGGTTAATGAAACAACAACTGGGGAGCTAGGTCAAGCGATTCTGCTTCCTGACATACATAATCCCAATCACAACAAGACGTAGGCTTTTACCTGCATCGTAAGGGGCCGAACTAGTATAAAACCTCTCGTGTCCCTTGTCCGGATTAACCCCTTCAAGCTTCCTAGTTGCGATGGCTCCACGACGAAGTCCTTTCACTAGGACATCTGACGTGACAATTCCACAACAGGTCCCATGCAAGAAATGGAAATGAATGTCAAACACCCTACCACCGTCACTCGGCTACAAACATTGAGATACCTAGTTTTTAAATTCTAGTAAATCCAAAACTCATATGAAATTCATGAAACATGGCATGCTATCATGGAGCAGAATCAACATTCCATGGTAAATTTTTTATCCCATTTGGGGCAGGTTTGGGGATATGCTTCTCACAATCTAGAGCTTCTCACAACAAGCCTGATGGTTTTGTAGGGAACGTCCCACCTTTGGGGACGAAACGATATCCATTGCCTCTTATTGCTTTCAAATTTTTTCTCGTGTCAACATAGAACAACAGGAGTGTTGTGTCAATTTTTGGGATTTTTCGTGGTTCGTTTGGACACTTTTATGAATTACTTGAGTTTTCAATGCATTTATGTGCATAATTCAAATTTGAACTACGTCGACATGCTCTAATGCATATAAATTGGTTGAAAATTCAAATCTATGTCCTTGGTTGCATGCTTAGGTCCCATGCAAGAAATAGGAATGAATGTCAAATGCCTGCCACCGTCACTCGGCCACAAACATTGTGATTCCTGGTTTTCTAATTTCTACTAAATCCAAAACCCGTCTGAAATTCATGAAACTTGACATGCTATCATTGAGCGGCATCAACATGCCATGGAAAATTATTTGTCCCATATGGGGCAGGTTTTGGGATAAGCTTCTCACAAACCAGAGCTTCCCACAACGAGCCTGCTGGTTTCAGTAGGGAACGTCCCACCTTTGGGGACGAAACGATATCCGCTGCGTCATATTGCTTTCAAATTTTTGTAGTGTCAACATAGTACAACAAGAGTGTTGTGTCAATTTTGGGATTTTTCCGGGTTCGTTTGGACATTTTTATGCAAGAATTGAGTTTTCAATGCATTTATGTGCATAATTCAAATTTGAATTACATGCACATGCTCTAATGCATATAAATTGGTTGAAAATTCAAATATGTGTCCTTGGTTGCATGCTTAGGTCACATGCAAGAAATGGGAATGAATGTCAAACACCCTGCCACCGTCACTCGGCCGAAAACATTACGAGTCCTGGTTTTTCAATTCTAGTAAATCCAAAAGTCGTCTAAAATTCATGAAATTTCACATGCAATCATGGAGCGGCATCAACATTCCATGGTAAATCTTTTGTCCCATTTGGGGCAGGTTTGGGTATAAGCTTCTCACAACAATCCTGATGGTTTCGGTAGGGAACGTCCCACCTTTGGGGATGAAATGATATCCACAGCCTCTTATTGCTTTCAAAAAATTTCTAGTGTCAACAGAGAACAACAGGAGTGTTGTGTTAAATTTTGGAATTTTTCGGGGTTCGTTAGATGTAACATCCCAAAATTCTAAATTTTGGAATGTTATAATAAATAGATAGATTTGATTGATTGTTTGATTAATTGAGTGAAATTCAAAAATTTTGAAAGTTAAATGAGAGGGAATAAAAGGACTTTCCTGAACTTTCTTTTTGCTTTTATGATCTTCATGAATTCAAATTCTTTTCATCACAAAACCCTAGAGAGAAGATGACATGACTTCTTCCATTTATTTAAATGACAAGGGGTGTTGAAAATATTTGAATTTCATTTGAAATTATTTCCAATTCATAAACTTCAAGCAACTCAATGATTTTCATGAGAGAAGATAAAATGACTTCTTGAAAAACATATGAAATATGGGTTGGGAGTATCAAATAATTAAATTCAAAATTCTTTTGAATTTATTTTTCAATTTGGAGTTATTTGAGTTTTATTCAAATTATTTTTCTCCAAAAATAAAATATATGGAAAATAGGGTAACATTATTCCCTACATCAGAAAATTGGAGAGAAATAAATTTGAATTAATTTTCGTATTTTAAAAATGATTTTTATTGGATTTTACTAGGGCAGAAGCACTTTTTGCTTTATTTGAATTTGTGTGTATTTTATTTGACTTTAGAAAAATGTTCAAGCCGTAGAAAATCTTTTTATGAAAATTTTGAAATATTATATGCCTATATAATATTTTTAGTTATTTTGTTTTTATTATTTTAGTTCTCTGAAAAATTGTTTAAAAAAAAGATCCCTCCGCCGAACTGGGCCGGCCCAGCTCCCAGCCAGGCCGCGGCCCAGCCCAGCTCGCCCGCGCCCGTCCACGACCTCGAGCGGGAGTCCCGCCACCGCACGACTCGCCGGCCACCGCCATGGCCGAGTCGGTCTCCCCGTGCCGCCTTGCCCCCTCCTCCACGCCTCCCGAGGCCGCCCCTCTCCTATAAATCCGGAGCCCCGGACCCTCCGGCCCTCTTTTCTCCTCCTCGCACCGCCGCCCTCGCCAGATCCGCCGCCGCCATTGCAAAGCCGCCGCCGCCGCTGCTCTGCACCACTGCCGCCGCCGTAGCACTCCTTCCCCTCGCCGCTCGCCTGCGTCGCCGCCCGCGTCTCGCCCCGCATCGCCGGAGCTCGTCGTCGCCGCTACCTCGCCTCGTCGGAGCCGCGCCGCACTTCACCGGAGTTCGTTCGCCGCCACCGCCGGTTTTATTCGGTGAACCGGTATAAAACCGTTAACCCGCCCGGTTTTTATAGTTCGGTTTTTATATTTAGATTAGTTTATTTTGCGAGCGTTCATTAGCTAGGGTTCGGTAGCGAATGATTTTCATTAGTTAGCGTTATGCAACGAACGTTCATTATTTAGTCTTTTCATCTTCTGTTTATTTCGGCCAGGGACCCAACCGTGAATATTTTATTCACAGATTAGTCCCTAATCTTCAAACACTCACAACTTTTTACTCGTTCATCTAAATTAGACGAAACCAACGCCCACCTCTTCGTTATGATCCCCTCTATCCAGATAACCAACTCAAACATGTTTTTTTGAAAGTTTAAAATTTGAATTAGATCAGATTTGAATTTTGAACTTTGTTTGATCATAACTTGAGATTTATAACTCCGTTTGAGTCGATTCTTTTTGCAAATCGAAACTCTTGAACTAAACTTTATGAGAAGGCCAAATTTACATAATTTTGGTACTGTTAGAAATTGTTTTATGCTGCAAGAGTTATTTGTTTGGTTTTGATCTTTTCCGAGTTGTTCTCTTCGTTCTTTCCGATCTTTTGAGTGATTGCTTATGTGTGGTTACTATTGCTTGCTCACGATAGATTGACTGGAGTGTGACGAGTAGAACTATCAAGAGTTTTGAGTGCGAATCATCTTCATCAACATTGCAGGCAAGTTCACACTTTGATCATACTTCCTTATTACCCAGTTTTTATGCATTAGTTTCAATCCTCAAACAATTGCATGATTAGGATCTGAATTAAATTGTGGGTTTTGGGAAGTAGATTGAGGTAGCACCTATTACCTGTTTTATTTTCAAACCCTTGGGAGTTACTTCTATATTTGCTTATTATGCCATGCTATGCTAGTAGACGTGGATTGGGTGAGTGAATTTCCATGACAGATGTGAGATTGCTAATTAATGGTTTATTTAAGGTGGAAACTTAAACACACATCTGGGTGGATTTAGGCACCTGGTTACTCCAGGACTTGCCTGTCTAGGCACCTGGGTTTCCAGGACTTGCCTGTTTTTCTTCGGACCGCCACCCAGGCTCAAAGGGATCATGAGATTATTCAAACTAGAAACTTCCGTGTGAAGCCACATGCTATTATGGGCTCTAGCATAGTTGACTAAGTTGTGCGAACTCTTACGGGGTGGACTAGCAGATGTAGGGGATGTAGGTTGGTACGGTCTACCCCTCTTGTAAGGTGCTAGTGCTTCTGAAAGACTATGTCTCGGTCATCCGTTTCTCAAACACCATGTAGTGCGGGAAACGCAGCGGAGGCCATCGAGTCATGTGGGGAAAAGTGCACAAACCTCTGCAGAGTTTACAAACTAATCATGATTAGCCGTGTCCCCGGTTATGGACATCTTGAGTATCTAGTACTTGATTTTCCTGTGAATCTCATCATGTTACTATAATCAATATTGTTGGGTTTTAATGAGTACTTTTAATTAGGATTGAGAATGCTGCCAACCATTCTCAATGTTTAACAACCACCATGATAGTTAAATAAATTTATTCCTTTGCAGTAGGGAAAAATTGGCTTTTCGCAAAACTGTAACCGTAGAGCTTTTCCAGCAGCCATATATGCATGTAGTGATAGCCGTTATTCATCATTGCTCTATGGTGTGAATTTTCCAGTACATTCAATGTACTGACCCTTTGTGGCTGCAACGTCTCATGTTGCAGGATCTTACGACAAGTAAGTGATACGTTAGGGTTACGATTTCCTATACTCAACTTTGCCGTTGGTGTTGATGGGAATCCACAACCTTGTTGCTTCCGCTATTTGGATTGAGGTAATAGTTTTTACTCTACTTTATACATGTGATTTACCTCTGTTATAAATCCTCAAGTACTGTGTGTGTCAGCATACCGATCCAGGGATGACACATAAGCACAGAGACTTGACCGTCTGAGGTCGGGTCGCTACAAGATGGTATCAGAGCACATGTTGACTGTAGGACATGACCCTAGAAACTGGCAAGCCCATAGGAAAGATTTTTCTCTACAACTTTCTTTTCAAAAGAATCTTTTACCTCTCTTCTCTTCTGAGCTTATTCAAATATTCTCTATAGTGAGACCATACCCTTTCCCCCTTTTGATCACGAAGATTCGGATGATGAGACCACTCCAAAAAGGACCAGATATCGGACAATTAAGACCATTCGGAATGAAGGAGATTTTACCGTGCATTTGGATAATGGAAATTACTACGGCTGAAGACTTCGAAGACTAGGAGGCCTTGAAGATTTTCCAGATTTGCTTGACCTAGGAAGACTACCTGTCGGGGGGAAACTGATCCACGAACACCTATGGGGATCGGCGGACCGAGCCCCTTTCGGTTCGGAGGGGGGGCGGAGGTCGCACGAAGAGCGGATTGAGGCAATGCACACGAGCAGTTTACCCAGCTTCGGAGCTCTCCGGAGAGATAACACTCCTACTGCTGCTTGTTGGATTATATTGAGTTCTTGCTCAGGAGCGATGAACGCTACCAGACCGAGCGTGAGAGTGTTCTTGGTGTTTCGAATGAGCCTAACCCCTTCTACGTTGCGCATGGGCCTCCTTTTATACGTTCAAGGGGTCACCGACAGGTGGCAACGTAGACTAGAGGGGTAAAAATGGAAAAAAGAGTGCGGTAGGTACCGCTACCTCTACTGTAGCCACAACGTATCATACCTAACCCTGACGGCAGGGGACAAGGGCATTAAATGTCCATCTGTGTCGTCTAAACAGTGTGAGAAGAGACCGCCAGGGGCGCCACCGATCGCCACGATGGCCTCCTTGTCAGCGCCGCTTGCCACCGCGCACCGCTGGCTGCACAGCCTTTCGCCACGCGTGCCTGGAAAGGTCCCAGGACGACACGTTGGTGGATGTGCTGGAGCCTGGGTGCGGAGCGACCGCTTCCCGCGGCAAGTATCTTGCCGCGGGCGCTACCTTGTCAGGCCCGGGAGCTTGTCGCTCGCCGTGCCTTGCCGGGACGCGTGGCGCGTCGCGGCAAGCGTTCTTGAGATGCCTTGGTTGGCCTTCCCGGCAAGCTCCTCTTGCCGGGGCCTTGTCTTCTCGGGTTGAATACTTTGTTCTTGGATGGCTTCCCGGCAAGCCCCTCTTGCCGGGGTCTTGTCTTCTGAGGGGCCACGGAGGACCTTGGCGGCGACCTGGCGAGCCTTGCCGCGGGGTGCTGCAACTGCCCGTGCACAAGTTCGGGATACTAGGGTACCCCTATTCTAGTACACCGACAGGAGCCCCCGGGCCTGGGCCATACACGGTGCCGAGCGCTGTTGGGCCAGGCCCAAAACAGGGCACGGGCACACGCGGCCTGGTCGTGCCGTTTGCTACTCCGCATCCACCGCGCCCTCCCCGAACGACACGCGTTGATTGCGGCGTCGTGGGAGAGATCGTGGGGTATTCTTTATTCTGAAAATGCGTAACGTTCGCCCCCTCCCTCTTTATAAGCAGAGGGGACAGAGGCAGTTGCTCACCTTGTCCGTTTACTACTCCAGAATCTCCGCCGTTCCTCTCTCTTCTGAGAAAGCAGCGCTCCGCCCCCAATCTCCACCGTCGCCACCAACACCGTTGACCCCTTCCACCACCTTCGCCATGGCTCCGAAGACCGGGAAGGTCGCGAAGTCGGCCGAGGCGCTGCTGCTCGAGGCGCTGCGCAAGGAGCGGGCCACTTTCCCCGCCGAGCTCGACGCGGAGGGGCTGCGGCAATGGTTCTATCTTTTTTGGGCAATGGAGACGCGTGCGCATCCGCGCACGAGAGTTCTCTCCGCCGCTGCTTCGACAAGGGCTCCATACGGGTATCCTTTCTTCCCGTTGTTCTTCTATTGCGGCCTCTGCCCGCCCTTCTCGGAATTCTTCTGCGACATTATGCACACCTACGGGTTTCATCTCCTTGATTTCACCCCCAACACCGTCTTGACCATGTCCGTTTTCGCACATTTGTGAGAAAACTTTGTCGGAGTCCACCCAAATGTCGCTCTTTTCCGCCACTACTTCATGCCTCGGGTCGAGAGAGGAGAGCCGCTTTCCGGAGGAATCACCTGGATCTCGAGGGCCGGCAAGAAGGAGGCATATCTGGAGGGGGAGCTCCGCAGCAAGTGGGACGAGTGGAGAGCTGAGTGGTGTTGGATCATGAAGGAGGACCCGCAGCCGTTCACCACCCTGCGACAAGTTCCTGTAGTGCGCGGCAATGACTGGAGCAGCCTAGCCCTGGAGGACGCGAGGCTGAAGATTGCCACCACCAGAATCTTGCGTCTCAGGGTTGCCGGGTTGACCGTGGGTGCCGTAGGCGCAGATTTTCTCCGCCGCCGCATCGCCCCCCTGCAAGAGAGGAAGAGACCCGCTTGGGAGTTTGGCGGCCCGGCAGATATCATGCGACTGCGCCCGGGCCTCAACTTCAACTTCACCGTGCTGGAGCTGGATGCGATGCTCAAGGAGCTATTCAAGCATGATCCCCAGCATCCGGAGTGGTTTAGGTTGCCGGCGGGGGTCGTCCCTCTGTGCAACAATTCTTCCCTCGACCGCATCCGCGCGATGATGCCGTAGTGCAATTCGCAAGGTCTGGTCCCGACGTGGCAAGAGCCAGCCGACGAGGTCGTGCAGCAATTCTTCGACGGGCTGGTGGAGGTGGAGGTCCGCGCCAACGAGAAGAGGAGCCTCACCCGCGACACCACCGAGGAGGAGATGCGACACATCTTCACCAGGGTGGAAGAGGCGGCGGCAGCCGCTGCCGCGGGTGAGTTTGGCTTCACTGTGGAGGAGGCAGAGGCGGAGGCGGCGGCAAGCCTTGCCGAGCGAGAGTGGTTCGACGGCGAAGAAGAGCTTCCCGCGCCGGAGGTCGAGTCGGGCGAGCCCGCCGAGGGTGCGAGCGGCCCGCCATCTCCAGGCCACTTGCCGCAGGCGGATCTCGCAGCGCAGCCCCCAGTTCAACCAAGAAGGCACCTTCGCAGGGGCGGGGACGCAACGGGGCGGCAAAGGAATCAGCAGCCGGCGCGCCGCGCGACACGCTCCACCGCGACAAGCAATGTTGCCGTGGGAGCTCCCCGTGCCGCTGCGGCAACTGGAGCTGGATCTTCCCGCGCCACCGCCACCGCACCCGTCAAGCGGACAAGGGATCCTTCTCCTCCACCTCATCGCACCGCAGGTGGGCCGGACTTCGACTCTCCGCGCTCAGCTCCGATGAGGAGGAAGAAGAGTAAGATTCATCTGCGCACTTGTAGTTCTTCCATCTTGTAGCTTTATCTTGTATCTAACTTGCTTCAATTTGAACTTGTTCCTTTTCAGGATGTTGGCTCAAAGGGCGGCGAAGAGGGCCAAGGTGCCGGTGGTTATCATCGAGGACGAGCCCGTCGAGACAACAGGAGGGGCGCCCGAGACTACCTTGCCGGACCCGGCAACAACTCCGCGAAGCAGCCCCTAGCTCAGCCCCTAGCGTAAGTACATAGTTTACTTTCTGCTTTTGGGCGCGCACGGGTGCTCTTTCCTTTGCTGACTTCTAACTGTTGGTTTGCTTGTGCAGGAGCATAACAGCTTCACTCGGAGGGCTCGGAAACTGCCTCCGACGTGCCTTCCGCTTCCACCACACCGCCAAGGGGTGATTCCCCGGCAAGGGAGCGTTCCCCAGCAAGGGAACAATCTCCGGCAAGAGAGGAGCCTCCGGCAAGGGGCAGCACCAGCGAGCCTCCGGTGGTGGAGCCCATGGTCATGGATCCCAGTGCAGGTAATCCCTTGCTTGAAATCTTCCTCGTGTTCTTCTGATCTTTCTCTGTCTTTCTTGAATGCTTGTTTGATTTATTCTCCTTCTCCGGTTGACAGATCCACCCTCCACGGAGCCGATGGAGACCGAGGCAGGTGGCGAGGAGAACGCGCGCGGTGTTGCTGATGATGCCGCGGCCACCGAAGAAGGAGCCAGTGCTGATGTGCCCGCCGGCGAAGAGGCCGCCAAGGCTGCCGCCGAGGAAGCTGGCGAGGGATCCGGCAATCGCACTGACGGCCCTGAGGCCGCAGGAGCGCCAGGCGCTGCACCGGCCGCCGATCCCTTTGTCGCTGCCGCAGCGCCAGGCTTCGAGGAGTCCCAACACGGCGCCTATCTGAAGGCCGGCGAGGGCATCTTCATCAAGCTCCCCTGGGCGTCAAGCTCCAGGGCGCCGGTGGAAGGAGAAGCTCTGGATGGGGAGGTGCTCGCCTCCGCCGGGTTGTCGATTGTCGACGTGCCGGGAAGCAGCAGCAACGAGCCTGAGGAGGAACGACTGCTACGGAGGCTGCTGGCGCTCTACCGCGCCTGCCAAGCCAAGCTGGAGTCCCGGGAAGCGCTCGTCACGAAGGCGAGCGTGGACATAGAGAAGCGCGCGGAGGAGCTCCGGGGTCTTTGCCAGGAAGCTCTCCGGGCCTTGGCGGAGGAGCGGGAGGAGCTTGCTGAGGAGCGGAAGGCCTTCCTCCTCGAGAAGGCCGAAGCTGAAGAGCAACAGCGACTCGTCGGTGAGAGGCTGCACGCGCAAGAAGGCGAGCTGGCTCAACGGAAAGTGAACCTCGACAGCCACGAGGAGGAACTTGCCGCGCGTGAGTAGGCACTTAGCGGGGCGCTCCAAGAAGCAAAGGATGCAGCTACGGCTGCCGAGACCGCCAAGAAGGAATTGGAGGCAAGGGTGGTGCAGCTGGAGGCTGATCTGAAGGCGGGCGGCGAAGAGCTTGCCGCGCTCAAGCTGGAGCGCGAGAAGGACGCCCTTGCCCACAGTGAGCTGCAGGGCCAACTCGCCGAGAAGGGCAAAGAGCTGAGTGCCGCCAAGGATTCCAACGCCGATCTGAAGCTCAAGCTGGCCACCTTGACGGAGACGCTGGACGGCGCCAAGAAGCGGGAGGCGGACTTGAAGGAGGAGATCAAGGGCAACGAAGCGTTGCTGACAAGGGCCGCCGAGACCCAGAACACCTTCAGAGATACTGTGGAGGTCTGGACGGAGGGCCTCGTGAACATTGCCGCTGTCATTGACGGGGAGCTGGCGCAGCTAGGGGTGGAGGACTTTGGGTATTCCTCCGATGAGAATCTCCCCCCAGCGCCAAGCTCACTATATTCTTCAAAGGCGTGGCGACAGCCCTTCAGCAGCTCCGAGAGAGGATCCCGAAGAAGCTGGCCGACGAGTCGCGCACGATCTGCGCTCGAGTCTTGGAGAAGGTGTTGGTGAAGGTGGCCTTCCGCAACCCAGGCCTCAACTTCGCCAATGTCCTCAAGAAGCTGCCGGCGGATGCTGATCTTGACGCGCTCAAAGCCCTTGTCGCACCCATTGTGGACAAGGTGAATGAGGTCAAGAGGGTTGATGGCGTCCGCGTAGATTAGGCCGTCCGTTTTCTTCTTTTTCTTGCCGCTGCCAGTCATGTCACGGGAACACTTTTATTAGAGGCGCGACAAGTTACTTTTGTAATATAACTCTATCTTAGGAAATAATTGATGTGTTACTTCCTTTACTCGACTCTTGGCTTTGTATGTTTCTGCCCTACGCTTTTTAGGAAAACTTGCCGGCGCAGGTACCCTTGCCGCGAGCGCTGAGTGCGGAACTTCAGCAGCCTGCTGGCAGTGCCGCTACCGACAAGCAACCTTGTCGCAACTAGTCGCAGCTCACTTAAGTTGTTGAGCGGACTCGAAACAAAGTAAGGGCGCAACTAGCTGCGAGTTGGTTCCTTCACGCACAGGTTTTCCATACAAAGCACGGTCGTTCAAGGAAAATAACTTAAAATTTTAAAAACTGATCGCTCAAACATTGGCGACTTGCTTCTTTGTCGTTTGCTTCCCGGCAAGGCGAAACTCTCTTGAACGGCCCGGTCCACACCATTATCTTCTCCTTTCCCCCCCGGCAAACCTTGTGTGCGAGGGAACCTTTTCCTTCTTGAGAAAAAGAGAGAAGAGAAAATAAAGATATGGAGCCTTACGGCTCGTTATTGCTTACCGGAGGTAGGTGCTGCACAAAATGTCAGATAACGTATGCAAAAAGGAATACAGCATGAAATTGACAAGATGTGCGGGGCCCATGAACTTTATTTATGCACGGGGTCTGCGCCCGGCTTTGTACAAAGGATTACATGCAACAGCGGCAAGACTTGTACAAAAGGTGGTTGCAGGAAAAGCTCCCGGCAACCGCGCCCTATGGGTAAAACTTACAAAGATGTTCAATGTTCCAGGAGTTGCTCACCGGAATGCCATCTTCGGCCTCAAGGCAGACAGCGCCGGGCCTAGTGACTCGTTTCACCCAATAAGGGCCTTCCCACTTCGGTGTCAACTTGTTGGAATTCTTGGCGGATTGAACGCGCCGAAGAACAAGGTCGCCTTCCTCGAAACTTCTGGCTTTAACTTTGCGGCTATGGTAGCGACGCAAAGCTTGCTGGTAGCGAGCGGCTCGCACAGCAGCCTGAAGACGGTCTTCCTCAAGGAGCAGCGCGTCATCTTGTCGCAGCTGCTCTTGCTCGAGCTCATCGTAAGCGAGCACTCGAGGCGACCCGTAAACGAGTTCCGTGGGGAGAACTGCCTCTGCTCCATAGACTAGAGCGAAAGGTGTCAGGCCAGTGGCTCAATTTGGCGTCATTCTGATCGACCAAAGAACCACCGGCAGCTCCTTGATCCAGTTTCTTCTGCACTTGCGCAGCCTGTTGAAAGTTCTGGTCTTGAGTCCTCGCAGCACTTCAGCATTTGCCCTCTCCGCTTGACCGTTGCTTCTCGGGTGAGCGATAGAAGCAAAGCAGACCTTGGCGCCAAGATCTTGGACATACTGCATGAAGGTGCGGCTCGTGAATTGCGTGCCGTTGTCGGTGATGATCCTGTTAGGGATCCCGAAACGGCAAACAATCGACCTAAAGAACTTGACTGCTGACTGTGCTGTCACCTTCTTCACTGGTTCCACTTCCTGCCACTTTGTGAACTTGTCGATGGCGACGTACAAGAACTCAAAGCCCCCGACAGCTCGGGGAAAGGGGCCGAGGATGTCGAGCCCGCAGACCGAAAATGGCCAGGATAAAGGGATCGTCTGGAGAGCTTGAGCTGGCTGGTGTATCTGTTTGGAATGGAACTGGCACGCTTCACACTTGGTTACTTGTGCAGTTGCATCCTGGAGGGCTGTCGGCCAGAAGAAACCTTGCCGGAACGCTTTGCCGGCAAGTGCTCTTGCGCTAATGTGGTGACCACATATGCCTCCATGTATCTCTGCCAACAACTGTTGTCCATCTTCCCAGCGAATACACTTCAATTTCACACTGTTGAGTCTTATTCTATACAGTGTGTTGTCGACAAACTTGTACATACTTGACTGCCGGGCTACTCTTTCCGCTTCTTCTTGCTCTTCGGGAAGCTCTCCTGTCTGAAGGAAATGGACAATTTGTTGCGCCCATGCTGGAGCTTGCGGCTCGACAACAAGGACCAAAGGCATATTTACTGCTGCAGGAACATCCGCTTCTACGGCAAGAACCTGCGGCTCAGCCGGAGCATGATGCTCCCCGGCAAGCTTGCCGGAGCAAAACTTGTCGGGAGCGTCTGCTTCAACGGAACAAACCGTAAGGCTCGCCGGAGCAGACTGCTCCTTAGCACTCTTGGCGTCGATCTTGGGGACCTTCTTGGCGGCGGCTTCGGGAAGCTCTGCCGGAAAGTAGTCACCAGAAACCAACTTCCTCTTCTTGCTCTGTCCGGTCGATGGTGTCACGGATGGTTGAGTCAGCTTGAGCACAAAGATCCCTGGTTCCACAGGTAACTTTAGTGCGGCGCACTTTGACAGGCCATCAACAATATCGTTGTGAGCTCGTGGAACATGTTCCATTTGCAGGCCGTCAAAGTGTTCTTCTAGCTTCCTCACTTCATCGACATAGGCTCCATCAAGGGACTCTGGTAGCTCTTGTTTACTTGGCGGACAACAAGCTGTGAGTCACCCCTGACAATGAGCTTCTTGATCCCAAGGTCTGCTGCGATTCTGAGGCTGGCAAGCAAACCCTCATACTCTGCGGTATTGTTTGTTGCTTGCTCCTTGGGAAAGTGCATCTGGACTACGTACTTGAGGTTCTCTCCGGTGGGTGCGACAAGCAGCACGCCAGCACCGGCGCCTTGCAGCGAGAAGGCACCATCAAAGTACATCAGCCACTCTTTGCTTGCCTCCTTGACGGGGACGCTCGTTTCTGGAATTTCTTCATCTTGTGTTGGCGTCCACTCTGCTATGAATTCTGCCAGTGCCCTGCTTTGGATAGTTCAAGTGCTCTCAAACTTGAGGCCAAAGCTTGACAGTTCCAGTGCCCACTCGACAATCCTGCCTGTTTCTTCTGGATTCTGCAATATCCTTTTCAACGGAAAGCGAGTGACAACTGTGATCTCATGTGCCTGGAAGTAATGGCGCAGCTTTCTCGAGGCCATCAGAAGGCCGAAAAGCAATTTCTGCACACCAGAGTACCTTGATCTAGCCCCCTACAGAAGGGAACTGACAAAGTAAATGGGGCGCTGCACCACTTTCTTCTGCACCTCCTTGCATGCCTGCGCAGATCCATCTTTGTCGGGACCAGAGCTTGTCGGAGAAGCCCCCTGCTTGTCGCAGGATTCACTTGTCGCGGTTGCTGGCTCATCGTCCGCCTCCCTCTCCGCTACTAACGCAGCACTAACCACTTGATTGGTTGCTGCTAGATATAGCAGCAACTTCTCTTGTGGCTTAGGTGCAACAAGTATTGGAGTGGAGGACAGGTACCTCTTCAAGTCCTGCAGCGCAGCCTCCGCTTCCGGAGTCCATTTCATTGGACCTGCCTTTTTCAATATTTTGAAAAACGGCAAGGCGCGCTCAGCAGACTTAGAGATAAACCTACTGAGAGCAGCCACGCAACCGGCAAGCCTTCGTACATCCTTAACGCGCTTCGATGCTTCGATCTGCTCAATGGCCTTGATCTTGTCGGGGTTGGCTTCAATCCTCCGCTGAGACACAAAGAACCCGAGAAGCTTGCCGGAAGGGACTCCAAACACGCACTTCTCGGGATTGAGCTTGAGGTTGATCTTGCGCAGATTTGCAAAGGTTTCATCTAAATCTTGAATCAGAGTAGCCTTGTCTTTGCTCTTGACCACTATATCATCCATGTAGGCTTCCACATTTCTGTGTATCTGGGGTTCAAAAGCGACATGGACTACCCTTGCAAACGTTGAACTAGCATTCTTTAACCCGAAGGGCATCCGTAGGAAACAATATGTGCCACATGGGGTGATGAACACGGTTTTCTCCTCATCTTCTTCTGCCATGAAGATCTGATGGTATCCTGAGTATGCATCAAGAAATGAAAGCAAATCACATCTGGCTGTGGAGTCAACAATCTGGTCGATGCGCGGCAAGGGAAATGGATCTTTGGGACAAGCTTTATTGACATCAGTGAAGTCTATACAAAGCCTCCATTTCCCGTTGGCCTTGCGCACAACTACAGGAGTGGCCAACCACGTGGGATGGAGCACTCCTCTGACAAGGCCTCCTGCTTCCAACTTCCTGATTTCTTCTGCGATAAATTCTTGGCGCTCCACTGCTTGCTTCCTGGCTTTCTGCTTGACAGGCCGCGCATGAGGACAAACGGCTAGGTGGTGCTCAATTACTTTCCTGGGAACACCGGGGATGTCAGACGGTTGCCATGCAAACACGTCGACGTTCGCCCGTAGGAAAGCAATGAGCGTGCTTTCCTATTTGGGGTCAAGAGTGGCATTGATGGTGAAGGTACCACTAGTGCCGTCCTCCTTGGCGGACACCTTCTTGGTCTCAGGTGGAGCTGCCATCGTCTTCTTGTACTTGCCGGTGAAGCTCGATGGTGCGTCCTCGACGGTAGCGCAGCACTCCGAAGAGGTGCGCTTGCCGGAGTGGGCATCAGAGCTCTTGCCGGACTTGGTCTTCTTCTTCCCCCCGGGAGCTTCAGCGCCAAGTGACTTGCGATCGGCTGCGGCTGCTGCTTCCCGGCAAATCTTGTCGGCGCAGATAAGGGCATCCTTCTTGTCGCCAGGGACAAATATGACACTTATCGGGCCTGGCATCTTGAGCATGTTGTATGCATAGTGAGAGGCTGCCATGAACTTGGCGAGTGCCGGACGGCCAAGGATTCCATTGTTGGGCAATGGAAAGTCAGCAACATCAAAAGTGACCCTCTCAGTTCTGAAGTTCAGCTCGCTGCCAAATGTCACCGGCAGCGTGATCTTTCCCTTCGGCTTGCTCCTTCCCGGGTTGATTCCTTGGAATGTGCTGGTCTCTTCGAGCTCGCTGTCAGGGATCTGGAGTTTCTGGAGGACTGTGGAGGATATCAGGTTCAAGCCGGCCCCGCCATCAACTAGCATCTTCGTGACCTTGAGGTTGCGGATAGTTGGAGAAACCAACATCGGCAAGCACCCGACCGCAGTTATGCGATCAGGGTGGTCCTCAATATCAAAGATGATAGGCGTGCTGGACCATTTCAGGGGCTTGCGTGACTCTACGAATGGCTCTGCTACATTAACTTCCCGCATGCACTGCTTGAGTTGGCGGTGTGAAGTATGCAGGGAAGCACCGCCGTCAACGCACAGGACCTCTGTGGCTTTCTGAAATTCCTACTCATCGGCCTCGTCATCATCCATGTCTTCGTCATCGTCGTCGTCTTCATCCTTGTCGCGGCCGCGGGGAGGTCTGTCTCCTTGCCGCTGCTTGGCCTTGCGCGGCGTCCTCCCCGGCCGGGGCATTTCTTGCCGGCTCCACCAGCACCTTCCTGGGCCTTCTCCTTGTCGCGTCGCTCGTACTCAGCCTTTTGCTGCTCAACAAGCTGCTCGACCTTCTAGCAGCTCTGGAGGTCGTGGCCCTTGGTGCGGTGGATCTTGCAATACTGCTTGCCAGAGCTGTCCTTCTTGTCGGCGGCTGCCACAGCCTGGGCCTCCTTGCCGGATCCACCATCCTTAGCTTCCTTGGCGCCACCTCCGTTGCCGGTCTGCTCGACAGCTAGCACTTCCTTGCCCTTCTCTCTTCTGTTGTTCCGCCGCCGGCCTTTCCTTGTCAGGGCGGCGTCCTCACTGTCAGACCCTCCTGCTCCTGTGTTCTCTCCGGGGAGCCTCCTCCCCTCTTCAGCACGTGCGCAGTTGTCGGCCAAGGCATAAAGCTCGCTGACGTCCCTGATCTTGCACATCGCCATCTCCTCCCTCATCCCGCGGTTTCGCACGTTCTGATGAAACGCGCTGATGACCGCGGCAGGGTGGACATCTGGGATGTTGTGCTGTACACGGCTGAATCTCTGAATGTACTTGCGCAGGGACTCTCCTTCCTTCTGGGCTAGCAGATGAAGGTCGCTCTCTTGGCCATGTGGCTTGTGGCCGCCTATAAAGGCGCCGACAAACTGATGGCATAGATCTGCCCAAGAGGAGATGGAGTTGTCCGGCAAGTGCATGAGCCAGGATCTGACGTTGGGCTTGAGCACCAGCGGGAAGTAGTTGGCAAGGATCTTGTCGTCCCGTCCCCCGGCAGCCTGCACCGCGATGGTGTAGAAGCTGAGGAACTCCGACAGATGCGACTTGCCGTCGTACTTCTCCGGTACGTCTGGTTTGAAGTTTTTCTTGCTGGGCCACTGGACTTGCCGCAGCTCATGGGTGAACGCAGGGCAACCTACCGCGTACGGCAAGTCGCCTGGTTCCCCCGGCGCGTGCATGTCGACAAAGGGCCCAGCGCGCTGGTCAGATTGACGCCGCGCTTCTCTTCGGCGCTTGATGCGAGTACGAGCGTCCTCTTGTTGCCGTTCGTGGAGAACTTGGCGCTGGTCGCGACGAGCTCGTGGATCCGACGACGCGGTGGAGCCGCTGTCGGGGTGGATCCGGCGAGTCGGTGATCTTGGCCTTCAAGGTGGAGAGTGCATGGAAGTCGCACCTCCATCGGTCTTGTTGCCATCGGCTCGCGTCCGGCAGTCTTGCCGCGGCAGCGAGGTGCTTGGTTGCCGCGCAGTGTCGCCGTTGGCGAAGCCGATGAGGCTCTGGATAGTGGCCCTCCACTCGTCGGTCTTGTCCGCCGTCGGAGGGTAATCTAGAAGCAGTTGAGCTCGCGCCAAGGCTTCCGCTGGAGTGTTGGGCGGCAGAGGTGAACGGTGCGAGGAGCGGGACATGCTCGGACTCCTAACCACGTTAGAAGGAGCAGTGTCCCGTCCAGGCGACCGTACTTCGCTCGGGCCAGCATGTTGGCGTGCATGCTGGTCTTGGACGCCGCGAGGACCACCAGCTTGATCTTGGCCTAGCGGACGTATGGCGCTGCAAACGCCATGACGCTGCTGGTCCCGCGCCTCCTGAGACCGGCGTGGTGCGCGTACGGACGCCGAGGTCTGTGCTGCCTTGTCCTTGGACTTGGCAGCACTTTGAGCACCCTCGTCGATGCCCGTTCTTCCGCCGGCGTCCACTCCACCACCCGTTTGCTCCGGGGGCGGCGGAAGCGACGCGGACGGAATAGCTGCCTCCGAAGCCTTCTTCTTCGGTGGCATGTTGATGAAGATGATGAAGATCTAGCTCGTGCGCACGCCGGATCAGGTTCACACGATCTCGACGCCCCCTACCTGGCGCGCCAAAGATGTCGGGGGGAAACTGATCCACAAACACCTATGGGGACCGGCGGACCGAGCCCCTTTCGGTTCGGAGGGGGGCGGAGGTCGCACGAAGAGCGGATCGAGGCAATGCTCACGAGCAGTTTACCCAGCTTCGGAGCTCTCCGGAGAGATAACACTCCTACTGCTGCTTGTTGAATTATATTGAGTTCTTGCTCAGGAGCGATAAAAGCTACCAGACCGAGCGTGAGAGTGTTCTTGGTGTTTCGAATGAGCCGAACCCCTTCTACGTTGCGCATGGGCCTCCTTTTATACATTCAAGGGGACACCGACAGGTGGCAACATAGACTAGAGGTGTAAAAATGGAAAAAGAGTGCGGTAGGTACAACTACCTCTACCGTAGCCACAGCGTATCATACCTAACCCTGACGGCAGGGGACAAGGGCATTAAATGTTCATCTGTGTCGTCTAAATAGTGCGAGAAGAGACCGCCAGGGGCGCCACCGATCGCCAAGATGGCCTCCTTGTCAGCGCCGCTTGCCACCGCGCACCGGTGGCTGCACAGCCTTCTGCCACACGTGCCTGGAAAGGTCCCAGGACGACACGTTGGTGGATGTGCTGGAGCCTGGGCGCGGAGCGGCCGCTTCCCGCGGCAAGTATCTTGCCACAGGCGCTACCTTGTCGGGCCCGGGAGCTTGTCGCTCGCCGTGCCTTGCCGGGACGCGTGGCGCGTTGCAGCAAGCGTTCTTGAGATGCCTTGGTTGGCCTTGCCGGCAAGCTCCTCTTGCCGGGGCCTTGTCTTCTTGGGTTGAATACTTTGTTCTTGGATGGCTTCCCGGCAAGCCCCTCTTGCCGGGGTCTTGTCTTCTGAGGGGCCACGGAGGACCTTGGCGGCGACCTGGCGAGCCTTGCCGCGGGTTGCTGCAACTGCCCGTGCACAAGTTCGGGATACTAGGGTACCCCTATTCTAGTACACCGACACTACCCTTATGGAACTTGACAGACCATGGAAGCTGTCGATACCCGAGATCAAGGTGTGTTGGAGAAAACCCAGAACATGGAGCATTAGAACTCAAATTTTTGTCAAGAAAGCTCCAAGGCAGGAGATATCAATTATGGAATAAAAGCTCATGGCAGTAACATGGGCATAGACATGGCTATCCATGAGGTTATCGCCCGCTTATGCTATTGTCACCGAGCTGAGTTAAGCATGCATGTGCATGGCAGGATTGGATGGTAGAAGGATGATGGAGCATCCGTCAGCAAAAGATGAAGTTTTAATCTTAGCTGGTATATCGCCAGGATCTGGAGTATTACATCAAGGAATTTTAAGATGGACTTTAGGAAGTCATATTTGACAAGGAGGCAATTGGTGAAGAACTCAGGAACCAGAAGCTGAAAGTAGCCAAGCTGGAGGAGCAAAACCTCGTGACACCGGAGATTCATGAGGAGTTGAAGAATAGAAGGACATGGTTCATGCCAAGGATGTTGAAACCCAGAAGTTTGGAATGCAACCCCAGAAATATTAAAGGATGTCATGAGAGACTTCGCGTCAACAGAGATGATTTGGCAAAAGAACTTGAGAAGGACAAGCATGATCAGAAGGAGCCACCAGAGACATGAGCAAGACTTGAAGAGTTTCATGACGTTGAGATCTATAGACCATTAGAAGACCCAACCCTTGTTACATACCTACGTTAGATGCAACGATTGTGAGCTGTCATTTGTTTGATGTTTTTCCGACAGCCAAAATAAAATCTGTCTTTTCAAAAAATTTGTTTGTATTGTGTGTATCCCTCTCTACCTCTCTTATCCCACCCCAAACCCATGGACCCAATAGAGGATGAATGGAGATGAGCTCATATTTTCTGGACTGATGAGTCAATTGGAGATGGACCAATGGATTGAGAACATGGAGGATCATATGGAGAATAACCCTATAGTCAGAAAGGATATGACCCAGCATGCTCTTCCGTTCTTTGAAAGAAGTGCTGCTACCTGATGGAGGATGTACCAAACCATCAATGGATGGCAAGGAGTAACCACTTGGAAAGAATTTAGGTTGACCTTGTCAAAGACTAGGTTTGTGTCCCAGAAATTGGAGCCTTATGGAAAGGATGTGAAGAAACCTTGTGCATGCAAGCCTTGTGGAGAAATAGGACACAACCATAAAGAAAACAAGGATGAATACCCTCATAAGTGGGGGATTACCAAAGGAGTTAGCCGAGGATCTCAGGGAACTTCGATTGGAGATGGTTCCCGAAGGTTTTGTTGCAGCAATGGAAGTTCATCCTACATTGTTCAGAGAGATTCGTGAAGCTCAGAAGGATGACAAAGAGATTGCTGAGGTAAAAGAGAGGATGAGCAAAGGAAAGGCCAAAGGTTTTCGTAAAGGATGACCATGACACCTTATGGTTCGAGGACCGTGTATATGCAAAGATCAGGAAGTAAAATACTTCAAGAGGCTTATGACTCACCATACTCGATTCTCCCTGGAAACACCATGATGTATTTGGATTTGAAGGAGTGTTTCTGGTGAACTGGTATGAAGAAGGATATTGCGGAGTATGAAGTCGTAGGTGAGGTATGCCAGAGAGAGTAAAAGCAGAGCATCAGAAGCCAGCAGGATTACTGCAGTCTATGCCGATACCCGAATGGATGTGGGATAAGCTTGGCATGGATTTCATTATCGGATTTCCCAGAACTCGAACAGGATATGATTCTATCTGATTAGTAGTTGATTCGCTTGACCAAAGTGGCTCACTTTATCCCAGTGAAAACCACCTATACAAGTGCGAAGTTGACCAAGATATATTTGACCAGGATGGTATGTCTGCATGGAGTTCCTAGGACCATCGCATCAGATAGAGGAACACGGTTTACCTCAAAGTTTTGGAATCAGCTGCGCCACACTTTGGGTACTAGGCTAGAGTTCAGTACAGCCTTTCATCCGCAGACAGATGGATAGACCGAGAGAGTCAAACAGATTATGGAGAACATGTTGAGAGCATGTGCGCTAGATTATGGATCTAGTAGGGATGATAATCCACCTTACGCGGACTTCTCAGACAACAACAGTTACCAAGCCAGTTTGAAAATGTCCCCTTTTGGAGCTTTGTATGGGAGAAGGAGCCAGACACCGTTGATGTGGGATGAAGTTGGAGACCGTCAGTTGTTTGGACCAAATATGATCAAGGAGTCAAAAGAGAATGTTAAGTTGTTTCGAGATAGACTGAAGGTAGCTCAGTCCAAGCAGAGGAGTATTGCAGACTCAAAAATGAAAGGAGGTAGTCTATGAAATTGGAGATAGAGCAAGTCTTCGTGTGTCCCCTCTGCAAGGAGTTAAACGATTTGGAGTTAAGGGAAAGTTAGCCCCGAGATTTGTAGGACCATACCGAGTTTTTGAGCGTATGGGAGAAGTGGCCAACAAGTTGGAGTCACCCGAAGGACTGTCAGAAGTTCATGATGTGTTTCACGTTTCCCAGTTGAAGAAGTGACATGCAGAGATGGCCAATATTCCCTTGTAAGAACGCTTGACCCTGGAAAGGATAATGATGTTCAATGAAGTGGAGTATGGACTTCATAAGTAAAGTTGTTATCTCGGTATGTGGGATATTCCACGAGGATGAAGAGATTAATTACTATTGGATATAAAGAAGGTATGATGTTGGAAATACGGATCAATGGAAATTCCATGATGAGTCTGAGTAATCACGTCTTAGTTTGGTACAAATAGAAGGAAGGAAGACAGTACAATTGGATGGGTTTAAGAATACTAGGAAGTTGAATGTTGGAATAACGATCAGTTGCCCGTGATGAGGAGTTCAAGGTTTGCAAGTGATGAGATGGGCCATAACCCACAGACCCCAAGACCTGCCAAGAATCAAGCACACTCTTGCTGAAGGACAAACCGTGGAAGAAGTTACGACTTTATCAACCGACGATTTTATAGGAACAACGCAAAACCTGAGAGTTGTGAAGAGACGATAGATGCTTGTTTGGCTTGCAGAATCAATGGATTTATCCGAACTTGGTTCGTCGACAAGAGAAATTCTGCAATGCTTGTGAGGATGACCGAGTGTTAGAATGCTAGATTCGCTAAACCATATACAAGATAATGATTTTGGTGCGGGATGGATTGATCACCATACCGACTTACTCTTATTATTCTCCTTGCTATGTGGGATGGTAAATCTGAGTGACTTACCTATAGTAGAGAGACGACGAACAAAGCCTTGTTTGAACCGTAGAGTGGTATAGCAAATTTTCCCTTGTACAAGGCAGTTGTTGCCAAACGTAGGTCATACGGTGAGGTTCAGCCCAGACCCATTTCCTGCAGGAGAAACCATAAACGGTGACCACCATGAGATATCGATTGTTGTTTAGTATTGCGCCAGACCCGTCAGCTAAGAAGACCCTGTCCCGGAATAACCGTACCAAGAGGAAAGGACAGAAAACTTACGGTAAAGGTTATGCCACCACCAAAAGAGCCCAGAGAAAGAATTTTCCGAGATCTGAGAAGACCGACACTGTCAACAGTAAGGATGGAGTATATGAGTTTTGATGGAACCATAACGATGCTTCTAAGGGTGGTAGCACCCCAGATCCCGGAGATGATCGACGGATTTTGAGAAGACCCCAAACCCTAACCTATTTCTTGCTAGCCTCTCCGAATCTCGAGGACGAGATTCATTTTAAGGGTGGTAGGTTTGTAACATCCCAAAATTCTAAATTTTGGAATGTTATAATAAATAGATAGATTTGATTGATTGTTTGATTAATTGAGTGAAATTCGAAACATTTGAAAGTTAAATGAGAGGGAATAAAAGGACTTTCCCAAACTTTCATTTTGCTTTTATGATCTTCATGAATTCAAATTCTTTTCATCACAAAACCCTAGAGAGAAGATGTCATGACTTCTTCTATTTATTTAAATGACAAGGGGTGTTGAAAATATTTGAATTTCATTTTAAATTATTTCCAATTCATAAACTTCAAGCAACTCAATGATTTTCATGAGAGAAGATAAAATGACTTCTTCAAAAACATATGAAATATCGGTTGGGAGTTTCAAAGAATTAAATTCAAAATTCTTTTGAATTTATTTTTCAATTTGGAGTTATTTGAGTTTTATTCAAATTATTTTTCTCCAAAAATAAAATATATGGAAAATAGGGTAACATGATTCCCTACATCAGAAAATTGGAGAGAAATAAATTTGCATTATTTTTGGTATTTAAAAAATGATTTTTATTGGATTTTACTAGGGCAGAAGCACGTTTTGCTTTATTTGAATTTGTGTGTATTTTATTTGACTTTAGAAAAATGTTCAAGTCGTAGAAAATCTTTTTATGAAAATTTTGATATATTATATGCCTATATAATATTTTTAGTTATTTTGTTTTTATTATTTTAGTTCTCCGAAAAATTGTTTAAAAAAAACATCCCTCCGCCGAACTGGGCCGGCCCAGCTCCCAGCCAGGCCGCGGGCCAGCCCAGCTCGCGCACGCCCGTTCCCGACCTCGAGCAGGAGTCCCGCCGCTGCACGACTCGCCGGCCACCACCGTGCCCGAGTCGGTCTCCCCGCGCCGCCTTGCCCCCTCCTCCACGCCTCCCGAGGCCGCCCCTCTCCTACAAATCCGGAGCCCCGGACCCTCCGGCCCTCTTTTCTCCTCCTCGCGCCGCCGCCCTTGCCAGATCCGCCGCCGCCGTTGCAAAGCCGCCGCCGCCGCTGCTGTGCACCACTGCCGCCGCCGTCGCACTCCTCCCCCTCGCCGCTCGCTTGCGTCGCCGCCCGCGTCTCGCCCCGCATCGCCGGAGCTCGTCGTCGCCGCTACCTCGCCTCGCCGGAGCCGCGCCGCACTTCGCCGGAGTTCGTTCGCCGCCACCGCCGGTTTTATTCGGTGAACCGGTATAAAACCGTTAACCCGCCTGGTTTTTCTTTATAGTTTCTAGTTCGGTTTTTATATTTAGATTAGTTTATTTTGCGAGCGTTCATTAGCTAGGGTTCGTTAGCGAACGATTTTCATTAGTTAGCGTTATGCAGCGAACGTTCATTATTTAGTCTTTTCGTCTTATGTTTATTTCGGCCAGGGACCCAACCGTGAATATTTTATTCACAGATTAGTCCCTAATCTTCAAACACTCACAACTTTTTACTCGTTCATCCAAATTAGACGAAACCAACGCCCACCTCTTTGTTATGATCCCCTCTATCCAGATAACCAACTCAAACATGTTTTTTTCTTAAAGTTTAAAATTTGAATTAGATCAGATTTGAATTTTGAACTTCGTTTGATCATAACTTGAGATTTATAACTCCGTTTGAGTTGATTCTTTTTGCAAATCGAAACTCTTGAACTAAACTTTCTGATAAGGCCAAATTTACATAATTTTGGTACTGTTAGAAATTGTTTTATGTTGTAAGAGTTATTTGTTTGGTTTTGATGTTTTCCGAGTGGTTCTCTTCGTTCTTTTCGATCTTTTGAGTGATTGCTTATGTGTGGTTACTATTGCTTGCTCACGATAGATTGACCGGAGTGTGACGAGTAGAACTATCAAGAGTTTTGAGTGCGAATCATCTTCATCAACATTGCAGGCAAGTTCACACTTTGATCATACTTCCTTATTACCCAGTTTTTATGCATTAGTTTCAATCCTCAAACAATTGCATGATTAGGATCTGAATTAAATTGTGGGTTTTGGGAAGTAGATTGAGGTAGCACCTATTACCTATTTTATTTTCAAACCCTTGGGAGTTACTTCTACGTTTGCTTATTATGCCATGCTATGCTAGTAGACGTGGATTGGGTGAGTGAATTTCCATGATAGATGTGAGATTGCTAATTAATGGTTTATTTAAGGTGGCAACTTAAACACACATCTGGGTGGATTTAGGCACCTGGTTACTCCAGGACTTGCCTGTCTAGGCACCTGGGTTTCCAGGACTTGCATGTTTTTCTTTGGACCGCCACCCAGGCTCAAAGGGATCATGAGATTATTCAAACTAGAAACTTCCGTGTGCAGCCACATGCTATTATGGGCTCTAGCATAGTTGACTAAGTTGTGCGAACTCTTACGGGGTGGACTAGCCGATGTAGGGGATGTAGGTTGGTATGGTCTACCCCTCTTGTAAGGTGCTAGTGCTTCTGAAAGACTATGTCTCGGTCATCCGTTTCTCAAACACCATGTAGTGCGGGAAACACAGCGGAGGCGATCGAGTCATATGGGGAAAAGTGCGCAAACCTCAAACTAATCATGATTAGCCGTGTCCCCGGTTATGGACATCTTGAGTATCTAGTACTTGATTTTCCTGTGAATCTCATCATGTTACTATAATCAATATTGTTGGGATTTAATGAGTACTTTTAATTGGGATTGAGAATGCTGTCAACCATTCTCAATGTTTAACAACCACCATGATAGTTAAATAAATTTATTCCTTTGCAGTAGGGAAAAATTGGCTTTTCGCAAAAACTGTAACCGTAGAGCTTTTCCACCAGCCATATATGCATGTAGTGATAGCCTTTATTCATCATTGCTCTATGGTGTGAATTCGCCAGTACATTCAATGTACTAACCCTTTGTGGCTGCAACTTCTCATGTTGCAGGATCTTACGACGAGTAAGTGATACGTTAGGGTTACTATTTCCTATACTCAACTTTGCCGTTGGTGTTGATGGGAATCCACAACCTTGTTGCTTCCGCTATTTGGATTGAGGTAATAGTTTTTACTCTACTTTATACATGTGATTTACCTCTGTTATAAATCCTCAAGTACTGTGTGTGTCAGCATACCGATCCACGGATGACACGTAAGCACAGAGACTTGACCGTCTGAGGTCGGGTCGCTACATTAGAACATTTTTCTACATTAACTGGGTTTTCTAGGCATTTTATGTGCATAACTAAAATTTGAACTACATGCACATGCTCTAGTGCATATAAATTGGTTGAAACATCAATTCTTTGTTATTGGTTGCATGCTTAGGTCCCATGTAAGAAATGGGAATGAATTTCAAACACCATGCCACTCTTGATTGCCGGCAAAATGTTGAGATACTTTGTTTTTAAATTCTAGCAAATCCAAAACTCGTCTGAAATTCATGAAACTTGCCATACTATCATGGAATGGCACCCGACATGTTGTCGTATTTTTCGTGTTCATTTTGAGAGAAGAAGCACTCAAATAACAGCCAACAGGCATTTTGAAACAAATAGGTGCCACTCTAACATCGCAAGCATTTGTATAATTCAAATCATGTGCGTTATGTTAACCATTCATGTGACGCCACGTGTCTTGGTTTTAATGGCTATAGGAGGTCTCGTGCGGACAACTTCTTGACTGAACGGGAGGTGTGCGACCGCAGTCCGTTGCGCAGGATGACCGAGAGGCGTGCAAGCTGTCCTCCAATGCACAGGGTCATTGGGAAGTGTGTTAGCTGTACGCTGCAAAGGCTCACTGGGAAGTGAGCCCTTTGACTTCCATGGCCGCCCGCCTTCATCTCCATTAATGATGCCCAAGCCGCTGCTTAATACGTGCGCCTTACTATTCGCCTCCCATTCCCCTCCCTCCCACAAACCTCCAACAATGCCATGGTGCAGAAGGATCATCTGCCACTAGTCTTCAAGTTTGCTGAAGTCGACTTCGAGCTAGAGGAGTTGAAAATAAGCAGGAACGGGGCCTCATGGACATGGCCCAGAATGAGTTGGCCGCGGCGGTTGCTGCCGCTGCTCTCGTGTCAGGACCCCGACTCGATGTCACATCGATCTAGCCGGTAACACCTCATATCACTTTGCGGCCTCACGCACGGTATCCCCACGGGTGTCGCCTTACCTTTGCCCGGGACCGTTTGCGCCTTTTGGCTCACGTATATGATGGTGTCGCTAGCATCCATATGATAAAGAGCCCGGGCTGACATGACTAGTCGTAAACCCAAAGTGGCACAGACTTACAGGGACAGGCATCCATGACCCAGCTTCGAACATGTCGGTCATCAGCAAGTGGGTCCGGGCTGTAGCAGTGGGCTAGCAGGACTCCGGTAAACCGGGCTGTAGCGGGCTAACAGGACTCCGGTACTCAAAGCGTGACATTTCCCCGAAGGGACAGACACAGGAACGAAGAAGGACACATGCCGGCCAGCCTAAGTGTTCCAGAGCAGTAGCAAGCTACCATGGCTCAGCGGTAACACTAGGAGACATTTCCCGGTAAGAGAGGCTACTAAAGATAAACAACTAGATAGTCAGATCCGACACATACCAAGCATTTCAATTATACACACAATATGCTCGATATGTGCAAATACAATGAAGCATCACAACATGGCTCTACGACACAAGTACTTTATTTAAGGCTCAGGGAGCCATACATAACATACACAAAGGTACGGGTCTCACGACCCAGCATACAAGTCATGCAGTCATACAAACCAGCAGCGGAAGTAACTTGTCTGAGTACAGACAACTAGTAAAATAAAAGAGGCTTGGAAAGCCTAACTATACTACGTGGTCCTTCACAAGCTCAGGGTCACCACCTGGGTCTTTAGCCTACTCGTTGATGTCAACGTCTACATAGAACCCATCAGAAAGGGTTGCAGCGTCTTCTGTAAAAATGTAGATTATAGCAACATGAGTACAAAGGTACTCAGCAAGACTTACATCAGATCCTACATACATGCATGTTATCAAGAAGGGTTGGTGGAGTTATTGCAGCAAGCCAGCTTTGACTCTTGGCTAGACTATCCTACGATACTCCAACTTGAAATGGTTTTGCGCACACGAGTCCACTACTCACCAATTCAATACACTACCGAGGATCCACCTCCGTCTTCCTACGGAAGAGCCATCCTCGGCACTCACACTTATCTTGAGGCTTTTAGCAGTTTCCATTTACTTGTCTATGAACTGTATAGGCAACCAAGTAGTCCTTTACCGCGGACGCGGCTATTCGAATAGATTATGATAACCCTGCAGGGGTGTACTTCTTCATACATGTTTCCACCACTTAGCGTCTGCACACGACATGTGCTCGGCAGACTTCAAGCGAAAGCCGACGTGGGTGTAGACCACGACCTACCTAAACACTTAAGCCTCTAGTCCAGGTTTATCGCCTATTCAGGTTCCATCCACAGGGAGTCCGGCCGAGGTTTCCCATACGGCCCCGAACGATGTGAACAGGGTTCCCGAGATACCTAACGGGTATTCGGTACACCCGGCCACGTACCTACCGCATCACAGCCCACCCCTATGGTCAGCGCTGTCCACGGCCTCCAGTAGGCTACAAACACCAGAAACTACTTGCAACTCCTGGACAGAGAGCTAGGGTGAATAAGAAGTCGAGCGGGGTCATATCTCAGGGCCCAATGCATGGTAGTAGCTGTATCTTAAATCACACATACAGATCTCAGTGCTTAAGGTCGGCTTCAATGAAACAACCCACCATGTACTCCTACATGGCCTCTCATCGATACCTTTACCAAATCGTGTTCACCACACCACTCTCATTACCGACATAATCATTTCACTCTAGCCATCACCCAGATGAACCAGACCTAACACGACTCTAAGCATAGCAGGCATAGCAAGGTAGGAACAACACATACATATGGCTCAATCAACTCCTACACATGCTAGTGGGTTTCATCTAGTTACTGTGGCAATGACAGGTCATGCAGAGGAAATGGGTTCAACTACCGTAGCACACAGCAGTTTGAATTGCGTTGTCTTAATGCAGTAAAAGAGAGCAGGAGCGAGAACATGGGATTGTATCGATATGATCAAATGGTTGGTTTCTTGCCTGATGGTTCGATGCACTGATACGGTTCTTCGTTAGGGTAATCACGGTACTCCTCGGAGGCAGAACCTGTCGCGAAGGACACCGATACACAACCATCACCAAACAATGTGCAACAATATGATGCATGCATGAAACATAGCAATATGAGTGTGTTGGGCTAATGCAACTAAAACCAGAAGGATTTGAACAAATTTGAATCATAGATTCAAATTTCAAACTCAAACATGGCCTTTTAAGTGCTTTTCCTTGTTCTGCTTAAAACATCAATTTAACTTGGTTAATCATGCATGAAAATGGTACAGATGGATAGATTGGATTTTTCTGATCATTTTTCATATATAATTTGTCCAATTTGGAGTTACAGAATAAAAGTTATGAAATTTTGAAGTTTAAATAATATTCTGGAATTTCCTGATTTAATTTAAATCCAGAAAATCAATTACTGCGTCAGCCTGACGTCAGTGTGACGTCAGCAGGTCAACGGAACTGGTCCAGGTCAAACCTGACAGTGGGTCCCACGTGTCAGGGTGATTAGTTTAATTAAAGTTAATTAAAACTAAACCTGTTTAATTAACAGGGCTGGGCCCCACCTGTCATTGACTCAGGGGAGTCAACCAGGGCCCACCCGTGGTCAAACCTGGGTCGGCTGCACCGGCGTTTAGCCGCCGGCGAGCCCGACGCGGTGGCGGAAGTGGTTTTGGTCGTTCCGGCCACCAAATGGGTCGCCGAGACCACCGGAGTGGAGCTGGGGATGAGCCGCAGCTCTTGGTGGAGTCCGTTGGGGTCGGGGTGGCCGGAGTTGGCGCCGGCGATGACTTTGGCGGCCACCGGGGTTCGGCCGAAGACGAACTTGACGCTAGAGGGGTCGGTGAGGCTCGGGGAGTGGCTAGCTAGATGCTAAGTGACACGGTGAGCATGATGGACACCAGTTTGTGGCCGGAGGGTGACCGGGAGCACGTCGGCGACGAGCTCCACAGCGGTGGGTGCGGTTGAGCTCCGGGAGGTTGCTACACGGCTCGGGAGCAAGAACGGAAGGGAGGGGAAGATGGCTAAGCTCACAGTGAGTGCGACGGAGTCCTTGGTGCGGCCGGAGATGGACCGGAGCGACGACGGCGTTGAAGGGGATCTCCGGCGACGACGGTTCGGGCGAGGTCGTTGCGGTGGACTCGGGCGTTGCGAGCGCTCGGGGCTCGGCTGCTCGATGAAGTGGAC
>NC_041389.1:201281743-201285099 GCF_002162155.2 Triticum dicoccoides | reverse complement strand
CACGGTGAGAGGACGCACGGGCGGCGGGGAGCACGGCTACGACGAAGGCACGGCGATGGTGGCGTCGGCCATGGCGGGGGAGCGCGAGGGGGAGGAGCTGGAGAGGAGAGGGGGTGTCTGGGGGTTCGGGGGAGCGAGGGAGGCTGATCCACGACATCACCGGGCGAGGGGAGCGGCGAGGCGGCGAGCAGGTGCGTGGCGCACGCTGCGGTCGCCGTCGGGCACCTGCCTGCCTGCCTGGCCGGCAAGCAGCTCGCTGCAGCGGTGCTGGGCTGGGCCGGCAGGTGGGCCGGGAGCAGGCGCCAGGTAAGCTTTTCCCATTTTCTTTCTGTGTCTGTTTTTTTAATACTTCTGCAACTTTGTTGAATTAAATAAAATACTTAGGCAACTCCTAAAATCACCAAATTACTCCTGGTCCATAGTTGGATTATTTCCAACATGAAACATTTTAGTTTGGAGATATTTGAGCATTTAAATATTTTATATAATTTTAAATGCCCAAATTCAAATATTTATGATTTAATTCAAAAACCCTAAGATGGCCTAGGAAAATGTGCACCACTTTTGGCAGAGGTTCTGAACCAGGACAAAAATGATGGGCATTTTAGAAGGGCATTTCAGGTTCATTGAAAAGTTTTTTAGTAAACCCTAGTTGGTTTCAGAGGGGACTGGGGGTTCTGTCATCCCCATTTCAAGTTTCTGATGAAAAAGTAGACATGATGCAACACTCTAATGCATGACTAGCTAGGGAGTGACAACTCACCCCCACTCAAAAGAATCTCGTCCCGAGATTTGGGTTCCTCCGGGAAGAAGGCGGGGTACTCGAGTCGAAGACGATCCTCCCTTTCCCAAGTTGCTTCATCCTCAGAATGGTGCGACCATTGTACTTTGAGGAACTTGATGTTCTGACGTCGGGTGATACGTTCGGCCTGATCGAGGATACGAACGGGGTACTCTCGATATGTAAGATTATCTTGGAGATCAAGCGTTTCATGGTCCACTTCACGGATAGGATCCGAGAAACAACGCCTGAGTTGAGAAACGTGGAAGACATCGTGGACTCTGGAGAGATGCGGAGGTAGTTCCAGCTGGTAGGCAACTTCTCCTCGTTTGGCGAGAATGCGAAAAGGTCCAATGTAACGAGGAGCCAATTTGCCTTTGATACCGAAACGATGGGTTCCCTTCAGAGGGGTGACCCGAAGATAAGCCTTCTCGTCAACCTCGAAAGTCATAGCCTTATGCTTTCGGTCATATTGACTCTTTTGACGGGATTGGGCTGTTTTCAACTTTTCACGAACGATACGAACTTGTTCTTCTGCTTCCTGAATCATATCCGGGCCAAAGAATTGTCTTTCCCCGGTCTCTGACCAGTTAAGGGGTGTTCGACACCGTCGTCCGTAGAGAACTTCAAAAGGGGCTTTACGCAAGCTAGACTAATAGCTTGTTATAAGCGAATTCGGCAAATGGAAGGCACTTCTCCCAGTCCATCCCGAATAAGATAACAGAGGCTCGAAGCATGTCTTCTAGAATTTGGTTGACGCGTTCCACTTGACCACTCGACTGAGGGTGGAAGGCGGTGCTAAAGGAGAGACGAGTTCCCATAGCATTTTGGAAACTTTCCCAAAATCGAGAGGTGAAAAGACTTCCTCGATCCGAGTTAATTTCCAAAGGAACACCATGAAGGGACACTATTCGGGAGATGTATAAGTCTGCCAGCTGACTAGCGGTTATACTCTCTCGAACAGGTAGGAAATGGGCTACTTTGGAAAGACGATCGACCACGACGAAAATAGCATTATTCCCTCTCTTGGTCCCTGGAAAACCGGTAATGAAATCCATACCAATTTTATCCCATTTCCATTCAGGAATAGCTAAGGGTTGAAGGGTGCCAGCAGGCCGTTGGTGCTCTGCTTTAACACGACGACAAACGTCGCAATTTGCAATATACTGAGCAATTTCTCTCTTCATCCTAGTCCACCAGAACCTCTGGCGTAGGTCCTGATACATCTTGGTACTACCGGGATGAATGGTGAGAGGAGATTCATGAGCCTCCTTAAGGATCAACTGCCGTAGATGCTGGTTCTTGGGAACCACTAGACGGTTCTCAAAGTACACAACACCATGATCATTTGTGGAGAAACAACTAGCACCTCCGCTAGCAATGTTCTCCTTGATCTTAGCTATTCCCTTATCTCGCTTCTGGGCAGCAATGATTTGATCCGTAAGAGTAGGTTTCGCCACCAAGGTGGAAAGAAATCCTTGAGGAACAATGTGAAGGTTAAGCTTCCGAAATTCCTCATGGAGAAGCGGTTGACTTTGTTGTAACATCAGATTGTTACAATAAGATTTACGACTTAGCGCATCAGCCATGACGTTGGCTTTCCCTGGGGTGTAGGTTATTCCTAAGTCGAAATCTGTGATCAACTCGACCCAACGTCTTTGCCTGAGATTCAAATCCAGTTGGGTGAAGATGTACTTCAGACTTTGGTGATCAGTGAATATTTCGCAACGATTACCGAGGAGGTAATGTCGCCAGGTTTTAAGTGCATAGACTACGGCTGCAAGCTCTAGATCATGAGTAGGATAATTCTCCTCATGTGGGTGCAATTGCCGTGAAGCGTAGGCAATTACGTGTCGATCTTGCATGAGAATGCAACCTAGTCCTTGTCGCGAGGTGTCGCAGTAGATAACAAAACCCTTGGAGAAGTCTGGCGGTACCAGTACAGGAGCAGAAGTCAGGCGTCTTTTCAGTTCCTGAAAGCTGTGCTCAAATTGTGGAGTCCACTCGAACTTCTTATCTTTCTTGAGGAGTTCGGTTAGAAGTTTAGCAACTTTGGAGAAGTTCTCGACAAAGCGACGACAATAGCTCGCTAAGCCCAGAAAGCTCCGAACTTGCTTGACCGATTCAGGTGGAGTCCAATTAAGGACGGCTTGAACTCGCTAAGGGTTAACAGCAATACCTTTACCAGATATTACATGACCCAGATAGGTCACTTCTGGCAACCAGAATTCACATTTAGAAAATTTGGCATAAAGGCGATGCTCTCGAAGTTTCTGCAACACTAGCCTTAGATGTTCGGCATGTTCTTCCTCGTTCTTGGAGTAGATGAGTATATCATCGAGATAAACTACGACGAATTTATCCAAATACTCCATGAAGATTGAGTTCATTAACCGAGAAAAGGTGGCTGGAGCGTTGGTTAAACCGAAGGACATGACGGTGTACTCGTATTGGCCATAACGAGTAACAAAGGCCGTTTTAGGGATGTCCCCGTTTCTGATTTTGATTTGATGGTAGCCCAACCTCAAATCCATCTTGGAGAAGACTGAGGATCCAGCGAGCTGATCGTACAGGT
>NC_041389.1:201277802-201280656 GCF_002162155.2 Triticum dicoccoides | reverse complement strand
GAAGTGGACAGTGGCGGAGCTCCTGGACACGGTGAGAAGACGCACGGGCGGCGGGGAGCACGGCTACGACGAAGGCACGGCGATGGTGGCGTCGGCCATGGCGGGGGAGCGCGAGGGGGAGGAGCTGGAGAGGAGAGGGGGTGTCTGGGGGGTTCGGGGGAGCGAGGGAGGCTGATCCACGATGTCACCGGGCGAGGGGAGCGGCGAGGCAGCGAGCAGGTGCGTGGCGCACGCTGCGGTCGCCGTCGGGCACCTGCCTGCCTGCCTTGCCGGCAAGCAGCTCGCTGGAGCGGTGCTGGGCTGGGCCGGCAGGTGGGCCGGGAGCAGGCGCCAGGTAAGCTTTTCCCATTTTCTTTCTGTTTCTGTTTTTTTAATACTTCTGCAACTTTGTTGAATTAAATAAAATACTTAGGCAACTCCTAAAATCACCAAATTACTCCTGGTCCATAGTTGGATTATTTCCAACATGAAACATTTTAGTTTGGAGATATTTGAGCATTTAAATATTTTATATAATTTTAAATGCCCAAATTCAAATATTTATGATTTAATTCAAAAACCCTAAGATGGCCTAGGAAAATGTGCACCACTTTTGGCAGAGGTTCTGAACCAGGACAAAAATGATGGGCATTTTAGAAGGGCATTTCAGGTTCATTGAAAAGTTTTTTAGTAAACCCTAGTTGGTTTCAGAGGGGACTGGGGGTTCTGTCATCCCCATTTCAAGTTTCTGATGAAAAAGTAGACATGATGCAACACTCTAATGCATGACTAGCTAGGGTGTGACATCTCGTCCCAGCTCAGATCCCCGTGCCTGTGCCAGCGACCATCCCTATAGCATTGACGGCTGGTCGCCGAGCACTATCGCCGAAGACTTTAACAACGGCGTCCCAGAGGATGACAACGACAAGGACGGCGCAGCACGCCGCCTCCGCCGCCGTCGGAAATATTTTTTTCTTAGGTTTAATACTGTATCTCGATCATATGAATATAAATTCGCAGTGTGATTGAATGAAATATATGGTTTGAGCGAACTTGCGTTTTTCTCTCTTAATGTCCAGACTTATCAAACGATTTTCTTTTGAAAAAACGTCAATGGTTTTAAATATAAAATACTCATTGCAAACGTTTAGTTAGAAAATGGGCCGAGGAGGATTCGTGCAGCTCTTGATCGCAAACGTTTTAGATAGAACACCTATATGCGAAGTGTGAGCGAGATTTGTGCATCTCTTCAATGCAAACAGTTGTTTTGGATGTCCTGTGTGCAACGACTTACAAACAATTTGGTAAGATTTGCACCTCTCATATTGGGTATGTTTCCATTTGTTAAGCTGGAAAGATTAACATTTGTTGATTTAGTAAAATTGCCATTTTTCAACCTTGTAACACTGTGATTTGTCAAAATATGCAGCTAAAAATCACTTGCAGTATCTAAGTTTTGCAACTAAAATTCAGTAATTAACGATAGATTTCATTCATAGATTAAGCAGTTGTTCTTTATACAAACAGTTCAACTCAACAGCTTAACTGGACAAACTTTTCCCCAATTGTTGCCAACCACGTACTGAAATAGCTAGTTCTACTTTATATACTAGATAATTTAAAGTACGTTGTGCAGTTCCACCACATCTATAGTCAGACAAACTGAAGAAAATAGCCCCTAAATACTACTACTACGGAGGGGTTTGTACTACTTAAGGCAGCCTCTCCTCTGTCGAGTGCGCTCAGTAAGAGGCAGAGGAGGAGGACTCTGCCGACGAGCTGGAAAACTACAGTACGGTGCCTGCCACTGTTGCACCTTCAGCGATGCTCACCTTGAACGCCCTCTGCCACTCTAGATGACCCCTCTTGAAGCGGTGGTTCTCCTTGTAGATCTCCTGATCCGTCGCCTCTGAGGCGGCATGTGTCGCGGCCACAGTGGCAGTAAGGCTCTTTGCATGCTCGATGAGGCGCTCCTCCTCCTTGTCAGTGTCAAAACTGGCGGATCTCGGGTAGGGGGTCCCGAACTATGCATCTAAGGCTAATGGTAACAGGAGGCGGGCGTCGGTATCAAAACCGGCGGATCTCGGGTAGGGTGTCACGACCGGTTTTTCCGGCTATTAAATTACAGAAAATGGCCGTTGTGCTCACCAGCCCCAGGATAACTGTTAGCTGATGAGGCACCAACTTGATATAGAAATTCCAAGCAAATCCAACATATGTAGTACAAGACCATTATGGCCTGTGAGTACAACAAATGGTTCTAGTGGTTGATGGCGGAAGTGGTCTGAAATCATCGGCGTCTAGGGGACTCCATTTCCCAACAGGAACAGCTGACCAGGTTAACTCCTATCTTCACGAGGCTGCTATCATCGTTGCTTAGGTTCCCTGGCTATCATCGCGTCGCTCCTCTCCAAGCAAGAAATCTGGCCAAGACAATAGCCAGGGACAAGCCAGTGAGTACTTTGAATGTACTCGCAAACATTATGAACACGGGTATAATATAAATGATAATTGTGCACTGAAATATTCTATGATCATATCGTCAGTCATAAAAAAAATCTCTGATGCAAGCAAGCAGGTTATTTATATGCAACACGAATAAGCAATAATGGAATGGAAATAAAATGCCGCAGTCGGGCGTCTGTGCGACATCACATAAAGGGCTTATATCGAAGAGTAAATGACATACGTGCCACAGTCGGACGTCGGAGCGACATCGCAGAAAGGGCTTATATCGAAATAAATAACAAGCGTGCCACATTCGGACGTCTGAGCGACATCGCAGAAAGGGCTTATATCAAAATAATAACAAGCGTGCCACAGTCAGATGTCTGAGCGACATCGCAGAAAGGGCTTATATCAAAATAATAACAAG
>NC_041389.1:201166095-201277593 GCF_002162155.2 Triticum dicoccoides | reverse complement strand
CGTCTGAGCGACATCGCAGAAAGGGCTTATATCAAAATAATAGCAAGCGTGCCACAGTCGGACGTCTGAGCGACATCGCAGAAAGGGCTTATATCAAAATAATAACAAGCGTGCCATAGTCAGACGTCTGAGCGACATCGCAGAAAGGGCTTATATCGAAAGTAAATAACAAGCAATGCCACAGTCGGGCGTCTCAGCGACACCACATAAAGGGCTTATAGGATAAATAATCACATTGAATATCCAGGAGGTAGAACCGTCCCAGGGATACTCAATAATCCAAATAATATAATGGGTTAGTCCATAATAAACATAATTATCACAAGTCATCAGTCATGATCCACGTTTTGGTTTAGTAGTTTCTCCTCCGAAGACCGACACTAAGACCGACAGTTGACCCGACCCAGACTGTAGTCATTAACCATGGACCCGGCTATTTGAATAGGTTTAATCTCTGTAGAGGGTGTACTCTTTACCCACGAGTAACGGATTCCTTTAGTCCATCAAGACTAATTCCGGCTACGGTCTTTTAAATGAAAACACACCTTACATGCACACACCAGCTTAACTTACCGGTGTCTGGAATCACCCACGACACTCGTTAAGCAAAACTCTAAGTGGGGAGGCTACAACCTCGATTAGCATGGGATCACAAAATTTATACCGCGCGAAAACTGGGGAAGCTATCCCTTCGGCTACAACCGAAACACCCATGCCCCCTGACCGGATGACTGGCTTTAATCCATGGCCTTGGTACCCTCATCCCGGCCCCTCTGTACGGTGTGTGCTAGAAAGGGGATGACAAATTACTGAACCGTACCCTACCTGTGGCAAGGACAAGTGGTAGCACGAAACAAGTGTGGGGGTTACTGGATCAAGACTCGATCCACGGTCGACTCAGGAGGTTTATAATTTCCTGCATGACATGTATAACAATTATATTTCAACCAATAGAATCACCGCTCATTATACCTTACTATGCCATACCGGACATAACCGTCCCGACGGAGACCAGCGACAAGCTCACGCCTACCCAAGGCAGAGGCTTTCCCGGATTCCTTCCGGCATGCATGCAAGGCACATGAGGATGATTATCATCACAAGTGTGTTCATTTCCAACAGCATGGAAATCACTAATATGCATCCATGCAAATGATCATATCACATGAAATAACAAGTCCTTCGAAATGAGGTGGTGTTATAAACGTGTCGATGAACACACCAAAAATATTATGCCAGGGTTCAGAATGCTTGCCTTCAATATGTGGAAAGGCAGGGTGCACTCCAAAACTTTTGAAAGTTTGCTTCTCTCTCTCCAAAGTCCTATTTTAAATAAAATTTGAATCAACACACCAATTCAAAACAGCACAAAAAGTTGTTTGAAATTTTTTCAAATAAATCTTAAAATAAACTAGACAATATTTGGGAGAGGTAGGAAAAAGAATCAATCCATTTGGAGTTATATTTAAAAAGTTACAGCTAGCCAAAGTTTAGTCAAATCTGTTATTTAAAATAAAACAGAAAAGAAAAACGTTTCAAATAAATACGTACACGTCGAAAGCATATTCTGGAAATACGCTTCCACTTATCCAGCATGGACTACGCCTGAGTCACTGACAGTGGGCCCGCCTGGCCCACTGGTCAGGTTTGACTAGTCCACTTCCCTCCTCTTCCTCCGCCCGAGGGTGAGGGGCGAGACTCCGGCGACGCTCGCCGGCAAACGGCGACACCGCTCAATAAACAGATGTCATCCACAGGCTCAGGGGGTCGAGGCGGTCACTCCGGTGGTTGTTTTGTTCTCTGGGGTGGACGGAGCTGCCGGCGGCGAGCTCCGCGGCGGACGGTGGTCGTCGGAAAAAGTGAGATTTTGCCCGCGGTGAGTCCCGATCACGATTGAGTAGGGGGGCGGACTCACGAGAGGGTGAGGGGGTTCCTGGTGGAGAGAGTGGGGAGGGGGAGGCCCTTGTTGCGCCGAACAGAGCCGGGAGGCGGCGGTGACCGGACTGGCCGGAGTGGGGGAAGACGGCCTATTTCTTTCCAATTGACGGCAATGGGGGCACCAGGAGTACGGTGTCAGGCTGCTTGTGTGCTCGGAGGGCTCGAGGGGCTTCCTTTTATAGTGCTCCCACGTCGGTTCGCGGCGGCAATGGATGAGCTCGTCGGCGACCGACGTTCTGTAGCTGCAGGGCATCGTGGCGAGGCTGGGGATGGCAGCAGGAGCTAGCGGATGAGCAGCTACTGCTCCAAGGGAGAGCTAGCGAGCAGGGGTGGCTTGGGTGGTGCTGGCTAGCGCAGGAGCTGTCGGGCGGCAGTGGAGGCTAGCTGCTGGCCTGCCGGAGACATGGCGAGGGGCTGCGGGGCTCGTGGGGTGCAGAAGGGGACACGGCGTGCTGGCTGCGGTCGGTCACGGACCGGAGTGAGTGCGGGGCGAGACGCGGCGGTTCGGGCGAGGCACATGCAAAACGCGTGCTCCGCTCGCGCTCTGGGCGTGCCCAGTGCACACACGGAATGTGCTCGACGAAATGCCATTACAAGGTAGGGGGCTTTAAACCACAAGAGGGTTAGCAGGGTGGGGTAATAGACTAGGGCAAAACCACTAGACATGCTGGTTTGGTCAGGGGATCAAGTCCACAGTGCAAACCAAAACTCATGTAAAAACTGATCATGCCCAAAAGGTGTTTGACAAAATGCCAGGTGCACTTAGGCATTTCTTGGAGTGGCCAAAACTTCCAGAGTGGGGTCTCTTTAGATGCATGAGAGGGTGGTGAGGTTAGTTTGTTAAAAGGAGAAACTTGTTAGTGCAAGTTTTGCAAAAACTCAATTCTGGACAGGAGACAAATGGCATCACTTCATGAACCAAAAATGATCCAATGGGTGCATGCTCCTGGACATTGGGGTTTTGTAAGGTGTACTACAAGTAGGAAAAGGAATCACAGCAAAAGGAGCAAGTTAAAATATAGTTGTAGTACAAAACCTCAAGTTGGACCAGAATGGAAATGAGGATGATTCACTCAAATTTTTCAAAGAACATAGCTGGGTTTTTGCATAAAGCTGAATAATATGCTCCTACTGACATCCCAAAATTTTGGTAGAAGTTTTAAAGAAATAAATAAATAGGTTGTAGTGCAAATCTGTCCTCTGGACCAGATTTGAAAACTTGGGATAGAGCTCAAAGTATTCAATGAAAGAAATATCTTTTTGCATAAAAGTGATTTAAAAACATCACCTGACATATCCAAATTTTGGTTGGAATTTTAAGTGAATTTATCAAATGGTTATAGTTCAAATATGGCCATATAACCTTGAAAAACCATTTTTCAAGAAAATAAAGATCAAGCAAATTAATTATGTAATTAGTTCTACTAATAAAAGAAAAGTTTTTCTTGAGAGGTTAAACAAGTCCAATAACATATTTGAAAAGTTTTCTCTATGGGGAAAACTCCATAATAGCAAGGGAGAAAAAGGTTCAAAAATAAAAAGGGAGCCCAGAAAATATAAGTTTTAATTTCTTGGCAAAATTTTAATTAATAAAACAAGGTCAAATTTTTGGGTGTCACATAGAGGGTCCCGAACTGTGCGTCTAGGCGGATGGTAACAGGAGACAAGGGACACGATTTTTTTACCCAGGTTCGGGCCCTCTCGATGGAGGTAAAACCCTACTCCTGCTTGATTAATATTGATAATATGGGTAGTACAAGAGTAGATCTACCACGAGATCAGAGAGGCTAAACCCTAGAAGCTAGCCTATGGTATGATTGTTGTTCGTCCTACGGACTAAAACCCTCCGGTTTATATAGGCACCGAAGAGGGTTAGGGTTACACAGAGTCGGTTACAATGGTAGGAGATCTGCATATCCGTATCGCCAAGCTTGCCTTCCACGCCCAGGAAAGTCCCATCCGGACACGGGACGAAGTCTTCAATCTTGTATCTTCATAGTCTAGGAGTCCGGCCAAAGGTGATAGTTTGGCTATCCACCCCCTAATCCGGGACTCCCTCAGTAGGCCCAGAACCAGGCTTCAATGGCGATGAGTCCGTCGCGTAGATTGTCTTCGACATTGCAAGGCGGGTTCTTCTCCAAATCCTGTGTACCTATTGAATAGCGTCCGGCTTCTCGTAAATATTGCGCTCCTTGGCTTACACGCCCAATAATGGCCATCTTCCATGTGTTGAACGAATGCAAAAAGGCAGGGTATTTTTACATTTACCCCCCTAGCCACGCAAATGAGCTGCCTATAAAGGAGAAGAGGATCTAGATCTGAATCGTGGCCCTTTGCGAGCTGTTTTTGGGCATCGAGGCTCATTTTGCGCTATGGAAGAAGATGTTCTGCCTTGTGCCCCGTTCTCAAGAGGGGTCAATATATCAAGCGGGCGGAGCCGAACTATGGCGCATCGCTCGTACCGGATATCTATCCGGAACCCCGAATAAGGCATCCGAAGACTGGCCTTTGGAATGGTTTTATATAGAAGATGTCCCCCTGCCGGACCCTGTTCGGATCGGCCTCCCTGAGTTCAAGGATGCTCCTTTGAAGAAACGCCTAAGCTGGCATCCGCGGAGCCCTTAGAAGGAAAATGACAGGGACGTCCTTTCCCTGATGAGCCGAATTAGGTTGTTAGCTCATTCTGGACTGACCATGATTGGGGTCATGGACACATGCATTATGCGGGGGGTGCAGCCGCTCAAGTATAGAGGCCACCCCATGTGGGATTTCAACGTGGGAGGATGATGCCACCTGCTGCGGCCGTAAGGGGCCGGGATCGGTCGCCGATCTGATGAAGATCTTGTCCGCATTGTACAAGGGAGAAGAGGAGGAATTTCTCCACGTCAATCCGCGGGACGGATTTTCTATGTACAATCCTCCAAGCTGGGTAAGCGGACATTTCTTTTTGCCCATCCGATCCATATTCCCATAGTCAAGTATCTCATTTTGCGATTTCGACGCAGGAACTGCGCCAGGCCGTAAGGGATATAAACAGCCCGCCTCAACAACCCGAGGATCCAGAACGGTTCCTCGATCCGGCCTCCCAAGAGGACCCGGACATATCGGTGGAGCTGATTGACGGGGTATTTCACCAACTGAGTATCGATAATGCCTTGGTCGCCATTACGGCCGATTACCCCAGAATACTTCCAGCCTCACAGGTAACTGAGACCGAAGTCCCAATACTTTGAAAATGACCCATCCATGCTTATTTTTAATCACCGTATACAAATGGTGTTTCGCAGTGGAAGTCCTTGAGGCGGAAGGCCGAGCCTGCGGCGGCTAGTCAACAAGGGACAACAAGGCCCAGCAGGCTGAAAAGGAGTGCGGTCCGGATTGAGACGCCGACGCAACGGTATGGCGTGTCATCTTACTCCCAGGTTTTATTCCCAGAAGGCATACTAACACTTGTGCTCTTTTCAGGAAAAAGAGCGCTCGCCGGACTGTATCCGGAGAGGTTGCCCATCGAGCCTCCGTTAGCCAGGCTCCAACGCCAGGTCCAGCAGCGGAGGCGGACACGAGGCGTGCGTCGGACGCTCTTCCGACAGAGGAAACCGACAGGTTATCTGCCACCAATTCCGAGGTGGAGAGTGCCATGAATCACAGGCGTCGCCGAACAGTTCTTCGTGACGCATGTTTCTCCCCAGAGGCATTGGATGCCTTCAATTCGGGAGATGCGCACCTCCGTGCCGCTCAAAATGGTCTAGCCAGAGCCATGGAGCAGTATGAAAAAGACATACGGGTGAGAAAATTTGATAGTTATATATGCCAGTAGCCCCCGAGACTTGAAATAGTTAGAATAACTGATTTAAGGATTATTTATTATGCAGGATCTTACAGAAAAGAATACCCAACTGTCCCAGGAGCTGGATGAGTGCAAAGCCGAACTTGAGGCCGCACTAGCCGCGGCGGGGGAAGCCAAAGAGACCCCCTCTGGTAATTTATGCTTCAAAAGATAAGTAGTTTGTGAAGTGCGGCATGTGTATAAGTCTGACAATAACATTGCAGATGGCGCCGGGGTAGATCCGGACAAGCAACAACTCTTGCACCGGTTAAAGGCCGGCGAGAACATACTTACGAGGGTGAGGCAGGAGAAAAATAATCTCCAAGATGCCAACACCTAGCTGGGTGAGGATCTAAAGGATGTTCGCCCAGCTGTTTGAGTCCGTTAAGGAGAATCGGCGGCTTCGACGCGACATGTTTAGTAAGTGCTTGAACGAACTTTGAAAAAAGAGTTCGGTGATGAAGTCGACTAACAGAGTTATGTCTGTAGGTATGCTCACATGTCGTCCTGTAGAGGAAATGCCCGGTTCTACGGGTGACCTTCTTCCCGAGCTCATACAACTGGACGAACGAGTTCGGCAGGTGATGAAAGGCGTCGCCTAGGCCTTGTGGCCATCTGTCTCCCTGCCCGAAGGCCTTGGAGAGCTTGCAAAGAGGCTTCAGGGAGCGCGGTGGCGCTTCCGATTTTGGAAGATATCGGCCTGCCGTCAAGGCGCCAGGGAGGCCTGGGCCATGGTGAAGATGCGGTACACGAAGGCTGACCCAAACTACATGGCCGAGGTCAGACCTGTGGGACCCGATGGGAAGGAGATCCCTGTGAGCTTAGTGTACGGCCAAGTAGGGTTGGCCGCAAAGTATTCCCAGCAGGACTGTAAACTAGACAGCCTATTAGATGGCATTGAAGAGGAATACAATCAGTCGAATTGACTATGTAATTTAAGATGACAGGTAAAATGCCTTCTAGCCGGATTGTAGATCGTTTGTCATAGCGGACCTTTTCGCTTCAACCTCGGGACCCAATAGTCCGGAGTGTGTCCGAATACCCTCGCGGTTATATAAGAACCGGGGCATGCGTGGAGAACAGGCGTAGGGGTCATTAGTGCCTTATCAGACAAGTGCCCAACTTGTTATGTTATATTACATGGTTAGTAAGAAACATCTTCCAGGGAGAATTGTTCCGTTAGGGGTTCCTTTCCCTGGGAGGCATGCCCTAAAGTGCATGTCTGGACTGCGAAAAAAGCAGAAAAACATCTCGGGACAGATAAATAAATAGGTAAGAAATCATCTTTTAGTTCACCGACCGAATATTCCCTTAAGAACGCTAGCTTTCATCTTCACCCAGTCTGAGGTACACATCCGGCTGACCCGGCAGTAACAATCGCAGAGGTGCTCCCTTTACCACCTAGCCGAACAATCGGGAACGTAGGGGTAAGCAGGAGCCAGGCAACCCAGCTTGGCCAAAACTTAAGTCATATCGATGCATATAATGGTGAATAAAAGGTACATGCGGAAGTGTGACACATGTGTTGGGCATGAAGCCCGTATAAATAAGCTTCTGTTAAAGAAGCCGCCAGGTATAATGAGCGCGGATAGCGCGTCAAGTGTGTGCGAACAAAGCGCGAACGAGCCTTCAAAGGCTGTAAGAGAAAAGGAGGGAGAAGGGGAGAAATATAAGACAACTACTGTATAAAATATAGACGGAGGAAGGAGACGAACTCAGAATCCGGCGCTAGGCATAGAATCTTCAGAGACGGGCTGCGTTCCATGGGTTCGGCTCGAGTCGGTTATACGATGCATTTCACAGACGGTACGCTCCGCCGGTTAGGACTTGGTCGATGATGAAGGGACCTTCCCATTTGGGCTTGAGTTTGTCCTTTTTCTTGTCCAGCAGGCATAGAACTAACTCGCCAACATTGTAAGTTTTGGCTCGTACTTCTCTACTTTGATATCTTCGAGCCTGCTGTTGATAGAATGCGGAACGGGCTTTTGCCACGTCACGCTCCTCCTCCAAGGCGTCCAAACTGTCCTGCCGATCGAGCTCGGCTTCTCTTTCTTCGTACATGCGCACGCGAGGTGAGTCATGAATTATATCGCAGGACAAAACTGCCTCTGCGCCGTATACCATAAATAATGGTGTGAATCCAGTAGTGCGATTCGGCGTGGTCAGCAGCCCCTAGAGTACGGAGTCGAGATCCTCTACCCAATGCGTGTTAGATTCCTTGAGGGACCGCACTAGTCTGGGTTTGCTGCCGCTCATGATTAGACCATTTGCTCGCTCGACTTGACTGTTAGTTTGAGGGTGATAGACTGAAGCATTGTAGAGCTTGATGCCCATGTTTTTGCACCAGAGTTTGACCTCGTCGGCCGTGAAGTTCGTGCCGTTATCAGTGATGATGCTGTGGGGGACTCCGTAACGGTGTACGACCCCTGATATGAAGTTTATCGCTGGTCCGGATTCGGCCGTCTTAATAGGTTTGGCCTCTATCTATTTGGTGAATTTATCCACCATGACCAGTAGGTATTTTTGCTTGTGGGTTCCTCCTTAAAGGGGTCCAACCATGTCAAGCCCCCAGACTGCGAAGGGCCAGGTGATGGGTATAGTTTTGAGGGCGGTAGGTGGCATGTGGCTTTGATTAGCAAAGAGCTGGCAATCGACACATCGTTGGACTAAGTCCTGAGCGTCTGCCCGGGCTGTCGGGCAAGAAAATCATGTATGGAAGGCCTTGCCTACAAGGGCCCGGGCTGCAGCATGGTGCCCGCCGAGTCCGGCATGAATTCCGGCCAGAAGATTCCGCCATTCCTCTTCGGAGATACACCTTTGAAGGACTCCGGTTGTGCTTTTCTTATAAAGCTCTCCCTCGTGGTCCTTGTAGGCTTTAGATCGCCGCACTATGCAGCGGGCCTCATTTTGGTCGTCGGGAAGTTCCTGCCTGGTTAGGTAGGCTAGGAATGGATCTTTCCACGGGGCGATGACTGCCATTGTTACGTGGGGTGAGGGTGTTACTTCGTTGGAAGAACCACCAATTGTGTCAGAATGTTCGGTGTCGGGCAGCGCGGTTGGGTCCGGATTGTTATTTCCGGACTCCCCCTCCCATAGGATGGATGGCTTAAACAGCCTCTCTAGGAAGATGTTGGGAGGGACGGCATCGCGCTTTGCGCCAATGCGTGCCAATACGTCTGCTGCCTGGTTGTTATCCCGGGCTATATGGTGAAATTCAAGCCCCTCGAACCGAGCTGACATTTTTACGACGGCGTTGCGATAGGCTGCCATTTTCGGATCCTTGGCATCGAAGTCTCCATTTATTTGGGATATCGCGAGGTTCGAATCCCCGCGCACCTCTAGGCGTTGAATGCCCATGGAGACTGCCATCCGGAGACCATGTAGAAGGGCCTCGCATTCAGCTGCGTTGTTGGAGTCCATATACATTATCTGGAGTATGTATTGCACTGTATCTCCGGTTGGGGACGTCAGAACGACGCCAGCCCCCAGACCAGCCAACATTTTGGAGCCGTTGAAGTGCATGATCCAGTTGGAATATGCGACGTACTCTTTAGGGAGTTCGGCTTCAGTCCATTCGGCGACGAAGTCGGCCAAAACTTGCGACTTAATAGCTCGCCGTGGCTTATAGGTTATGTCGAACGGGAGGAGCTCAATGGCCCATTTGGCAATCCGCCCCGTCGCGGTTGTTTATAATGTCGTTAAGAGGTACTTCGGAGGCTACTGTTATCGAACACTCTTGAAAGTAGTGTCGCAGCTTCCGGGATGCCATAAACACCGTGACGCTATCGAACACTCTTCGGACGCTATCTTTTGATAATGCGGGTACCGTGACTTGCATGGAGTTAGGACAGTGGACACGTAGTAAACTGGTTTTTGAAGGGGGAACTTGTGTCCGTCCGTTTCTCGTTCGACACCGAGTACCGCGCTTACAACTTGATGAGTTGCCGCGATATATAATAGCATTAGTTCGCCCATGTTGGGCGCGTCCAGGACCGGGTTTGTTACCAATATGGCTTTTATTTCTTCCAGTCCGGCCATGGCGGCATCCGTCCACTCGAAGTGTTCGGTGCGTCGGAGGTGGCGATAAAGGGGTAATGCCTTTTCTCCCAAACGGGAGATAAAGCGGCTTAGAGCCACCACACATCCAGTCAATTTTTGTATTTGTTTGAGGTCCTTTGGGATATCTAATTGTGACAGAGCTTAGATCTTGGCTGGGTTTGCTTCAATTCCTCTGCCGGATACAATGAAGCCCAAGAGCTTTCCGGCTGGTACGCCAAAAATGCATTTTTCCAGGTTGAGCTTGATGTCATATGTTCAGAGATTATCGAATGTGAGCCTCAAGTCGTCCACTAGAGTTTCGACATGCTTGGTTTTAACGACCACATCGTCTACGTATGCCTCCACTGTTTTGCCGATCTGGTTTGCCAGACATGTCTGAATCATGCGCTGATATGTTGCACCGGCGTTTCTGAGCCCGAAGGGCATTGTGTTGAAGCAGAATGGGCCGTATGGGGTGATGAATGCCGTTGCGGCTTGGTCGGGCTCTGCCATCTTAATTTGGTGGTAGCCGGAGTATGCGTCGAGGAAGCACAGTGAATTGTGTCCTGCGGTAGCGTCAATAATTTGATCGATGCGGGGGAGGGGGAAGGGATCCTTTGGGCAAGCCTTGTCAAGGTCCTTGAAATTGACGCATAGGTGCCAGGATTTGTCCTTCTTTGGTACCATCACCAGGTTTGCTAGCCAGTCCGGATGTTTTATATCTCTGATGAATCCGGCCTCCAATAGGTTGGCTAGCTCCTCTCCCATGGCCTGTCTCTTGGGTTCGGAGAAACGCCGAAGAGCTTGTTTGACTGGCTTGAATCCTTTTAGGATATTTAGGCTGTGCTCGGCCAGCCGGCATGGGATTCCTGGCATGTTTGAAAGGTGCCAGGCAAAAATGTCCCAATTTTCGCGTAGGAATTCTCGTGTGCGGCGTCTACATCAGGGTTTAACTGTGCCCCGATGGAGGCCGTTTTTGTAGGGCCTGTTGGATGGACTTGGAATTTGACTATTTCGTTCGCCGGTTTAAAGGAGGTGGACTTGGATCTCTTATCGAGTATCACATCATCCCTGTTCATCGTGGAGCACAGTGCAGTGAGTTCCTCGGCCTCTAGGGCCTTGGATAGTGCCTCAAGGGCCAGTGCGGCTGTCTTGTTTTTGGCGCGGAGTGCTATGTCCGGGTCACTAGCAAGAGTGATGATTCCGTTGGGCCCGGGCATTTTGAGCTTCATATACGCGTAATGCGGTATAGCTTGAAAAATTGTGAATGCCTCTCGCCCTAATAGAGCGTGATATCCGCTGCTAAACGCGGCCACTTGGAACGTGACCTCCTCGGAACTGTAACTATCCGGCATGCCGAACACCACATCCAGTGTGATTTTTCCTGTACAGCATGCTTCCCGACTGGGGATTATTCCTCTAAAGGTTGTGCTGCTTCGCTCAATGCGGCTCCAGTCTATTTCCATTTTTCTGAGGGTTTCCTCGTAAATGAGGTTCAATCCGCTGCCACCATCCATGAGTACCTTGGTAAGGCGAAAGCCGTCCACTGTTGGACTGAGGACCAATGCGGCTGGTGCTCGGGCTGTTCGGAATTTAGGTTCGTCACTGGCATTAAAGGTAATAGCCATGTCACTCCATGGGTTTATTGTTGCTACTTGGTAAACTTCGGCAAGGCTGTGGAGTGTTCATTTCCGCATATTATTTGATGCGGAAGTCCCGAAGACTGTTAGTATCGTACTGGTATCCTTGGGCTGGTGCTCTGGAGTGAGAATCTCTTCGCCACTTTCGGCCACCTGTCGTAGTATCCAACATGCTATAAGGCTATGAGTTGGAGTGGCGCCCTCTGTACTATGAATTTTGCAGGGTCCATTGAGCCATCCTTCCAGTACGGTTCCATGCCCTATAGAGGGTTTTGCTTTTTGGTATTTAACCCAGGTGCCTGGCGATGATGCACCCTTTTATTTCGGACTGGGGTTGTATTCAGGGCCGGATTGTCCCAAAAATTGATTTCGGTTTTCCAAGCACTTTCCATCGCACAGTACTTTCGTACTATGGACGCCAAGTCAGTGAAGCGTGTAATTTCACGACGACTTACGGCGTTGAGGATTCTCTTGTCCGTGCAATTATTGCAGAAGAATGTAATTGCGTCCTCCTCACGGCAATCCTTTATCCTGTTCATGACCAAGAGGAATCTGGCCCAGTAATGGTGTGCTGTTTCTGCGGGTTCTTGCCGGATTTGGGATAGATCGCTTATGTTTGGGTGGGCGGGTGGAATTAAATTCGAAACCCCGTCCAATCTAAGACTCAGGGGCCAAGAAGTTTCCGAACTTGGAACCTTGGGTTCTTGGATGTTGTCCAATGAATCTAGCCCGTTGCCTGACTTTAGGTTCAGGGCTTGAGTGACGTCCTCCCCTCCGCGGGAATCTTGCATGGAGGGATCGGGAATTCGGACATACCTAGTCCTTAAAATAGAGGATGTTGTCCAATGTTCCTCAACCACGGCAACGTGGTGGGTAACCTGGGGAGAGTTGATCTCTCTCAGATCGGGTTTAGGCCCAATCTGATTGTAGTATGTAGCGACTCCCAGGGCGGCGATGCGATCCAAGAGCTCGTTTAAGGAAGAGAGCTCCATCGGATCTAACTGCTCAGCGAGTTCCGAGTTAACGTGAAGATTGCTTTCGATGACCCGAGAAGTCATCGTCGGTGCGGTGGCCGAACAAGCGGTCATAAGAAAACCGCCTAGCCGGAGAGTTTGGCCGATGGCCAAAGCTCCTTTAGCAACAATGCCATCTTTAAAGATGGTATGAGGCATCCTTCCTGATGGCGACGGCACAGAGGAACTCTCAATGAAAGCACCAATGTCGGTGTCAAAACCGGCGGATCTTGGGTAGGGGGTCCGGAACTATGGTCTAGGCGGATGGTAACAGGAGAGAAGGGACACGATGTTTTTACCCAGGTTCGGGCCCTCTCGATGGAGGTAAAACCCTACTCCTGCTTGATTAATATTGATGATATGGGTAGTACAAGAGTAGATCTACCACGAGATCAGAGAGGCTAAACCCTACAAGCTAGCCTATGGTATGATTGTTGTTCGTCCTATGGACTAAAACCCTCCGGTTTATATAGGCACCAAAGAGGGTTAGGGTTACACAGAGTCGGTTACAACAGTAGGAGATCTGCATATCCGTATCGCCAAGCTTGCCTTCCACGCCAAGGAAAGTCCCATCCGGACACAGGACGAAGTCTTCAATCTTGTATCTTCATAGTCCAGGAGTCCGGCCAAAGGTGATAGTTCGGCTATCCGGACACCCCCTAATCCGGGACTCCCTCAGCAGGGGACACGATGTTTACCCAGGTTCGGGCCCTCTCTATGGAGGTAATACCCTACTTCCTGCTTGATTGATCTTGATGATATGAGTATTACAAGAGTTGATCTTCCACGAGATCATAGAGGCTAAACCCTAGAAGCTAGCCTATGATTATGATTGTTGTTGTCCTACGGACTAAACCCTCTAGTTTATATAGACACCGAAGGGGGCTAGGGTTACACAGAGTCGGTTACCGAGAAGGGACCTACATATCCGAATTGCCAAGCTTGCCTTCCACGCAAAGGAGAGTCCCACCCGGACACGGGACAAAGTTTTCAATCTTGTATCTTCATAGTCCAACAGTCCGGCATAGGCGTATAGTCTGGCTGTCCGAGGACCCCCTAATCCAAGACTCCCTCAATAGCCGCTGAACCAGGCTTCAATGACGATTAGTCCGACGCGTAGATTGTCTTTGGCATTGCAAGGCGGGTTCCTTCTCCGAATACTCCAAAGTAGATCTTGAACACAAGAATCGTGTCCGGCTCTGCAAAACAAATTCCACATACCACCGTAGAGAGTACAATATTCCACGAGTCTAATCTGCTGACAACTTTTCCATAGCGTGACATCACGCTGTGGCCCGGTTATTATTAGAACCGTTTTCTGAACATGCCACTACGCGTTTCGCGAGGCAGTTTCATCGGCACGTCTTGTCGAAGCAGAGATCGTGTCCCCTTATCACGAGATTCTCATCAATACGAACATGGGTAACCCAACCGCTCCATTAGTATGACTCCTTGGATTAGGCAAGTTCCAAACGGCCGCGCTGAGGACGCTTGACATTCATCCCCTTTATAAAGAGGTCAAGACCTGTCCTTTTCTTTCCACGCTTGATCCTTCCCCTCCCCCACATCGAGTTCGAATACCCAAGGCTCAGTCCAATCGCTTCGGACCTCCAACCATGTCCGGATCTAGCCTTCAAGGCTGGTGGATGGCCTCTTCTGTCACAGAGGAGGACATCAAGAAGCATAGGGAGGCTAGGTACTTGACCGCCGAAATCCTTCACAGGCTTCCTGCTCAAGGGAAGGTTATCCCTACCCCCAAACCCAACGAGAGTGTCGTATTCATCTCCCACTTCCTCCGAGGGCTAGGCTTTGGTGTTCATATGTCGGCGTTCTGGGAACCGGGGTCCCCGGACTTGCCTGCCTGCGGCCTGCCGCATGGCTCAAGTGGTGGCCCAGTACAGCCCATCTTCATCAACTCAAGCTCAAGACCCTCGCGAGGGGCCAAGCCTCGCGGGGCGGATGACGCAAGGCTTCCTCAGGAGCGGCCTCACCAGGCAGGCTCGCGAGGAGGCGGAGAGATAAAGGCAAGGGTACCGCACAAGGTGCTCGTGATGCAAGCCATGACGATCGAGACCAGGCGGGCACCAGGCGGGCGCCGGCCTGCGCAGTGTCCTTGTTTCCTCTTTGGTGCAAAGGGGGCAAGCACAGGCGCGGAGTACCGAGACATCAGGCAAAGGTTACCATTTCGGTGCAATGAGACCAAGACCAGCAGAGTGGCAGGATGGTGGTTACCGTGGAGCCCAAGACGGTGTCATCGCCAGTGCCTTTGGCAGCCGAAGACCAACTTTAGTCAGGGTAACCAGGGCCGTTGTTGGCGCCCTTCCCACGCAATATTTGGGAAGATGACCAGGGCCCATATATATAGGGATAGCCACCATCATAGAAGGTGATCCGACCTAACCTAGAACCAACGAGAGGTTATAGAATCCCTCTCAAGTATCCAGCCCAAGAACACCTCTCGTGAGGCTGTTCTTCCCCTTGTACTGTTCATCATCAGCCCCTAAGGCAATCCACCACACCACACACTGGAGTGGGGTATTACACCACAACGGTGGCCCGAACCAGTATAAATCTTGTGTCCCCCGTGTTGTTCATCGTGTAGCTTAGATTCTCAGCAAGGTGTTTGGACTTCGATTGGTAGGGGGACGATCTTCACGCGCACCCCAGAGTTCGAACCTCAAGGGTCTGTCGAAACCCCACATCCGACATTTGGCGCGCCAGGTAGGGGTGCGCCGAAGCTCTTCGTTCCGTCGACCCGCTCTCCGTCAAAACCTCACTCCGCCCCCATGGCGGACAACGCGCCGCCTACTCCGGCTGTCGACGCCGGCGCGGGGACCAGGGGGCTCCGAGCCCTGGCCCTCGCCTTGCGACAGGTGCAGTGGCCGAACAAGTTCAAGCCAGACATGCCGTCGCGCTACGACGGCGCGGCCAATCCACAAGCTTTCCTGCTGGCGTATGAGGAGGCCGTCCTCAAGGCCGGGGGAGACGACAGTGTCATGGCTAGCTGGCTACCCATGGCCCTCACTGGCGTCCATAGCATGTGGCTGCTCCACCTGCTAGTGGCTTCGGTGGCATCTTAGGAGGAGTTGCGCAGCCTCTTCCTCGCCCATTATGCTGTGCCGGCGCCCCCGGTCATTGCAGCCCTCCTGGGCGGCTCGCAGGCGCCGCCCTCGAGCCGCCACATCAAGCCGTTCGCCCGCCAGATCGGTGCCACCCTCAAGCGCCGCGAAGCCCCCCCAGGCTGGGTGGCACCCAAGGCCGACTTGACCTTCAGCTCAGACGATCACCCCTCCAACACCGCCTGTTCGGGCGCGCTCCTGATGCTATGCACCCCCACCATCTTACAGGTGGCCATCACCAGGACCCTCATCGATGGCGGTGCCAACCTCAACGTGCTCTCGGTGGAGGCCTTCAACCTCCTCCGCGTGCCGCTGGAGCGACTCCAACCCAGCAAGCCCTTCTCAGGCGTCGAAGGTAGCTCCACCGGCTCCCTGGGGCAGATCCGCCTCCTAGGGACCTTCGGCACCCACGACAACTTCCGCACGGAGCTGGTCGAATTCGACATCGCCCCCATCGGCCTCCCATACAACGATATCCTCGGCTACCCTGCCTTGGCCCAGTTCATGGCAGTGACTCACCCGGCCTACAACCTCATGAAGATTCCCGGGAGCAGCGGCATCCTCACCATGTCTGGAGACATTAAAGATGCTCTACAGGCGCTCAAGCTCGCTTTCAAGGTGGCCGCAGTGGCGCAGCCCGCCAGCGCCGACACCCTCGAGCCCAAGGGGGCTGCGCCAGCCAAGAAGAAGCAGTTGTTCACCCAAGACAAGGCGGAGACCAAGCAAGTACCGGTCGATGAAGATGGATCCTCTGGCGCCACCTTCACCATAGGCACCAATCTCAACCCTGAATAGGAAGAAGCCTTCGTGAAATTCCTGCGCGCGAACAAGGAGGTGTTTGCGTGGGAACCCGATCAGCTGGCGGGGGATCCAAGAGAGGTGATTGAGCATCATCTGAATGTGTGCCCCAATTTGCATCCCATGAAGCAGAAGGCTAGGCGACAGTCCACCGAGAAGCATGCCTTCATCGTCCAAGAAACCCGCAAGTTGGAGGCTGCAAGTGTCATTCGTGAAGTTTGCTATCCTGAATGGCTGGCCAACCCTGTCGTTGTGCCGAAGAAGGGAGGAAAGGAGCGCATGTGCGTCGACTTCACCAACCTCAACAAGGCCTGCCCTCAAGATCCGTTCCCGTTCCCTCGCATCGACCAAATCGTCGACTCCACCGCCGAGTGCGACCTGTTGTGCTTCTTGGATGCCTTCTCAGGCTATCACCCAATCAAGGTGGCAGTAGAAGCTGCAGAGAAAATGGCCTTCCTGACCCCGTGCGGGGTGTATTGCTACACCTGTATGCCGTTCGGATTGCGCAATGCGGGCGCAACCTTTCAGCGACTGATGCACATCGCCTTGGGCCGACAGCTTAGAAGAAACGCCGAGGCCTACGTCGATGACATCATGGTGAAGTCTCGGGAGACAAAGACCCTGATACAGAACCTGGAAGAAACCTTCGTGAGCCTTCGCGAAGTGGACCTGCGGCTCAACCCGGAGAAGTGCGTGTTCGGTGTACCTTCTGGCAAGCTTTTGGGCTTCCTTGTGTCCCACAGAGGTATCGAGGCTAACCCAGAGAAGGTCAAGGCAGTTGAAGACATGAGTCCGCCGAAGACCCTTAGAGAAATGCAGAAGCTCACCGGGCGAGTAACCGCGTTCAGACGCTTCATTTCCAAGCTGGGGAACGAGCCCTGCCCTTCTTGAAGCTGATGAAGAAGAAGGGTCCATTCGAATGGACTCAAGAGGCTGACAAAGCATTCCTTGATCTCAAGAAGTACCTGACTAGCCCTCCGATGATGGTCGCTCCACGCCCTCAGGAGCCCTTGGTACTCTACCTTGCAGCCACGCCCTACACTGCCAATGTAGCCCTCGTGGCGGTTCGGGAGGAGCGCCGGGTCAAGGCCGCATCGGTTGCGACCCCAACCGCAGCGGCACCAGATCGAGAAGACCTCGGGAAGACCACGACCGCAGCAGATGGGGATCAACCTCAGCAGGGGGACGCCCCCAGGGCAGAAGATGCCGCACCAGGCGACCTGGTGCTGGGGGCTCCGTCGTCTCAGGAGGCGCCTGACCCTCCCGAGGGCACGGACCTCGCTAGCTCACCTACCCTCGTCGAGCATCCGGTGTATTTCGTCAACACACTGCTGCAGGACGCAAGGGCAAGGTACCCCATGCCTCGGAAGCTCTTGCTCGCGCTACTAGTGGACTAGCGCAAGCTACGACACTACTTTCAAGGTCACCCCATCAAGGTCGTCTCGCATATCCATTGGAAAGGGTGCTCAGGAGCCCCAACTCAGTTGGAAGGGTCGTCGAATGGAACATCGAGTTGCAAGTGTTTCAGTTGGAATTTAGCACGACCAGGGTCGTGAAAGGAGCCGCGCTTGTAGATTTTGTGGCGGAATGGACAGAGGCGCCAGGGCTCGAAGCGGGCGAGGATAGGTCGCTTTCCCTAGGAAGTGAGGCGCCGGATGGCTGGGTCATGTACTTCGACGGAGAGTTCTCGCGACATGGCGCAGAGGCTGGCGCAGTGCTCATATCTCCCACTCAGGACAAGCTCTATTACACCGTGCAGCTCTGTTTCCAGCATGGAGAGAAGGTCTCCAACAACATAGCAGAATACAAGGGCCTGATAACAGGTTTGAAAGCTGCAGCCGCCTTGGGGGTAAAGCACCTCATCATCAAGGGCGATTCACAACTCGAGCCGAAGGATGAGCACATGGAAGCATATCTTGCGGAGGTCCACAGGACGAAAAGGCAGTTTTGGGGATTGGAGTTGCAGCATGTACCTCGCGGCCCCTATCAAGAGGCTGATGACATCGCCAGGGGGCTACCGCTACCTCTACATAGCCATTGACAAGTTCACCAGGTGGGCAGAGGTGGAAGCTGTCCGCGCCATCCCAGCTGGCTCAGCAGTCAAGTTCATCAAGGGCCTCGTGAGCCGGTTTGGGGTGCCTAATTGCATCATCACCGATAACGGTTCGCAGTTCACCAGCAATCTCTTCAAAACATATTGTGCTAACCTTGGAATGCGATATGCTACGTTTCGCTGGCACACCCACGGAGCAACGGCCAGGCAGAAGCGCCAACGCTGAGGTCCTGAAAGGCCTCAAGACCAGGACCTTTAAGAAGCTGGAGGCCTGCGGCAGGGGCTGGTACGACGAGCTCCAGTCTGTGCTGTGGTCCATCCGCACAACCGCAACCAAGTCAACCGGCGAAACCCCGTTCTTCCTCGTCTACAGAGCAGAGGCAGTCCTCCCTCACGAGGTCAGGCATCACTCCGCGCGGGTCCTGGCGTTTGACGAAGCATAGCAGGACGCCATGCGAGGGATGGATCTCGTGCTGGGGTAGGAACACTATCGGGAGGCTATGCTTCGAGCGGCAAGGTACCAGCAGGCGTTGTGGCGGTACCACTGCCGCAACATCCGTCCCAGGACACTCTAGGTAGGTGACCTCGTGCTCAGGCGGGTGCTCTCCAGGGAAGAGCTGCACAAGGTGTCGCCCATGTGGGAGGGCCCGTTCAAGGTTGTTCATGTTTCCAGGCCTGGCGCCGCGTGCTTGAAGACCCAGGAGGGGGTGCCCATCCCGAACCCGTGGAACATTCAGGACCTCCGGAAGTTTCACTCTTGAAGAAAGGCCCAGTGCCTGTGAAGAAGGCCCGGCGCCTGTGAAGCTTTTCATACCAAGAAAAGGCCCGGTGCCTGCAAAGAAGGACAATGCTTGTGAAGCCAATCGCCCCAAGAATGGCCCGGTGCCTATGAAGAAGGCCAATGCCTGTGAAGCTCTCCGCCCGTGACACTCTCATGTAATAATGAGTTGGGGCTGTACACGCCTCGGCGTCTCCGGAGAGCCGCCCTCGGGCATCGGGGGCTCCAGCCCACGCCCAGTGGCAGCACCTAGCTCCGCGATGGTGAGAAGATGTCGAAGACTAGATTAGGTGCCGGACGCGGCTTTTCATTTGCTTTCTGCAGTTGACTTGTTCACCCTTGTTCGAAGCTTTATTGGAGTTGCTTTTAGCATCGTTGCCGTCCCCGGCCCGTGATTCTTTGTCTTTGTTGCTCGCCTGACTCATCTTCTCTTTCGCAAGCCTCGTGAGGGGGCTGCGCGGGCGCCCTTGCGAGTACTTTCTGACCTAGCCTCGTGAGGCTTTCCTATTCAAGTCCACCGCGGGAGCACTTCTCCCAGGCCGTGCCCCACGAGCATAGTGACACAAAAGCAGGGCCTGAGCCGGTTACCCTCATGACCAAGGTTCGAAAGCTATTCCCCCGGCTAAATTTTGCAGGCCTCGAGACGCACGACGAGGCCTCAGGCAGGAGCCTCGCTAAGCGAAGACTGCGGCAAGTCCCCCCAATCTAAGTTGTTCCTACACATGGGCACGCAACACCGAAACATAGCATGGGAACAATGAAAATAGCATAGTAGTTAAAGGCAACAGTCCAGCACGCCCCCATGGGTCTCCACACTTCTCTCTCTCTATACAGGAAAAGGAGAAAAGCAAAATAAACACGGCTTGCCCGGTGACGACTCATGGCGGGGGCTCGTACCGCCCTCCGGAGCATAGTCAGACCCCTCCTCACGCTTCACCAAGGCGCGATGACGGGATGACCCGCTACCCCCTCAAAGCGAGCACGGTGGCGCGGTGGTTGATCACGGCCACCACTGGAGAAGCTGTCATCAGAACAGGAGCCGCCGAAGCTTGGAGAGCTACGGACGCCTCCAGGCACGGGCCCACCTTCGTCTTCATCTCGCCCGTCGCGGAGGCTAAGCACCCGGTTGTCGTCATCATCTTCAGGGAAGCATCCAACGCAGCGGCCATCCTCTCCGAACACCCTCACGTAGAGGGTGGCGTTGCCATCAAACATGAAATGCAAGGTGCACCACCGGCCCAGGCCACGCGCACGGGCAAATGTTTGCCAGAAGCGGACCGAAGCCACATTCCCAGCAACGTAGATCTCCAAGAGACCAAGGAAGCCTTGCTGCAGCAGCCGTCCACCTGGAGCCAGAGGCTGCCAGGAGCGCTGACCGGGAGTTCACCTGCGAAGAAGCCGGGAAGTTGGAGCCAGCTACCGGTTGGGTCCGCCGACCACACGACGAATTCTGGCAACACTTCAGCCAAGTGGAAGCGCGGCCTGGGAGGCCGCGCGGCCAGAACGCGCCTTCCCTCGCCCGCCGGACGCCCATCACCACGCGGGAGATCACCGCCGCGACCACGAGGAGCCACTGCGGGAGTCGCGGGGTGCTTGTGTGGCGACCTTTGCCGCGCTTGGGCGGAGGAGAGTCAGGACCTTCCCAGCGAGCCATGGGACACAGCGGGTGGCTGGAGCAGGGAGAAACAAGAAGCAAGCGGAAGGAGGAAGATGTGCAGCAGGGGCCTGCGCCCTCCCGCATTTATAACCCGAGAGAGGCCAACCGCCGGCATCCACGATCGCAGGTAATCATGACTCGTTTCTGCATGCAGGTACTTGTCAAGTCGGGCGGTTGCCGAGGCAGCGTGGGGAAGCAGAGACGCCCACGTCCAATCAACCTCCATGCGGTGTCGGTGGGAAACGACACCTATGGGATCACTGGAATCCCTACTACGGTTGCGGGGTGCGGGGATCGTGAGAAGAGTGGGACTAGTAGACAACACAAAGGGATTTACCCAGGTTCGGGCCGCAAAGATGCGTAAAACCCTACGATCCTGCTTTGGTGGATGTATTTAGTGTTCTTGAGCCCCTGAACTAGCTCTAGGTGCTCTGAGGTTCGAAAGAGCCGAATCCTTCTTCAGTGCGCCATGGGCCTCCTTTTATAGGCGAAAGGGGCTGTTACTATGGCACACAGGAGGTGGAAAGTGCTACAGCGCTGTGAGCTTATCACTGGTATTACAGGACAAAATGCATTTAATGCGAGGCTTAGGTGTCCCTTCACTTTATCGGGGATGGGGGTGAGGCCTGTCCCATCCGTCGCTGCTCCTCCATGCTTCGACACGGGCCCTGGCAAGCGATGCATGCGGTGCCATGTAGGCAGGCAGGCAACTGAGGTGGCGCGGTGGTACAGCCTCCACGAATGGGCTGCATGCTACCACGCAGGTGCCTGCCCAGCTGGTTGGGTTGGCAGCTGCATGCAAACGGTGGCGGATGCTTGGCTGGCGTGGGCCTGGCAGTGGCCCCACTGGCGTGCTTGGCGAGGGCCTTGTCGGGTGGCCCGGCAAGGGTCTTGCCGGGTGGCTCGGCAAGGGTCTTGCCGTGGTGCACTAGCGTCCCCGGCAAGGATCTTGCTGGGGGTCTTGTGGGTTTCTTCGGTGAGGATGGTTGCCTTCCTATCCTCATTCGATCTTGACTATTCTTTGTCTTCACAAAGATCTGCAAGCCACCACAGAGGTGCCTCCTGAGCCTTGTCCCAACGCGTTTGTCTGGCCTTGGTGGGCTCAAGGGTGGCTCGCTCACCTCGCGTGGGCTAGCTGCCCCGGCAAGGGTCTTGGCGGGGCTGCTTAGGCTGCCCCGGCAAGGATCCTTGCCGGGGAAACATGCTTCGTCCATTCGATCTTTGTGGCCTTGGTCCTTGTTGTTGCTCTGTTTGTCTTGTGGCTTCGGCTTCTCTCTAGCTTCCCTTTCCTGCCCTGTTATGCGTGGCCGTGGCGGGTGACTTTGACTGCCCGTGCACAAGTAAAGGGTTCAAAAGGAGGGCCCCTACTTTTGTACACCGACAGGAGCCCCCGGGCCTGGGCCATACATAAGCACAGCGCGTTGTTGGGCTAGGCCCAGAACGGTGCGCAGGTAGTTGGGGCGGATTTTACCATGGTAACTGCTCCATCCGCTGCGCTTCCCCATGATCCGCGTTGAACACGCGACGTGGGGGTCATGCGCACGCATGACGGAAGCATGCTGGCGTCATCCCGTGGTGGACAGTAAAGAGGCGGCTTGTGTGTCTCTTTGAGACCGCAGTGCCGCCTCCCATTTACTGCCCTCGCTTGGGAACCGTTGCTCCACGCGTCCCACTGCGCCTGCCCCTTGCGCCACGTTCGCTGCATGCATAATGCATAGCGAATGATAGGCACATGGGATGTGGGAAGTTGTGTGCGTGCGTGGGTCGATTCCCACATGCCTTCAATGGAGCGGGGAGGGCGGTCGATGGCCCCGCTTGCTGTCACTTCAACGGGTCGGATTGGCCGAGAGGGGTTCGCCGAGCCTCGCCCCCACCCCTTTATAAAGAGGGGAGCTGGAGGAACGGCGCCTCTCAACCCTTCACCATCTGCCTCTCCCCATTCCTGCTTCCTCCTTTCTTCTGCCATGGCGAGGGGGCATGGCGATGCTTCATCGGTGGCGGCGAGGGTTTCGGCCCGACAGCGCATCTCTCCTCCCCAAGAGCTCATAGTGGCGGAGCTGGCCGCTAGAGGAAGGGGGTGGGGCGAGGTCGAGGCTGTTGTGGTGCTAGAGGGAGAGGAGGACGGGGCGGCAGATAAGCCTCGCCTCCGCTAGCAGCACTTACTCCAATGGAGGACCACACCGGGGACAACCCTTGCGAATTCTTCACCAGGCTGTGCTAGCCACCGCGCCGTCGCCTTCACCTCCCAACTCCATTTGCACGGGAGATGGAGCTGGATCCGTCGCAAGCGCTACGGCTGCATATGAGTGGTTGCGGTAACAACGACACATGGGCCGACGTCGAGTTCCCCACCCCTCACGTCATGTATCTTCACCAAGGGTAGAAGACCTTTGCTCATCTCCACAGCTTGATGGATGGGCTCACTCTCCATTTCAAACTAATGGAGGGTGGCCTCCTCTCCGTCAAGATCTTCGGGCACTTCGGGACTGGTGTAAGGTGCTGCGTGGAGACCTCTTCTGACGATGAAGATTCCTCCTCGAGCGAGAGTGCCGAGGAAGACAATGGCAGCCATGACGAGGCTAGCGGGCGGCAGGATGACGGGTCCGACTAGGCGTCAGGCGCTGCACCGAGCGGCACCGGCGACCCCATCATCCGTGTTGTCGGCTCCTTGAACTTCTCAGGGTCGTCTCCTTGGGTGGCTGGCGTTGGGAGGTTGCGGAAGAGGAAGAGGGCGAGCGGCAAGGCCGTCAAGTCGGAGTACGCGGGCACCAACGCCTTTGTCGCGTATTCACGTCCTGCCGCCTCGTCTTCGAGCTCTGCCTCCGGCGCCGCCATCACCACCCAGCCCTTCGACGGGCACTGAGATGTTCTCTTGGTGTCTTCTGCCACTCGTAGCTCGCCTAGGCGCCCCTTTTGCCCTTCTGCTTTCTTGTTCCATTTCCTGAGGAGAGGGACAAGAAAGGGGTTACGGGCACCTTGTATCTTTTTAGCCTTTTAAGCCTTCGGGCCTTTGTTATCCTTAGAATGTGTAATCCCCTTGCTCATGTTTTTCATTTCGTATGGACTGTACCTGTACCAGATGTTTTTTAATGAAAAAGGGATGTTTGCCAGGATTTTCATTCGCGGGTGAAACCCACGACAAGGAGTGAATCCTTGTTATTTTTTTAAGATAAAAGTTTTTCGCCCGGCAACAGGCCTTGCGTATCCCCACTTCGCTCGACCTTCTCACGACCTTGGCGGAGGCAGGGATGAGGTGGGCTTAGGCTCCTCGTTCCTCTTCTCTGCTGCCGCGGCTACGACCAGATTCAGACCCAGGGGATAATCCTTTAGTGCCGAAAAAGGGGAGCACGGTAGCTCAGGGATAAAACGGGGTTTCATGTATCCCAGTCCATAACAAAATGCATGATAGGGGATAGAGAACTTATCTGGATCTACAGCCCTTGGCAACCTCGTCTTGCCATGGATGAATCCTTGTCCTTGCAGCCCCCGGCAACTTTGGCTTGCCGGGGCTCGGGCGCCGGTCCGTCCCCTTTCTTCCAAAATAGCTCGGCAAGGATATTTATGTGCCCTGCGAACAAAAGAAGACAGGGAAGAACAGAGAGACGCGCACTCGACCTCTAAGCTAGGGGTTAGCCGCCGCTAAGCACTATCAACCCTAACCAAGGAAGAGACTCAACCTAGCATGCACGCTATAACTTAGGGCGCCAGTGCTTTGTTTATTTATGCTCAGGGTGTGTGCCTGGCTTTGTACAAAGGGTTACATGCCTTGCCGGCAAGGCTTGTACAAAACGGTGGCTTGCCGGGAGGCCCGGCAGCTGCGCCTTATGGGTAAAACTTGCGGAGATGCTAGATATTCCAGGAGTTGCTCATAGGAATGGCATCTTCAGTCTCCAGCCGGACAGCGCCGGGCCTAGTGACTCGTATTACCCGATAAGGGCCTTCCCACTTTGGCATCAACTTATTGGAATTCTTGGCCGACTGAACGTGCCGAAGAACAAGGTCGCCTTCCTCAAAGCTCCGGGCATGAACCTTGCGGCTATGATAGCAGCGCAAGGCTTGCTGGTAGCATGCTGCTCTCATAGCCGCCCGGAGACGATCTTCCTCAAGGAGCGTCGTGTCATCTTGCCGCAATCACTCTTGCTCAAGCTCATCATAAGCGAGCACTTGAGGTGACCGGGATATGAGTTCTGTAGGGAGAACTGCTTCTGCCCCGTAAACCAGGGCAAAGGGTGTCTGGCCGGTGGCTCGATTTGGCGTCGTTCTGATCGTTCAAAGAACCGCCGGCAACTCATCAATCCAGCGCCTTCCACTCTTGTGCAGCCTGTCAAAAGTCTTCGTTCTTAAGCCTCGCAGGACTTCAGCATTTGCTCTGCTTGGCTGTTGCTCCATGGATGTGCCACGGAAGCAAAACTAACTCTGCTGCCGAAATCCTCAATGTATTGCATGAAGGCATGGCTTGTGAACTGTGTGCCGTTGTCGGAGATGATCCTGTTGGGCACCCCAAAACGGCACACTAGTCCCTTGAAGAACTTTGACGGCTGACTGCGCTGTCACCTTCCTCACTGCTTCCACCACTGGCCACTTTGTGAAACTTGTCGATTGCGATGTACAAGTACTCAAAGCCCCCGAAGGCACGGGGGAAAGGGCCCAATATGTCGAGCCACCAGACCGAGAAGGGCCAGGAGAGGGGGATAGTTTGGAGGGCTTGAGCTGGTTGTTGAAGCTTCTTCAAATGGAACTGGCACGCTTCACACTTGGTTACTAGTGCCGTCGCATCCTGGAGGGCGGTGGGCCAGAAGAAACCTTCCCGGAAAGCCTTGCCGGCAAGGGCCCTCGACCCTATGTGGGAGCCACATATGCCTCCATGTATCTCTGCCAACAGCTTTAGTCCTTCTTCCCGGGAGATGCACTTCAATTTCACCCCATTCGGTCTTCTTCTGTACAATACATTATCAATGAATTGGTACGGAGCAGACCGGCGGGCTACTCTTTCTGCCTCTTCCTGCTCCTCAGGAAGCTCTCCTTTTTGGAGGAATCGGACGGTGTGCTGCGCCCAAGCTGGAGCCTGTGGCTCAACTACAATGACCAAAGGCATCTCTTCTGCCATGGGAGCGGCCGCCTCCACGGCCATGGCCTGAGGTCCTACCGAAGTCGGTTGCCCCGCGGCAGGATCGGCATCCATGGCAGCATCTTCGCCGGCGGCTCCGGGGAGCTCGGTGGGGAAGTACTTGCCGGGGCCTAGTTTCCTCCGCTTGTTCTGCCCGGTCGACGGTTCGAGGGATGGTTGAGGTAACTGAAGCACAAAAGTACCTGGTTCCACTGGTAGCTTGAGGGCAGCATGCTTTGACAGGTAGTCGGCAATGTCGCTCTCTGCCCGACGGACATGCTCCGCTTGTATAATGTCAAAGCGCTCCTCCAATTTCCTCACCTCATCTACGTAAGCTTCCATCAACGGGCTTTGATAATCTTTGTTGATCTGCCTGACGACGAGCTGCGAGTCACCCCTGACAATGAGCTTTTTAACTCCGAGATCTGCCGCAATCCTGAGACTGGCAAGCAAACCCTCGTACTCGGTGGTGTTGTTGGTTGACATCTCCCGGGGGAAGTGCATCTGGATGTCATATTTGAGGTGCTCTCCGGTGGGTGCGACAAGCAGCACACCATCACCGGCACCTTGCAGCAAGAACGCACCATCACAGTACATGATCCAGTTGCGGATCATTTCCTTGCCGGGGAGAGCAGTCTCATGTACCTCTTCATCGGGCGTCGAGGTCCATTCTGCAACAGACTCCCCCAAGACTCTGCTCTGAACTGTCGAGGTACTTTCGAACTTCAGACTGAAACTTAGCAGCTCCAGGGCCCATTCCACGATCCTCCCCGTTGCATCTGGGTTATGAAGTATCCGTTGCAATGGGAGGCGGGTGACCACAGTGATCTCATGCGCTTGGAAGTAATGGCGCAACTTCCTCGAAGCCATTAGGAGGCCGAAGAGCAACTTTTGCACACCTAAGTACCTCGACCTAGCCCCCTGCAAGAGGGAGCTGACGAAGTAAACTGGGTGTTGTACCATTTTCTTCTTCTGCGCCTCTTCACCTGGATGTGCGGGTCCCGTCGTACTGGCGCCAGTCTTGTCGGGACAGAGCCTCGCCGGGGACTCAGTCTTGCCGTTAACTCTGCCGCTGCTGCTGCCTCCTCGTTGACCTCTCTCTGCGCCACTAGTGTGGCGCTAACCACCTGATTTGTTGCCGCTAGATAAAGCAGCAACAGTTCTTGTGGTTTGGGCGCAACCAGCACTGGGGTAGTAGAGAGGTATTTCTTCAAATCTTGCAGCGCTGCCTCGGCCTCTGGGGTCCAATCCACTGGCCCAGCCTTCTTCAAGATCTTGAAAAAAGGAAGGGCACGCTCCGCTGACTTGGAGATGAATCAGCTCATGGTGGCAACGCAACAAGTGAGCCGACACACGTCCTTGATCCGTTTGGGTGCCTCAATCTGCTCGATAGCCTTGATCTTATCTGGGTTTGCTTCAATCCCACGCTGGGACACAAAGAACCCAAGAAGCTTGCCGGACGGGATGCCGAAGACACACTTCTAAGGGTTCAATTTGAGGTTGATCTTGCGCAGGTTCCAGAATGTTTCCTCCAGATCTTGCACAAGGGTTGCCTTGTCCTTGGTTTTGACCACTATGCCATCCATATAAGCTTCCATATTTCTATGTAGCTAGGGCTCAAAACCAACTTGGACTGCTCTTGGAAAGGTTGAGCCAGCACTCTTCAACCCGAAAGGCATCCATAAAAAACAATACGTACCACATGGGGTGATGAATGCTGTCTTTTCCTCGTCTTCTTTTGTCATGAAGATCTGGTGGTATCCCGAGTAGGCGTCAAGGAATGATAACAGGTCACACCCAGCCGTGGAGTCAACAATCTGGTTGATGCGCGGTAATGGGAAGGGATCCTTTGAACAGGCCTTATTGAGGTCTGTGTAGTCAATACACAGCCTCCACTTCCCATTTGCCTTGTGCAACACTACCAAATTTAATGTGAGGCTCTGTGAGCTTATCGCTGGTATTATAGAACAAAACGCATTGAATGCAAGGCTTAGGTGTCCCTTCACTTTATCGCGGACGGGGGTGAGGCCCTTCCCGTCCGTCACCGCTCCTCCTTGCTTCGACAGTCCCCCTGGCCAGCGATGCATGTGGTGCCATGTAGGCAGGCAGGCAGCTGAGGTGGCACGGTGGTGGAGCCTTCACGAAGGGATGCATGCTTCCACGCAGGTGCCTGCCTAGCTGGTTGCATCGACAGCTTCATGCGAACGGCGACGGATGCTTGGCCGGCATGGGCCTGGCAGTGGCCCCGCTGGCGTGTTTGGCGAGGGCCTTGTCGGGTGGCCCAGCAAGAGTCTTGTCGGGTGTCACATCCCTAGTTCTGACAATGCTTAGTGCTAGCATCTGGTGTTGCATCATGTTTACTTTTCGCAGAAAGTTAAAATGGGGATGACAGAACCCCCAGCAACCCCTCAAACCAACTAGGCTTTACTAAAAATATTTTCAATAAACCCAAAATGCTCCTTCGAAAAGTTCATGATTTTTGTTAAAGGTGAAAACCTCTGCCAAAAATGATGCAAATATTTCTAGGCCATTCTGGATTTTTGAATTAATTCTTATTGTATTTGACTTTGGGCATTTAAATACTATAAATAATTTAAATGTTCAAATAATGTTGGAACTATTTTTGGGCCACTGAAATAATTCAGCAAGTGTCCATGAATATTTTCAGGATTTTAGGAAATGCCTTGGTATTTTTCCCAAGCTCAAAACAGAGGCAAATAATTAGAAAACAAAAAGAAATTAGGAAAAAGAAGAGAGGGAGAGATTACCTGGCCTCACCCGAGCAGCCCACCTACCTGTGCGGCCCAGCACCGCAGGCCAGCCGGCCCAGCCCACCTGGCGCTGCCAGTCGTCCTCCTCCTTGCGCCAGAAGGACGAGGGCGTGTGCCCGCGGCGCGCCAGCACGTGCACGGCCACCGACGGCCAACTCCTGCTTTCGCTTCGCCCTGGCCTTCTCTGGCATCGCCACGCGCCCCCCAGGCCCTCTCACTCTCTCCCGTGCCTTCTCCCCTCCTCTGCTCTCTCTCCCTCTCACAACCAAGCGCTGCCGTCGACGCCGCTCACCACCAACGCGCCCACTGCTGTCTCATCTCTCCCCTGAGATATCCAGAAGAACCGCCTTGACCCACTCCTCCCCCTCACCGCGCCAAGCGACGCCGGGAGCCCTGCAGTGAGGCCCTCACCGTCGTCTTCTTCCTCCGTACGCCGGAGATCAGCTTCGCCGTTTCGCCCGCACCGGACCGCCCCCGAGCCCATTGACCGTCCCTGCGTGTTCTCTGTGAGCCCCGCATCTTTTCCCCCTCCTCCCCTGCCATCTCCATGAGCTCCGAAGCTCGCCGCTGCCATACCTCATCACCGCCGTCGGCTAAGCTCGAACCACTCGCGGCCGTGCACCTAAACATGCTCCTGGTGCCTCCAGGAGGCCAAAGCACCAACCAGATTCTCCTCCCGTGCACCGTTGCGCCAAACCCGACCCCGCCCGCACTCCGGCCGCCGCCTTGCTCACCGCCGGCGCTGCTCCCGGCCACCCCGCGGCCTCCCGTCTGGTCATTTGGATGCGGACGAGCAAGAGCTACTCGCCGGTGCCTTCAGCTCGCCAAACCACCACCCGTAGCTCAAATCCGAGCCGAGCCGCCGTCGTTTTGGTCGTCGCCGTTATGGCTCCGGCGACTGCTGATGTGGCCGTCATTAGCAGCTAATTGCGCCACTAATTAACCTCTAGTGAAACAGACAGCCGGGCCCCACCGCCTCACTAATCGGCTAGCTAAAATAGATTAAGTTTAACCTAATTGCGGTGGGCCCACGTGTCAGCCTTGACTATGCTGACGTGTGCGTTGACCCGACCCCACCTGTCAGTGGCACTAACAACACTGGGTCACTGACCCGTGGACCCCACTGGTCAGATTTGACCTGGTCAACTGCAGTTGACTCGCTGACGCCAGAGTGATGCAATGCTGATGCAGTTAACCATTTTCTGGATTTAATTTAATTCCGAAAATCCCAGAAAATGTCCAAAACTTCTAAAAATCATATAAAATCGACCGTAACTCCAAATGAAATAATTTATATATGAAAAATGATCAGAAAAATCCAATCTATCCATCTGTACAATTTTCATGCATGTTAGAACAATTTATGGATGCTGTTTAGGACAAATCATATAAATGGCATTTGAATTTCAAATATGGAATTTGGATTTGAACTTAGGGTTCAAACCAACTTCATTTAACTTGTTGCTAGTTGCATTAGCCCAAATCAACAGCATATTGCCATGTCACATTCATGCATCATATTGTTGCATTGTATTGATTGTGATCCTTCTCTGTTTGTCGGTGTTGTTCCCTCTCGATAGACGTGTTCCGACGATGAGTTCGATGACACCGATGAAGAACTATACTATCTTTAGAAGTGCCAGGCAAGCAAAACCCCCTTGTTCATTCTGATACAATCCCACTTTCTCGCTCCTGCTCTATTTTACTCCATTAGGACAACAATGATACAACTGTTACTTGCAGCGGTAGTTGAACCTCTTTATCCTCTGCATGACCTGTCATTGCCACAGTAAATAGATGAAACCCACTAGCATGAGTAGGAGTTGTTTGAGCCTTGATGTGCCTACTCATTCATGCTTATTTGTCATGCCTGCTATTGCTTAGAGTTGTGTCAGGTCTGATTCATCGGGGATGAATTGGAGGTGTGTGAACATGTCCTATTGTTGAGAGCTAAGTGTGTGAACACGATTTGGTAAAGGTAGCGGTGAGAGGCCATGTAGGAGTACATGGTGGGTTGTCTCATTGTAGCCGTCCTCAGGAACTGAGTTCTGTGTTTGTGATCCATGAATAGTTACTACCACGCATTGGAATGCTTAAGTGCCCCTCTCGACTTATTAACCAATCCGATCTCTGTCCAGGAGTTGCAACTAGTTTCTGGTGTTTGTAGGTAGTGTTAGTAGTCTACCAAGTGGCACCCGGTACAGGTGGGCTTGGGATAGACTAGGCACAGTGGCCCGATGTACCAAGTGGCACCCGGATGGTGGGCTTGGGAACCCTGCACACATCGTTTGGGGCCGTGAGAGACACCCCGGCCGGATCTCCTTGCGGATGGAACCCGAATAGGCGATAAACCTAGACGAGAGACTTGTGTGGTTAGTCAGGTCGTGGCCGACACCCTCGCCAGGCTTCCGCTGGAAGGTTGCCGGGATACATGACGTGTACATGGTGGTAAGTGGCGAGAGCGTGTGTGAAGAAGTACACCCCTGCAGGGTTAATATGATCTATTCTAATAGCCGTGTCCGCGGTAAAGGACTTCTGGGTTGCCTGTATAGTTCATAGACAAGTGAAAGTGGATACTCTAAAATGCGCAAGATAAGCGTGAGTGCTATGGATGGCATTCTCGTAGGGAGACGAGAGGGGATCCATAGTGGTGTATTGATATGGTGAATATGTGGACTCGTGTGCGCCACCTCAAAAGATTTACTTGCAGTCGTAGTTTAGGATAGCCACCGAGTCAAAGCTGGCTTGCTGCAGTTAAACCCCACCATCCCCTTTGTTGACAATGATGCATATGTAGTTAGTTCTGATGTAAGTCTTGCTGGGTACATTTGTACTAACGTTTGCCTATTTTATGTTTTTGCAGAGAGACTTCAGTCTCACTAGTAGTTCCGTGAGGACTTCGACGTTTAGCTTGTTACCTCAGCTACGATCTTGTGCCCTTGGCAGGATCTGGTAGGTAGTCCGGCTTCTCAGCCTTTTTCATTTTTGTTTGTACTCAGACATGTTAAGCTTCCGCATGTGCTTTGACTTGTATGCTCTGGATGTTGGGTCGAGAGACCCATGTTTGTAATATCTCGCTCCTCGGAGCCTAATGAATAAATACTTGAGTTGTAGAGTCATGTTGTGATGCCATGTTGTATTTGCACATATCGAGCATATTGTGTGGATGTTATTGAAATGCTTGGTATGTGTGGGATCTGACTATCTAGTTGTTCATCCTTAGTAGCCTCTCTTACCGGGAAAAGTCTCCTAGTGTTTCCACCGAGCCATGGTAGCTTGCTGCTGCTCCGGAACACTTAGGCTGGCCGGCATGTGTCCTTCTTTGTTCCTGTGTCTGTCCCCTCGGGGAAATGTCACACAATGAGTACCGGAGTACTGTTAGCCCGCTATAGCCCGGTTCACCGAAGTCCTGCTAGCCCAGTGCTACAGCCTGGATTCACTCGCTGATGACCGACATGTTCGATGCTGGGTCATGGATGCCTGTCCCTGTAAGTTTGTGCCACTTTGGGTTTACGACTAGCCATGTCAGCCCGGGCTCCTTATCATATGGATGCTAGCGACACTATCATATACGTGTGCCAAAAGGAGCAAATGGTCCCGGGCAAAGGTAAGGCGACACCCGTGGGGATACCGTGCGTGAGGCCGCAAAGTGATATGAGGTGTTACATGCTAGATCGATGTGGCATTGAGTCGGGGTCCTGACATCGGGTGGCTCAGCAAGGGTATTGCCATGGCGCGCTGGCGTCCCCGACAAGGATATTGCCGGGGGTCTTGTGGGTTTCTTTGGTGAGGATGGTTGCCTTCCTATCCTCATTTGATCTTGACTATTCTTTGTCTTCACAAAGATCTAGATGCCACCACGGAGGTGCCTCCCAAGCCTTCTCCCAACATGTTTGTCTAGCGTTGGTGGGCTCAAGGGTGGCTTTGCTTAGCTGCATGGGCGAGCTGCCCCGGCAAGGGTCTTGCCGGGGAAACCTGCTTCGTCCATTCGATCTTTGTTGCCTTGTTCCTTGTTGTTGCTCTGTTTGTCTTGTGGCTTCGGCTTCTCTCCGACATCCCTTTCCTGCCTGTTATGTATGACCATAGCGAGTGACTCTGACTGCCCATGCACAAGTAAAGGGGTCAAAAGGAGGGCCCCTACTTTTGTACACCGACACACGGCGCCCAAGGCCGCAGGCTATTGGGGCCCGCGGCACTCCGCACATGCCGTTCCGCTTCTCTGCTAAGCCAAGTCCAAGCGCGCCATGGTCCCGGGGGCTACTGTCGGCATTTTGGGAACGGGGGTCGTCAGACTTGCCTGCCTGGGGCCTGCGGCTTGGCTCAAGTGGTGGCCCGGTACGGATCATCTTCATCAACTCAAGCTCAGGACCCTCGCGAGGGGCCATGCCTAGCGGGGCAGACGACGCAAGGCTTCCTCAGGAGCGGCCTCACTAGGCAGGCTCGCGAGAAGGCGGAGAGATCAAGGCAAGGGTACCTTGCGAGGTGCTCGCGACGCAAGCCAAGACGATCGAGACTAGGCGGGCGCCGACCTGTGTAGTGTCCTTGTTTCCGCTTTGGTGCAAAGCGGGCAAGCACAGGCGGGGAGTATCGAGACATCATGCAAAGGTTACCATTTCAGTGCAACGAGACCAAGACCACCAGAGCGGCAGGATGGAGGTCACCGTGAAGCCCAAGATGGCGTCATCGCCAGTGCCTTTGGCAGCCGAAGACCAACTTTAGTTAGGATAACTTGTACTAGATGTTCCCCTTCAAAATGTCAGTTGTTGGCGCCCTTCCCACGCAAAATTTGGAAAGAGGACCAGGGCCCCTATATATAGGGATAGCCACCATCGTAGAAGGTGATCTGACCTCACCTAGAACCAACGAGAGCATAGAGAATCCCTCTCAAGCATCCAGCCCAGGAACACCTCTCGCGAGGCTGTTCTTCCCCTTGTACTGTTCATCATCAGCCCCTGAGGCAATCCACCACACCACACACTGGAATAGGGTATTACACCACAACGGTGGCCCGAACCAGTATAAATCTTGTGTCCCCTGTGTTTTTTATCTTGTAGCTTAGATTCTCAGCGAGGCGTTCGGACATGGATTGGTAGGGGGACGATCTTCACGCACACCCCAGAGTTCGAACCTCAATGGTCTGCCGGAACCCCACATCCGACATCATCCCTTTGTTAGAAGGATCATGTTCTATTACGGGCTAGATTTTCATGATCTAGCTCCAGATTCCTTCCTTCACATCTCAACATTCATCGTTGTGTGTGAGGCCTTCTTTTGCATTACCCCACACTTCAGCTTATGGCTCAAGACCCTCAATGTGAAGCCGAAGCTAATCGATGGGCGACATGCAGAGTGCGGAGGCGCTATAATAAGCAAAGGTGTTGATGTTTTATGGCCAAAGGGTTCCTTCCAGGAAGTTTCTTACCTATGGCAATGGGAGTGGTTTTATATCACAACACCCCGAGGTAGAAAGTGGGCGGCCAATCCTGCCTTCCGCTTCGCACCTCCACCACAGCTTGCATCATGGGTCAATAAGGGGCTGGATTGGGGATCGGTTGATGATGTGTGGACATTGCAAAGCCGCATTTAGGATCTCATCAAGAAGGACATCAATCTTGTCAAAGTAATCCAAGTAATGCTAGTTCGTCGGGTCCTGCCATGCCAACGTCGACCTCTCCATATGTGGGAGTTCAACCCGGAAGAACCGCGAACTGTTCAGCACTTCTTCGACATGACGCTCGAAGGGATGTATCAATTATTCTTCGGATCACGGATAAAGTGTCCGAACACAACAGAGGACGCAGGCCTCGATTGCAACCATCCAGATACCCAGGTAAGTAATTCCACAACCAAACATGTTGTCATTATATTTCTCACAACATTATCCTTAAAAGCCATCCTCGGCCAAGGCAGGATAAGAAAGGCGGAGAGGATTAGGTGTTCGGCCCCTCTTCCCGAAGATTCGGCGGATCCTGTATTAATGAGGATGCTGGCTTGTGCTCCTTATCAAGTGCCATCAGGGGAGGACAAGGAGAGGAATGGAGAAGCCGAAAGCGGACTTCACGCTGGAGGTACGTTATGCATCGTAACTGGGGAAATTGGTACTCCTGTGTCGAAGGATGAACGGGGAGGAGAATCTAGTATCCCCTCTCCACACGGGAAGAAATGGGCCGCCCCCGAAGACTTGGAAGCAGAGGTCTCAAAACAAGGGAAGGAACCTTTATCAGGGGGCCCTGCCCCGGATGGCAACATTGATGCACAGCGCCCACAGGGGGGCAGCCGTTTACCGAGCCGTAAGTGAACAAGGGTGTTTTTTAAGCATACCCCATTCTTTTCCTTAGTATAATGACTGACACGTACATTTTGCAGTTCGGCCTATAGCATGCCTCAACAATCTTCGTCCTCGGGGGATCTTCTCTCGGAGATGATGGAGAGCGAAACGCCTCCTCCTACTTCTCCGGCTCATAAGGCGGACGACCCTGAGGTGTCGTCCCGGAGGATCTCTCCCGATCCGCAAAGGTCAGAAGGTAACTCTTCGGCCGCTCGACGTCCGGGGTGTTCGGCTCCTAGAGAGGCCAACAAAAAAAGCCCCGGACTGTCCGATATACAGCCGGACACATTGACGGGTGTACTATAGCAAGCGCCTATCTCAGAGGCACATCGTACCTTAATGGGTATGGTAGTTGAAAGGATTTTGTCCGCAAAAAGCGGGTTGAATGAAGCTTTTACGAGCCTGCTAAGAGGCTTTGAGGTACGCAATGTGATATTTTTTGATTGTACCGTAAACGCAAGGTGCACTGTGTGTAGATAGTAGCCACTGAGACACTGGTTGCCATCCGAATGGGGCGATCAGAGGATCAAAATTATAAATAATCTCATGTAACAATTTTGCCAATTTTGTACACAAGCGGCTGCAGCCGCGGCAGCTGCCTGGGCTGCCGAATTTGCCGAACTAAAGCTGCAACTTGATATGGTGGATGAAGACATCACGGTTGTGAACAAGCGGCTTGACGAGGCACGGGGTATGTATATTTGGGTGGTCAGCAAATATTAATAAGAGAAGGATGCTGGTATTTATAATATGCTTTACTACAGATGGTGCTGCCGCCATGGAGACCCTTCGGGCTAAGCTTGCCCAGGCCAAGGAGCAAGCCAGGAGAAGCAATGCGGCTGCCGAGAAGGCAGCAGGTGAATTAAAAGCCAAATAGGCTGCTCATCACCGAAGTGAGGATAAAATGGCCAACATGGCTCTTGAGCTACAGAATGCTGCTAGCCGATATGAGCTTCTTGAAAGGGAAAACCAAGCGAAAATGGCTGACCTAGAAAAGGCCTTACAGGCGGTGAAGGAAACTCGCTCTGAGATTAGAGCGGCTCGGGAGGAGCTCCGGCAAGCCGGTGAGATCGTGGCTGGGAAGCCCTTTTTATTGCGAACTAAATTCGGCAATATGAAGTATGCCCCTCTTGATCAATTCTGGAGTTCTCCAGACGCATACTTGGATTTATCAAAGAGTGCTACCGATGCGACACAGTATTTCCGAGATCAAGAAGATCGTGAAGTGGAAAGATTGTTATGGTCGCAGTTCAGTACTCCAAGGCATCCGCTGCTGTTGAACAAGCAAATGGCCGAATGGGCCGAGCTCCATAGGTTATCCGGGCTTGCCATGAAGGCTGTTGTGCATCGCTTGTGGCTGGAGGAACCAAGTCCGGATAGTTATTTTGGTTTGGTGCAATGATTTACTCATGTTGTGCCGCATATCAACGATGTCAAGCGGTCGGCATTCATAGGTGGTGCGCGGATGGCCCTTGCCCGTGTTAAGACATACTGCGCGAGGATGGAGCCACCGATATTACAACCAGGGGTCCACCCGGGGGCCAGGACTGGCCCGAGCACTATTTTGAAGAAGTCTTAGAAGGTGCCCGTTTGATAGAGGCTCAGTGCTCAAAGAATATCATGTTCGAATGAAATGTATCTTGATTGTAAAAACAATTCTTTCGATAATAAAGGCTATATTTATACCTTTGCCCGTGATGTATTGTAGTGCCTCCTGTGCGGCCGTTTATGTATATATGGATATAACCTGAAAGTTTGGAGTCGTCGGCTTTAGCCCCCTTGCGTATAACGCAGGATTGTTTGGCAAAGCACGTAATCACACTTGATCCAACGTCTTGGTCCGTTAAGGAGGTGGTAGTGCGGCGAACGAGGCAATCGGACTATATAGCTTTAACACTTTCACTTAGCCATAGGAGTTTGACGGTGGGGCTACTATATAGCCCCTGGTATGTCCGCGTTTATCTGAGTAAGGTGCGTTCATATATGTGACCGGGAAATCGGTCCTTCGTTAATCTGGAGGAATCGCGAAGATTCCGTTGAGTCATCGACTGGTTGACCAGTCTCTCTCTTTATCATGACAGCCAGTTTTCGGCTTTCTCTACTAGGTGCTCATCCGGATGAACCAGGGCACAATCGTAGTAGTTCTCCCTGTGCCACCTTAGCCGATAGAGCGGAACATAAGGTAGCAAAACACGGGAGCCGGGCAAACCCATCTATTGACCAAAGACATGATTCAGAGCTGATGCATATAAGGCCAAACTCACGACACCGAACACTCCCGAAGGTATTCAGACTTTACAACATATACTGGGCTGAATATAACCCTCAATAATGAGCCCTGAGTTTCAAGGTACGTGCGTCAATCCGGCGTGACGAAAGAGCGCCTATGGTGAGAGAATAGATTTCAGAAACACACTGGTTACTGCCTCTGTAACGTCTAATTTAGTATGGGGAATCCCAAGCTTGCCGATAACGTCGGTATCCCTCTTGGTCATTTTAAGTGCCACCGGGGATGAGACAACAAGAGACAATAAAGCGGGTTTATACAGGGACTTAATCTAAAAAGAAACCTTCGAACGGGGCCCTGCTGCACGTCTGCGCCTTTTTCTCCTTTTTGCCGTATCCTTGAAGGGTATAGCACGATGGTCATCTGTAAAAAAAACCCACGTGAAAGAATCTGGTGTGACCGTACGTAAAGTCGGTTTATCTTAATGAACCGTGAAAATGCAATCTCTTGAGTGTAAATAGGGTCAAGCCGGACTATGGACCTTTTACATGCTGGCAGCCCCCCGCGCCACATATGGGGGTATATCCATTAATCAAGCTCAGGTTTATCTGAGCTGCTACAACTAGGTGTTCGTCGAACACGTCTAGCTGTGTCTGTCGTCTCGGAGACTGATGAGTTGCTCGGGTTGGAAAGGCCATTCCGTGGTTCGGCAACTAGATCCGCCTCGTATTCTTCCATACAAAGAGAACGTTCTGTGTTTCCGCTGATTGTGATAACGACACCTGGACCGGGCATCTTGAGTTTGAGATAAGCATAATGCGGGACTGCATTGAAGTGAGCGAAGGCCGTTCTTCCGAGTAGTGCATGATAGCCGCTTTGGAATGGAGCAATGTCGAAGATTAGTTCTTCGCTTCGAAAGTATCGGGAGAACCGAATACAACCTCCAATGTTAAAGAGCCTGTGCAGCGGGCCTCTATGCCTGGTATTACTCCTTTAAAGGTAGTACTGCTTTGGTTGATTCTTGACGGGTCTATCCCCATCTTGCGGACAATGTCCTGATATATCAAGTTAAGACTACAGCCGCCATCCATGAGGACTCGGGTGAGATGGTATCTATCGATTATTGGGTCGAGCACCAAGGCAGCCAAACCCCCATGACAGATACTAGTCGGATGATCCCTGCGATCGGAAGTGATCGGGCACGCCAACCATGTGTTGAATTTGGGGGCGACGGGCTCTACATCATATACGTCTCGGAGTGCGCGTTTGCGCTTCCTCTTTGGGATGTGGGTGGCATAAATCATGTTCAATGTTTTGACCTCCGGTGGAAATTTTTTCTGGCCCCCAGTGTTCGGCTGGCGAGATTCATCCTCATCTTCACTTAGTGGCTCCTTCCCTTTCTGTTCGATGTTTAGCTTGCCGGCCTGCGTGAAGACCCAGCATTCTCTATTGGTGTGATTCGCAAGTTTTTCGGGGGTACCATGAATCTAACAGGACCTGTCTAGAATTTTATTTAGGCTGGACGGACCATGTCTGCTGCCTTTAAATGGCTTTTTCCGTTGACCGGGTCTAGAGCCCCTGAATCCGGCGTTTACCGCTGTATTGTCTAGGCTGTCTTCATTATTTCGATGTTTGTTTTTATTGCATCGTGGTTTTCCATTGCCATCCCTGATTTCAGATGTGCCTAGATCACTGGTGCTGCTACGGGCCAACCAACTGTCCTCTCCTGCGCAAAAGTGGGTCATAAGAGTTGTTAGGGCTTCCATTGTCCTTGGCTTTTCCTGGCCGAGGTGTCTGGCAAGCCATTCGTCTCGGACACTTTGTTTGAAAGATGCTAGGGCTTCGGCATCCGGACAGTCGATGATTAGGTTCTTCTTGGTGAGAAATCTGTTCCAAAGCTTACGGGCTGACTCTCCAGGTTGTTGGGTTATGTGACTTAAATCGTCTGCATCCGGGGTCGGACATAGGTCCCTTGAAAATTAGCCCTGAAAGCATCCTCGAGTTCCTCCCAGCTTCCAATGGAATTTTCCGTGAGGCTTTTCAACCAGTGCCGAGCTGGTCCTTTCAACTTGAGGGGCAGGTATTTGATGGCGTGGAGATCGTCTCCGCGAGCCATATGGATGTGAAGAATAAAGACCTCAATCTAGACCGCAGGGTCTATCGTTCCGTCGTATGCCTCAATGTTTACGGGTTTAAACCCCTCTGGAAATTCATGATCCACCACCTCATCGGTGAAGCACAGCGGGTGTGCGGCACCCCTGTACTTGGCTTTGTCATGGCATGCTTCCGACGACTGTAGTGTTCGGTGTTGATTCCGAGCTGGTAGTCGATCAGTATAGTCGGTTTGGTGGCCATGATCCTGCATAGGAACACGTTTCCTAGATCCATAGATGGATCTAGTTATGCCAGCTCTTTTGTCTAGGTGCTCACGTAGATTGTGTTTCTGGTACTTGGCTGCGACCTCCCTTCCTTTATGGGGTGCTGATTTGTGTGTGGTGTCATTAGCTGCTTTCTCTGGGCCACGAGGTGGCTGGTTTGGCAGATCGGTCGTATTGTTTTTCGGCGGAATGGGCGCGATAGCCTCGTCGTCGAATTTGGGCAGCAGCTTACGTTTTGGGTAGCACTTTGTCTAGCGATCACTGACGTATCTTTCCTCAGTGTCGAGCACTTTGTTCCATCTATGGTTGAGCGTATCATGCACGGCTTTAAGCCGCTGCTTCTGCTTCTTCAAGCTCCTCGCGGTGGCAATAAGTCTCTTGTGGAGGTGCTCTTGTTCCAAGTGTTTTTTCGGGATGATGTGTGCATCGTTGTCCGGACTGTCCTCCTCCCTGGAGACAGGTTTATAAGTTTTGTCTTCGGCATTGCTGTGATCAGACAACGGCCCCGGGCTGTGTTTGTCGTCTCCTTGCTCGCCCTGCTCCATCGCTGGGTCTGCAGGGTCTTCGTTGTCTTCAGCGTCGTCCGGGGTGTTATTCTTTCTTGTGCTGGTATTGCTGTTTTTGCTGTGGTGGGGTTTAGAGCGGCACCGCTGACGTCGACGCTTTGGGTGCTTCTCAAGAGTATTATCCTCCATAGCATATTTTTGATCCTCGCCATTGTTTTCTATGGGTGTGTCGACCATATATATGTCATATATATGATGAGGTGGTTGTCCAGCACCCTGCGGGTGGTGGTTCCTGTTCTTCTCCGGCATCGTCGTCCATACCGTTGATTTCTTCAGAGTCGAAATCAAGCATGTCGGTTAAGTTGTCGACAGTGGCTATCAAGTGGGTGGTGGGTGGGTAACAAATTCCTTCATCGTCCGCTTCCCACGCAAGCCGGACATAGTTCAGGCAAGAGTCTCCCGACAAGGAGAGAGATTTTAATGAGTTTAGCACGTCCGATGGGCGCCCAGTTAGGTCCAATCGGCGCGAATACACGTGGTTCGGAGCCTATGGCTGGAGACGAGTTCAAGGGTCCGATGACATAGACCTCATTGGAAGTGAAATCTGTGTTCAGCTCTATCGCCGTTGAGTGTGTGGCTTCCATGGCGGGGTCCATCCTCCTGTCCTCGAATGGCACGATCTGCACTAGATCTAAAGCCAGGGCAGCTGTAGGTGAGATCTCCGGAACACTGTCCGATGGCAGATCTAGGTCATGCTCATCGTAGCTGTAGGGTGCACCTGTTATGGGCTTGAATCTGTCAGAGATCAAGTCTCCATGGACGTTGGATGTGTATTTTAAGCTGCCAAACCTGACCTGATGGCCAGGGGTGTAGCTGTCGATCTGCTCTAGATGGCCAAGCGAGTTGGCCCGCAGTGCAAAGTCGCCGAATACGAAGAGCTGTCTGGGGAGGAAAACCTCACCCAGGACCGCGTCGTTGTGGATGATTTAAGGAGCCATCAAGCCTTATGGTGATGACATAGTGGAACTCTCAATGAAAGCACCAATGTCGGTGTCAAAACCGGCGGATCTCGGGTAGGGGGTCCCGAACTGTGCGTCTAAGGCTAATAATAACAGGAGGCGGGGGACACGATGTTTACCCAGGTTCGGGCCCCCTCTATGGAAGTAATACCCTACTTCCTGCTTGATTGATGTTCATGATATAAGTATTACAAGAGTTGATCTACCACGAGATCGTAGAGGCTAAGCACTAGAAGCTAGCCTATGATTATGGTTGTTGTTGTCCTACGGACTAAACCCTCCGGTTTATATAGACACAGAGGGGGCTAGGGTTACATAGAGTCGGTTACCGAGAAGGGAATCTACATATCCGAATTGCCAAGCTTGCCTTCCTCGCAAAGGAGAGTCCCACCCGGACACGGGACGAAGTCTTCAATCTTGTATCTTCATAGTCCAACAGTCTGACATAAGCATATAGTCCGGCTTTCAGAGGACCCCCTAATCCAGGACTCCCTCACTCCTCCCACAGGAACTCCGTGGAGCGTGCAAGGTCGTCATACGTCTCTCTCGTATGTATAATTTTTTTTCCATGCCAATATTCTACAACTTTCATATAATTTTGGCAACTTTTTATATTATTTTTGGGACTAACATATTGATCCAGTGCCCAGTGCCAGTTCCTGTTTGTTGCATGTTTTATGTTTCGCAGAAACCCCATATCAAACAAAGTCCAAACGGGATAAACACGGACAGATAAATTTTTTGGAATATTTATGATTTTTGGGAAGAAAAATCAATGCGAGATGGTGCCCGAGGGGGCCACGAGGCAGGGGGCGCGCCCCAGGGGGGTGTGCGCGCCCCTGACCCTCGTGGGCACTGAGGGAGTCTTGGATTAGGGGGTCCTTGGACAGCCGGACTATGTACTAGTGCCGGACTGTTGGACTATGAAGATACAAGATTGAAGACTTCGTCCCATGTCGAGGTGGGACTCTCCTTTGCGTGGAAGGCAAGCTTGGCGATTCGGATATGTAGATTTCCTTCTCTGTAACCGACTCTGTGTAACCCTAGCCCCCTCCATCTATATAAACCGGAGGGTTTAGTCCGTAGGACAAGAACAATCATAATCATAGGCTAGCTTCTAGGGTTTAGCCTCTACGATCTTGTGGTAGATAAACTCTTGTAATATTCATATCATCAAGATCAATCAAGCAAGAAGTAGGGTATTACCTCCATAGAGAGGGCCCGAACCTAGGTAAACATTGTGTCCCCCGCCTCCTGTTACCATTTGCCTTAGAAGCACAGTTTGGGACCCCCTACCCAAGATCCGCCGGTTTTGACATCGACATTGGTGCTTTCGTTGAGAGTTCCACTATGTCATCACGATAAGGCTTGATGGCTCCTTCAATCATCCACAATGATGCGATCGAGGTTGAGGTTTTCCTCCCCGGACAGATCTTCGTATTCGGCGGCTTCGCACTGTGGGCCAACTCGCTTGGCCATCTGGAGCAGATCGACAGCAACGCCCCTGGCCATCAAGTCTAGTTTGGAAGCCTGAGCTACACTACCGATATCCGTGGAGACTTGATCTTTGACGGATTCGAGCCCATGACAGGTGCACCGTACAGTCACGATGAGCATGACTTACATCTGCCATCGGATGGTGTTCAGGAGAACGCACCTGCAGCTGCCCCGTCCTTAGATCCGGAGTAGATCGTGCCATCCGAGGACGGGTGGATAGACCCCGCCATGGAGGCCGCACACTCATCGGCGATAGAGCCAAACACAGACTTCGCCTCCAATGAGGTCTGTCTCATTGGACCCTCGGACTCGTCTCTGGTGATAGGCTCCGAACCGCGCGCATCCGTGCCTATTGAACTTGAGTGGGCACTGATCATGGAGTTTACCTCCGCGGATATCTTTTAGCACTCGCCCTTGGGCGACGTGCTAAATTTGTTGAAATCCCTCGCCCTGTCAGGAGACGCCTGGCCGAACTATGTCTGGCTTGAGTGGGAAGCGGACGACGAAGAAATTCGTTTCCCACCCACCACCCACTTAATATCCGCTGTCGATGACTTAACCGACATGCTTGATTTCGACTCCGAAGACATCGACTGTATTGACGACGATGCCGGAGAAGAACAGGAACCACCGCCTAAATGGCGCTGGACAGCCACCTCATCATATGATATATATATGGTGGACACACGCAAAGAAAGCAATGGCGATGAGGCAACGGAGGATAATCCCCATGAGAAGCAATTTAAACACCGGCGTCAGCGGCGCTGCTCTAAGCCCCATCATAGCAAAAATAGCGATACCGGCACAAGAGACAATAGCACTCCGGATAATGCCGAAGACGAAAACAATCCCGCCCAGCCAAGCTTCGAGCAAGCCGGACGGGAGGATGGGAAATCTAGCCCTGAGGAATAGGCAATGGATGGAGACTCGGAGGACGACAAGTACATGCCCCTCTCTGAAGACGAGGTGAGCCTCGGCGATTAAGAATTCATCATGCCGGAGGATCCTGTCGAGCAAGAGTGCTTCAAGCGCTGGCTTATAGCCACTGCAAAAAGCTTGAAGAAAAAGCAGCAGTAGCTTCGGGCTGATCAACATCTGCTAACTAATAGATGGACTGAGGTCCTGGCAGCCGAGGAATACGGACTCAAGCGCCCAACCAAAAGTTACCCAAGCACTAGAGCCTACACTACCAGCACAGGATACAGCTGACCGACCACCTCGTGGCCGAGACAAAGCGGCATATCAGCCTAAACACCAGCCCGCACCCCGTCACCAAACAAACAAAAATACGAAGGCCCGGGACTACACGCATGACCTGCGAGACGAATTGGAAAACAAAGTAGGACAGTCAAGATCGATCTATGGATCACGGGGGCGCGCCCCAACGCATGACGGTGACCGCCAAGCCAGATATACTAAATACAAATCCGGACGGGCCGAATACAACATACCAGACTCATTTGAACTACATCATGATGTAGCCCGGCATAGAGGCGCCGCACACCCCCTATGCTTCACTAATGAAGTAATGGAGCATGAATTCCCAGAAGGGTTTAAGCTCGTGAATATCGAGTCCTACGACGGGACTATAGACCCCGCGGTATGGATAGAAGATTTCCTTCTCCACATTCACATGTCCCGCGGGGATGACCTACATTTCATCAAATACCTCCCACTAAAACTCAAGGGACCGGCTCAGCATTGGCTGAATAGTTTTCCGGCAAACTCCATTGGAAGTTGGGAGAACCTGGAAGACGCATTCCTGGATAACTGCCAGGGCACTTATCTGCGACCACCGGATGCTGATGATTTAAGTCACATAACCCAACAGCCCGGAGAGTCAGCCAGGAAATTCTGGACTCCGTTCCTAACTAAAAAGAACCAAATTGTCGACTCTCCGGATGCCGAAGCCCTAGCGGCCTTTAAGCATAACATCCATAACGAATGGCTTCCCCGACACCTCGGCCAAGAGAAGCCGAAGTCCATGGCAGCCCTCACGACACTCATGACTCACTTTTGTGCGGGCGAGGATAGCTGGCTGGCTTGTAGCAGCAGCACATCAAGAAATCCTGGCACCTCAGATGCCAGAGATAGCAACGGCAAGCCCCGACACAACAGACACAATCGTCGCAAAAATGGCGATAACACCGAAGACACGACCGTCAATGCCGGATTCAGTGGCTCTAAGTCTGGTTAACGGAAAAAGCAATTCAAAAGAAATAATCCGAGCCCGTCTAGTCTGGACCGCATACTTGATCGTTCATGTCAAATTTACGGCACCCCAGATAAATCAGCCAACCACACCAACAGAGAATGTTGGGTGTTCAAACAGGTCGGCAAGTTGAATGCAGAAAACAAGGAAAAGGGGCCTCATAGTGATGACAACGAGGAGCCCCAGCAGCCGAACACAGGAGGACAGAAGAAATTTCCTCCCCAAGTAAAAATGGTAAATTTGATATACGAAACCCATATTCCCAAGTGGGAACGGAAGCGTGCACTAAGGGACGTCTATGCGATGGAGCCAGTCGCCCCAAAGTTCAACCCATGGTCTTCTTGTCCGATCACCTTCGATCGCAGGGACCATCCGACTAGTATCCATCATGGCGGTTCAGCCGCACTGGTCCTCGACCCCATCATTGATGGATTCCACCTCACACGAGTCCATATGGATGGTGGCAGCAGCCTGAACCTGCTCTATCAGGATACAGTGCGCAAAATGGGCATCGATCCCTCAAGAATCAAACCCACCAAAATCACCTTTAAAGGTGTCATCCCAGGTGTAGAGACCTGTTGCACGGGCTCAATCACACTGGAAGTAGTCTTCGGATCTCCGGACAACTTCCGAAGCGAGGAGTTAATCTTCAATATCGTCCCCTTCCGCAGTGTCTATCACGCACTGCTCGGACGAGCCGCATTTGCCAGATTCAATGCGGTACCGCATTATGCATACCTCAAGCTCAAGATGCCAGGACCTCGTGGGGATATAACAGTCAATGGAAACACAGAGCACTCCCTCCATACGGTGGAGCACACTGCAGCCCTGGCAGCAGAAGTACAGACTAGCCTTCTTAGGTAGACCTGTAGTCCGGCAATAAAGCCCCCGGACACCGCAAAGCGAGTCCAAAATACTCCACAACAGGATCGTCCGGCACGTCCAGAGCTTGCCTAGCAATTCGGCCTCTGTCCTATTTCAGTCAAGCGGTGAAATTTGTGCCACGCGTACATAATTACGCACTTAAAATACCATGGGCATAGACAGAGGCACAGCTAGAACGCGGTCCATAATGCGGCTCAACCGCCCTAGGATCCATATACCTTCACCCCTTTTCTTTCTTTCAGGTGCTTATTTTCTGGAAGCTCTTCCGATAGCCTGATTATCGGACCCATCGCGGGACGGAAACACCAAGGAGGCAAGGAGCTGTGACGTACAAGGGAATCCCCAGGTGGTCTCTGATAACGATTGCTATACCTGTTTTACATACCCACACACAGCTCTCTCTTGGTTAGGACATGTCAAATAGTCCTATTTTGCTTATCGCACTACTTGTATACATACGCCTTGACGGATTATTCAAATAACTATGGAAAATAATGTACAGAGTCAACTTATTATTACATTTCTTTATCTTTTTCCTTAACTGTTTATTTATTACGAATTGCACCCGTACATTTTGGTATGTTTAGATCGCCAGGGGCTTCAGTGTACCCCATAACACGGCAAGAAAAGTCTGAACACTTTCGACAGTGCGGCACCCCAAACTTATAGCATTATATGCATCAGCTCCGAATCATGTCTTGGGTCAATAGTTGGGTTTGCCCAGCTCCCATGTTTTGCTGCCTTATGTTCGGCTACATCGGCTAAGGTGGCACAGGGAGAACTATTGCGATTGTGTCCCGGTTCTTCCGGACGAGCACCTCAGTAGAGAAAGCCAAAAATTGACTGTCATGATGCGGCGAGAGCTGGTCGCTATTCGAGAGGTCTCAAATCCTTAAAGATTTTTTCCGCTTTGTGCGAGGAATCGGCCTTTGTTCGATTTAGGCGTGTATAGCGCCCCAAGTTCAGCCTTCCGAATACTAGGGGCTACGCCAAAATTTAAAAAATATAGAACTTCTATGGCTAAGTGAGAGTGATAAATCTGTATAGTCCGATTGCCTTGTTCGTTGCACTAAACACCTCCTTAAAGGACCAAAAATTTGGATAAAGAGTGTTTAGATTTATCCCGAACACCCCATTACTAGTTACTTGGGGGTAGAAGCCGATGACTAGCCAACTCTCAGATTTTATAAACAGCCACGCAGAAGGTAAAATTTTAAACCAGCAAGCATTATATCACGCAAAAGAACTTGTTTCATATTATTGGATGAAATGAGTGTATTCACTCAAATTTGACATTGGTCGCACATTGCTTCTCCACAAGGTGGGAGCCCTTCAGGACACTATCGTAATTCTTTTCAGGGTGGCGATGCTCCTTGCCCTTCGGTGGACCTTCGGTCATCAGCTTCTCGGTATCCATCTTCGCCCAGTGTACTTTTGCGCGGGCGAAGGTCATTCACGCACTTTCAATGCAAACTGACCGCTCTATAACTTCAAGCCGCGGACAGGCACTCACAAGCCGCTTTACTAGACCGAAGTAGCTGCTAGGCAGGGGCTCGGCAGGCCACAGCCGGACTATGAGGTCCTTCATGGCCAGTTCGGCCGCCTTGTGCAGTTCGACCAGTTGCTTCAGCTGGTCGCTCAAGCGCATCGTTGTTCGGTCCCAATATACTGAGACCAGAACAACTTCTCTGTCGAGCTCCCTTGTTCAGCTTGGTAGAACTTTGCGGCATCAGATATGCTGCGTGGCAGATCTGCGAATGCTCTTGGAGAGCTCCAAATTCGGGTAAGTAAAAGGAAAGTCTCCTTCACATGCTTGCTTTGCATAATGAATACTTTACCCACCACAATCTTCGTGGCCACCTGAATCTCCTCGAGGGCTGAGGGAGTCCTAGACTAGGGGGTGTCCGGATAGCCGAACTATCATCATCGGCCGGACTCCAAGACTATGAAGATACAATATTGAAGACTTCGTCCCGTGTCCGGATGGGACTTTCCTTAGCGTGGAAGGCAAGCTTGGCGATACGGATATGTAGATCTCCTACCATTGTAACCGACTCTGTGTAACCCTAACCCTCTCCGGTGTCTATATAAACTGGAGGGATTTAGTCCGTAGGACACACAACCATTACAACAATCATACCGTAGGCTAGCTTCTAGGGTTTAGCCTCCTTGATCTCGTGGTAGATCCACTCTTGTACTACCCATATCGTCAATATCAATCAAGCAGGAGTAGGGTTTTACCTCCATCTAGAGGGCCCGAACCTAGGTAAAAACATCGTGTCCCTTGTATCCTGTTACCATCCGCCTAGACGCACAGTTCGGGACCCCCTACCCGAGATCCGCCAGTTTTGACACCGACATTGGTGCTTTCATTGAGAGTTCCTATCTGCCGTCACCGATAGGAAGGATGCCTCTTCCCGTCTTTAAAGACGGAACCATCACCAAAGCAGCTTTGGCCGCCGGCCAAACTATCCGGCTAGGTGGTTTTCTTATGACCGCCTGTTCGGCCACCGCTTCAACGACGACCTCTCGGGTCATCAAAAGCAATCTTCACGTCAACTCGGAATTCGCCGAGCAGCTTGATCCAATAGAGCTCTCGTCCGTAAACGAGCTCTTGGATCGCATCGCCGCCCTGGGAGTTGCTACAGACGACAATCAGATTGGGCTTAAAACCGATCTGAGAGAGATTAACTCTCCCCAGGTTACCCACCATGTTGCGGTGGTAGAGGAACGACGCGGCGAATCTTCTTCTGTATTGAAAACTAGTCATGTCCGGACTCCCGAACCCTCCATGCCGGATTCCCGCGGAGGGACGGACGTCGATCAAGCACTGAACCTAAAGTCAGGCATCAGACCAGACTCGTTGGACAACGTCCAGCAATCCGAGCTTCCAAATTCGGAAACTTTCCGGCACTTGAGCCTCGAGATGGGTAGGGTTCCGGACTTAATTCCACCCACCCACCCAGACATATGCGATCTATCTCAAATCCGGCAAGAGCCCGCTGAAACAGTACATCATTACTCGGCCAGATTCCTCCTGGTTATGGACAGGATAAAGGACTGCCGTGAGGAAAACGCAATTTCAATTTTCTGCAATAATTGCACGGACGAGGGAATCTTGAACGCCGTCAGTCGTCGCGAAATTACACGCTTCACCGATCTGGCGTCCATAGTACGAAAGTACTGTGCGATGAAGAGTTTCCGGAAAACCGAAACTAAATTTTGGGACAATCCGGCCCCGAATACAACCCTAGTCTGAAACAAAAGGGTGCATCACACTCAGGCACCAGGTACAAAAACCAAAAAGCAAAAACCCCATAAAGGGCACGGAACCGTACTGGAGGGATGGCTCAGCGGACCCTGTAAAATTCACAGTACAGAAGGCGCCACTCCAACACACAGCCTTCGAGCATGTTGGATACTACGGCAGGTGGCCAAAAGTGGCGAAGAGCTTCTAGCCCCGGAGAGCCACTCCAACAGTACCAGTACGGTGTCAACAGTCTTCGAGACTTTCACATCAAATAATACGCGGAAACGAACAATCCGCAGCCTCGCCGAAGTCTACCAAGTAGCAACAACAAATCCATGGAGCGACACGGCCATCACCTTCAACGCCAGCGACGAACCTAAATTCCGAACAGCCCGAGCACCGGCCGCATTGGTCCTCAGTCCAATAGTGGATGGCTTTCACCTTACCAAGGTACTCATGGATGGCGGCAGTGGATTAAACCTCATCTACGAGGAAACTCTTCAAAAAATGGAAATAGACTGGAGCCGCATTGAGCGAAGCAGCACAACCTTTAGAGGAATAATCCCCAGCCAGGAAGCACGCTGCACAGGAAAAAACACACTTGATGTGGTGTTCGGCTCGCCGGACAATTACAGGTCCAAAGAGGTCACGTTCCAAGTGGCCCCGTTCAGCAGTGGATATCACGCTATATTAGGACGGGAGACATTCACAATTTTTCAAGCCATACCCCATTATGCGTACATGAAGCTTAAGATGCCCGGGCCCGGTGGAATAATCACTCTCGTTAGTGATCCGGACACAGCACTCCGCGTCGAAAACAAGACAGCCGCATTAGCCCTGGAGGCACTATCCGAAGCCCTAGCTGCAGAGGAACTCACTGCGCTGCGCTCCATGGTGAATAGGGATGATGTGATACTCGATAAGAGATCCAAGTCCACCCCCTTTAAACCAGCTGACGAAATAGTCAAATTCCAGGTCCATCCAACGGACCCAACAAAGACGGCCTCCATCGGGGCACAATTGAACCCTGATGTAGACGCTGTACTACGAGAATTCCTTCGGGAAAATTGGGACATCTTTGCCTGGCACCCTTCAGATATGCCAGGAATCCCACGCAGATTGGCAGAACACAGCCTAAACATCCTAAAATGATTCAAGCCAGTCAAACAGGCTCTTCGGCGATTTTTCGAACCCAAAAGACAGGCAATGGGAGAAGAGCTAGCCAAACTACTGGAAGCCGGATTCATCAGAGACATCAAACATCCGGATTGGCTAGCAAACCTGGTAATGGTACCAAAGAAGGACAAATCCTGGCGCCTATGTGTCGATTTTAAAGACCTCAACAAGGCCTGCCCAAAGGATCCCTTCCCCTTCCCCGCATTGACCAAATAATCGATGCTACTGCAGGGTACGATTCATTGTGTTTCCTTGACGCATACTCCGGCTACCACCAAATCAAGATGGCGGAAGCGGACCAAGCCGCAACGGCATTCATTACTCCATATGGACCATTCTGCTTCAACACGATGCCCTTCGGACTAAAAAACGCCGGCGCAACATATTAGCGCATGATTCAGACATGTCTGGCTACCCACATCGGCAAGACAGTAGAGGCATACGTAGACGACGTAGTCGTCAAAACCAAACATGTTGAAACTCTAGTAGACGATTTGAAGCTCACATTCGACAACCTCTGAGCATATGACATCAAGCTGAATCCGGAAAAATGCGTTTTCGGCATACCAGCCGGAAAGCTCTTGGGCTTCATCGTATCCAGTAGAGGAATTGAAGCAAACCCAGCCGAGACCCAAGCTCTGTCACAGCTAGATATTCCAAAAGACCTCAAACAAATACAAAAATTGACTGGATGCATGGCGGCTCTAAGCCGCTTCATCTCCCGCTTGGGAGAAAAGGCATTGCCCCTCTATCGCCTCCTCAGGCGCACCGAACACTTCGAGTGGACGGATGCTGCCACTGCCGGACTCGAAGAAATAAAAGCCATATTGGCAACAAATCCGGTCCTGGCTGTGCCTAACCTGGGCGAACCAATGTTGTTGTATATCGCGGAAACACATCAAGTTGTAAGCGACGTGCTCGTCGTCGAACGAGAAACAGAAGGGCATAAATTCCCTCTTCAAAAACCAGTGTACTACGTATCCACTGTCTTAACTCCCTGCAAGTCCCGGTACTCGCATTATCAAAAGATAGCGTACGCGGTGTTCATGGCATCCCGGAAGCTTCGACATTACTTTCAAGAGTGTTCGATAACAGTGGCCTCCGAAGTGCCCCTCAACGATATTATAAACAACCGCGACGCGACGGGCAGGATTGCAAAATGGGCCATTGAGCTCTTACCATTTGATATAACTTACAAACCTCAGCGAGCTATAAAGTCGCAAGTCTTGGCTGACTTTGTCGCTGAATGGACTGAAGCCGAACTCCCTAAAGAGTACGGCGCATACTCCAATTGGATTATGTATTTCGACAGCTCCAAAATGTTGGCCGGCTTGGGGGCTGGCGTCGTATTGACGTCCCCAACCGGAGATACAGTCCAATACGTACTTCAGATAATGTACACGGATTCCAACAATGCAGCCGTATACGAGGCCCTCCTACATGGCCTCCGGATGGCAATCTCCATGGGCATTCAACGCCTAGAGGTGCGCGGGGATTCAAACCTTGCATTATCCCAAGTAAATGGAGACTTTGACGCCAAGGATCCGAAAATGGCAGCCTATCGTAACACTGTCCTAAAAATGTCAGCTCGGTTCGAAGGACTCGAATTCCACCACGTAGCCCGGGATAATAACCAAGCAGCCGACGTATTGGCACGCATCGGCGTGAAACGCGACGCTGTCCCTCCAAACATCTTCCTGGAACGGCTCTTTAAGCCATCCGTACTATGGGAAGAGGAGTCCGGAAATAACAACCCAGAAGCAACCGCACCACCCAACACAGAATAGTCTGACATAATCGGCGGTTCAGCCGATGAAATAACGCCTTCAGCCCACGAAATAATGGCAGTAATTGCCCCGTGGACAGAACCATTCCTAGCCTACTTGATTAGGCAGGAGCTTCTCAAAGACCAAAACGAGGCTCGCTGCATAGTTCGGCGGTCTAAAGCCTACAAGGTCCATGAGGGAGAACTTTATAAGAAAAGCACAACCGGAGTCCTTCAAAGGTGTATCTCCGAAGAGGAAGGGCGAAACCTTCTGGCTAAAATTCATGCTGGACTAGGCGGACACCATGCCGCAGCCCGGGCCCTTGTAGGCAAGGCATTCCGCACAGGATTTTATTGGCCGACAGCCCGGGCAGATGCTCAGGCCTTAGTCCAAAGATGCGTCGGTTGTCAGCTCTTTGCTAATCAGAGCCATATGCCACCCACCGCCCTCAAAGCTATACCCATTACCTGGCCGTTCGCGGTCTGGGGGCAAGACATGGTTGGACCCGTTAAAGGGGGAACCCACAAGCAAAGGTACCTATTGGTCATGGCGGACAAATTCACCAAATGGATAGAGGCCAAGCCAGTTAAAACGGCAGAGTCCGGACCAGTGATAGACTTCATATCCGGGGTAGTACACCGTTATGGCGTCCCCCATAGCATCATCACTGATAACGGAACGAACTTCACGGCCGACGAGGTCAAACTCTAGTGCAAAAATATGGGCATCAAGCTCGATTACGCTTCAGTCTATCACCCTCAAACCAATGGTTAAGTTGAGCAAGCAAATGGTCTAATAATGAGCGGCATCAAACCCAGACTAGTGCGGTCCCTTACGGAATCCAATACGTACTGGGTAGAGGAGCTCGACTCCGTACTCTGGGGACTGCGGACCACGCCAAACCGTACTACCGGATTCACACCATTCTTTATGGTATACGGCGCAGAGGCAGTTTTGCCCTGCGACATAATTCATGACTCACCTCGAGTGTGCATGTATGAAGAAAGAGAAGCCGAGCTGGATCGGCAGGACAGCTTGGATGCATTGGAGGAGGAACGCGACGTGGCAAAGGCCCGTTCCGCATTCTATCAGTAGCAGGCTCGAAGATATCAAAGCAGAGAAGTACGGGCTAAAACTTACAATGTCGGCGAACTAGTTCTACGCCTGCCGGACAAGAAAAAGGAAAAACTCAAGCCCAAATGGGAAGGTCCCTTCATCATCGACCAAGTCCTGACCGGCGGAGCATACCGTCTGCGAAATGCATCGGACAACCGACTCGAGCCGAACCCATGGAATGCAGCCCGCCTCCGAAGATTCTACGCCTAGCGCCGGACTAAGAGTTCGTCTCCTCCCTCCACATTTTCACAATTGAGCTGTCTTTTGTTTCTCTCTCTTCCCCAACCTTTTTCATAAAAGCCCTGGGGGGCCTATTTGCGCATTGTCCGCACACACCTAATGTGCTACCCGCACACATTATACCTGGGGGCTTCTCTAACAGAAGCTTAAATATAAGGGCTTCATGCCCAGCACATGTGTCAAACTTCCACATGTACCTTTTATTCACCATTATATGCATCGATATGACTTAAGTTTTGGCCAAGCTGGGTTGCCTGGCTCCTGTGCTTACCCCTAAGTTCCCGATTGTTCAGCTAGGAGGTAAAGGGAGCACCTCTGCGATTGTTACTGCCGGGTCAGCCGGATGTCTACCTCAGACTGGGTGAGGCCGAAAGCTAGCGTTCTTAAGAGAATATCTGGTCGGTGACTTGAAAGACGATTTTTTGAACATTTATCTATCTGCCCCCAGATGTTTTCCTGCTTTTTTTGCAGTCCGGACATGCACTTTAGGGCATGCCTCCCAAGGAAAGGAACCCTTAACAGAACTATTCTCCCTGGAAGATGTTTCTTACTAACCACGTAATATAACATAACTAGTTGGGCACTTGTCTGATAAAGCACTAATGACCCCTACGCCTGGTCTCCATGCATGCCCCGGTTTTGTCATAACCGAGAAGGTATTCGGACACACTCCGGACTCTAGGGTCCCAAGGTCGAAGCGAAAAGGTCGGCAAAGACAAACGATCTACAATCCGGCTAGAAGGCATTTTACATGTCATTTTAAATACATCGTCAAATTGACTGACTGTACTCCTCCTCAATCCCGTCTAACATGCCGTCTAATTTACAGTCCCGTTGGGAATACTTAGCAGCCAACTCTACTGGGCCATACACTAAGCTCACAGGGATCTCCTTCCCATCGGGCCCCACAGGTCCGACCTCGGCCATGTGGTTTGAATCCGCCTTCTTGTACCGCGTCTTCACCATGGACTAGGCCTCCCTGGCACCTTGACGGCAGGCCGATACCTTCCATAAGCGGAAGCACTGCCGTGCTCCCTGAAGCTTCTCCGCAAGCTCTCCAAGGCCCTCGGGTAGGGAGACGGATGGCCATAGGGCCTGGACGACGCCACTCATTGCCTGCTGAACACGTTCGAGCAGTTGCACCATCTCAGGAAGTTGTTCAGCCGTCGAAACAGGCATTTCCTCCGCAGGGCGACCTGTGAGCGCACCTACAGAAATATTTCTGTCAATAGGCTTCCTCGCCGAACTCTTCTTTTCAAAAGAATTCGCTCAAGCACTTACCATAGATGCCGCGATGAAGCCGCTGATTCTCCTTCACGGAGCCAGATAGCTCGGCCCGAACACCTTTCAGCTCTTCCCCAAGCTGGGTGTGGGCATTCTGGAGTTTGTTCCTCTCCTGCTGTACCTTCATAAGCACCCTCTCGCCGGCCTTCAGCTGGCGTAGTAGGTGTTGCTTGTCCGGATCCAGTCCGGCAACATCTGCAATATCATTGTTAGACTTACACGCACGCCGCACACCGCTTATCTTTTTGAAATAATGTGTTACCAGGAGGGGTCTCTGTGTCTCCTCCTGTGGCAGCGAGTGCGGCCTCAAGTTGGGCCTTGCACTCTTGTAGCTCCTGGGACAATTGGGTAGTCTTCTCCGTAAGATCCTGCACATTAAAAGATCCTTAAATCAGTTATTTTAACTACTTTAAGTCTCGGGGGCTACTGGCATATACCGCTATTATAATCGCTTACCTGTATATCTTTTACATACTGCTCCGTGGCTCTGGTCAAACCATCTTGAGCAGCACGGAGGTGCGCGTCTCCCGCGTTAAAGGCATTCAACGCCTCAGGGGAGAGACACGCGTCATGAAAAACTGTCCGGCGGTGCCTATGGTTCATGGCGCTCTCCACCTCAGACCTGGTGGCGGACAACCTGTCGGCATGCTCCGTTGGAGGAGTATCCGGCTCGCGCCTTGCGCTCGCCTCCCCCTCCGGACCAGGTGGTGGAGCGTGGCTGGCGGAGGCTTGGGTGGCAACCTCGCCGGGCACAGTCCGGCGAGCGCTCTTTCTCCTGAAAAAGTCATGAGCATTAGTACACCCCCTAGGAATCTTTTCCTAAATAACGGTCGCAAGTTATACCGTTGCGGTGACGTTTCGATTCGCACCGCACCCCTCTTCCGCCTGCAGGGTAGAACTGACCCTTGTTGGTCAACCGCCGCGGGTTCGGCTTCCCGCCTTGAAGGCACCTCCTGCAAGACGTTGTTGTACACAGTGGTCAGGAATGCGCGAGGATAAAATAATGGTGTCAGGACTTCGGTCATAAGTACCTGGGAAGCCGGCAACAAACCGGGGTAGTCAGCCATAATGGCGACTAGAGCATTGTCCATGCTGAGTTGGTGGAACACCCCGTCAATTAGTTCCACCTTTATGTCTGGATCCTCTTCGGAGGCCGGATCAAGGGATCTTCCTGGATCCTCGGGTTGCGGAGCTGGACTATGTATGCCCTCCACATCCCGACACAGCTCCTGCGTCGAAATTGTAAAGTAAGGTACTTAAACTTTGAAGGCATGGGTCAGATAAATAAAATGTCCGCTTACCCAGTGCCCAGGGTTATTCATGGAGAACCCGTTCAATGGGATCGTCTGGAGGAAGTCCTCCTTCTCCCCCTTGTACAGGCTGGACAGAATCTTCACCAGATCTTCGGCCGACTCCGGCCCTTTGCGGCCATGACGGGTGGCGTCATTTTCCCCATTGAAATCCCACATGGGGTGGCCCCTGTATTGCAGCGGCTGCACCCCCCGCATTATGCACGTGTCCATGACTCCAAGCATGGTCAATCCAAAATGGGCCAGCAATCTTATCCGGCCCATCAAATAATGGACGCCCTTGTCTTCCTCCAGTTGAGGGCTCCGCGGGCGCCAACTTAGGCGTTTCTTCAGAGGAGCCCTACTGAACTCTGGGAGGCCGATCCGAACTGGGTCCAGCAGTGGAGCGTCTTCTACATAGAACCATTCCGAAGGCCAGTCTTCGGACGCCTTCTTCGGGGTTCCGGATGGATATCCGGTCCCGGCAATGCGCCATATTTCGGCACCGCCCACTTGATATATTGACCCCTCGTGAGAACGGGGTACGAGGCAGAATAGCCTCTTCCACTGCGCAAAATGGGGCTCAATGCCCAGGAATAGCTCGCAAAGAGCTACGAAACCCGCGATGTGCAGAATAGAGGCGGGCGTGAGGTGATGGAGCTGGAGTCCATAGAACTCCAGGAGCCTGCGGAGGAACGAATGTACAGGAAATCCAAGCCCCCTTATTAGACAAGGGACGAAACACACCCGCTCTCCTTTAGAGGGGTTAGGGGTGGCCTCCGCTTGATTCCCACCTTTGTAGGTGGCCAGCCCGGCTCGAACCGGGACCATAAAGGCCGGAGGAAGATATCCCTCCGCTCGTTATGCGGAACTGAACATCTCCTCCAATCTCCTGGCGGAGGGCTGGGAGCGCGAGAGGAGGAGGTGCGTCGACGGTCCATGATGGAATGGGTTTTAGGTCAGAAGCGCTCCGATGAGTACTCGCGGAAGGAGGATGGTGTGATTTGGATCTGGATTCTTATCTCTCTTATAGGCAGATTATTTGCGCAGCTAGGGGGTAAAACATAAAAGATACCCTGGCTTTTCGCATTCGTGCGACGCGTGGAAGAGGGCCATTATTGGGCGTGGAAGCCAAGGAGCGCAACATTTGTAAGGGAGCCGGACACTATTCGGCAAGCACATGGAATTCGGAGGAGAACCCGCCTTGCAACGCCGAAGACTATATATGCGCTGGACTTGTCGTCATTGAAGCCTGGTTCGGGGGCTACTGAGGGAGTCCTGGACTAGGGGGTGTCCTGATAGCCGGACTATCATCATCGGCCGGACTCCAAGACGATGAAGATACAAGATTGAAGACTTCGTCCCGTGTTCGGATGGGACTTTCCTTGGCGTGGAAGGCAAGCTTGGCGATACGGATATGTGGATCTCCTACCATTGTAACCGACTCTGTGTAACCCTAACCCTCTCCGGTGTCTATATAAACCGGAGGGTTTTAGTCCGTAGGACACACAACCATTACAACAATCATACCATAGGCTAGCTTCTAGGGTTTAGCCTCCTTGATCTCGTGGTAGATCCACTCTTGTACTACCCATATCATCAATATCAATCAAGCAGGAGTAGGGTTTTACCTCCATCGAGAGGGCCCGAACCTGGGTAAAAACATCGTGTCCCTTGTCTCCTGTTACCATCCGCCTAGACGCACAGTTCGGGACACCCTACCCGAGATCCGCCTGTTTTGACACTGACAAGGGCCTTTTGTGCTTCAGCTTTGGCATCTCACGCGCTCTGGAGGGCCTTCGCAAGCTCGGACTCTTGCGTCTTAGAGTCACGCTCCAAGGACTCGTATTTTTTGACGAAATCATGGAGCTCTTGCTGGACTTCGTCGACCCGGGCCTATTGCTTCTTGTGCTCGGCGTGCTCCTTGGACGCTTTGTCTTCGGCCTCGGTCAACGCCTTCTTAAGGGCCGCCACTTCGGTCGTGACCCCTATTAAATTTCAGGACGCTTCTATTAGAAACAACAATTTTTCCTTTATCAATATACAGACAGGGTATCATGTACCTTTGTTTTCCTTGAGCTGCCTCTACACGAGGCTGGGCTCCTCTTCGGTCCGCTCCAGGTCCCGCCTCAGTCCGGAGACCTCCGCAGGACGAGCGGCAGCGGCCAGCATCGACGCCTTCTTATTCACATAGACATCTTCTATTAGACTCCTAAAGATGATATTTGATCCTCTGTTCGGCCTTTCTTTCCGAACACCAAACAGATCATCAGGGGCTAGTGTCTATACTGTGATATTTTCTTACAATTTTTACTTACCTCAAAGCCTGTTAGGAGGCCGGTGCAGGCTTCGGTAAATCCGCTTTTGGCGGACTGAACCTTCCCGATCACCGTACTCATGATGGTACGGTGTTCTTCATCAATGGAAGCACCGCAAAGCGCTTCCAGCAAGTTATCCGATGTCTCTGGATGGACAGAGGTCATCGGCACAGGCGGCTCGCCCCCCTTCGAGAGAGGCTGCCTGCCCGAATCCGGAACCGCTGGGGGTTCCGGAGCTGTATCTCGATGGGGGCCATACTTGTTGCAGCCCCCATTATCGGAGTCCATGGGGGTCTTCCCTCCCATGTGCCCGGGGACTGGGATTTTGCCTGGGGGCGTCTCCAGAACTGTCTCCCCTTGGTCTGGTATCCTCTGAGACAACACCTTGGTGTCGTCCGCGGGCCTGGGGGAGGAGGCTGTCGGGAGTGAATTGCTGTTCATCGCCGACTGGCCCAAAGACCCATCCGAAGAGGATACCTCGATGTGGGATTTGGCCGGCCTGCATATGCATGTTCGGCATGATAAGAAGCTATAAAGCAAAACATACCGGAGGTATTATAGTATCCTGATACTTACGACTTCGCCAGGGGCTTGTCCCTGGGCAGCCACTCCTCGCCGCTGTAGGTGGTTGTGGTGGAGTGGTCCAGAAGGAGGGTCTTTCCCTTCTTGGACGCCTCGGCCTCCCCCTATGGGGCGGCCTTTATCTTCTTTTCCCCCTCGGTTGGGGGGGCGAGGGATTTCCTCTTCCTCCTCCTCATCTTAGTTGGAGGAGTGCGCCTCGGTGTCTTTGAACGTCACGTCCGATACAACCTTGCGCCGGAGACCTTTCCTGGTCCCCGCGGCCTTCCTCTTGGCCCTCTTCTCCGGCACCTCATAGGGCACCGGAAACAGCATCTTCGTTAGAAGAGACGATGCTGGATCTTTAGGTAGCAGAGCCGGATAGTCGATCCGCTCCGCCATCGCTACCCAGTCCTGTCGAATCAGCATGGAGGCTTAGACCCCTCCCGTGAATATGCTGGTAAAAGGCACATCTTGCAAAATATAAAAATCACCGAATGGGCTTGGCATTTTGCGCTGAGTCCGCGATCTTTGGTTATGGGTGGGGGGGACCTCGGTGGCCTTGAAGAGCACCTTCCAGACGTATTCGTGCATCGTGTCGAAGAGCTCTCGCAGCATTTGGTGTTTGACCGGGTCGAACTCCCACAGATAGTAAGCCCATCTACGACACGGAAGGATCCGGCAGATGAGCATGACCTAGACCACATTGACAAGCTTGATTTTCTTGCCTATCATATTCTGGACACGGGTCTGGAGTCCGCTCAGCTCCACCGCTGAGCCCTAGGCTAAGCCCTTCTCTCTCTAGGGGGTGAGCCGCATGGGGACGCCGGATCGAAATTCGGGGGTTGCTGCCCAGCTGGTGTCGCGCGGCTTGGTGATGTGGAACCATCCCGATTGCCACCCCTTCATGATCTCCACAAAGGAGCCTTCGGGCCAGGTGACATTGGGCATCCTGCCCACCATGGTGCCCCCGCACTCTGCTTGCTGGCCGCCCACCACCTTTGGCTTTACGTTGAAGGTCTTCAGCCATAGGCCGAAGTGGGGCGTAATGCGGTGGAAGGCCTCGCACACGATGATAAATGCCGAGATGTTGAGGATGAAATTGTGGGCCAGATCATGGAAGTCCAGCCCGTAGTAGAACATAAGCCCGCGGACAAACGGGTGGAGGGGGAATCCCAGTGTGCGGACAAAGTGAGACAGAAACACTACCCTTTCCTGGGGTTTCGGGGTAGGATTATCTGCCTTTCGGCCGGAAGCCGGTGCGCGATGTTTGCGGCTAGGTATCCGGCCTCCTAAAGCTTCATGATGTCCTCCTCCATAATGGAGGAGACCATACACTTGCCTCCCACTCCGGACATGTTTGGAATGACTTTGCAGAGAAGGTGAAAGCTTGGGCGCTGGAGCTCGAGCGAGAGGAATGGATGAGCAGAGGAAGAAGAAGGCGTGGGTGAAAAAGGGGAATCCTTATCTCTTTATTAAGGCGATAGAAACTATGTGCCTCCCCACTTGCCCTGTAAACTCGCTTATTCCCCAAGCACCGTTTTGATGGCGCGGTTGGGTTACCCACAACCGTATTGATGAGAATCCCGCGATAAGGGGACACAATCTCTGCCTCGACAAGATGTGCCAATAAAACTGCCTCGCAATATGTGCAGTAGCAGGTTGAGGAAAATGGTTCGAATAATGACCGGGCTGCGGCGTGATGTCACGCTATGAAAAGTTGTTAGCACATTAGATTTGTGGAATATTGTGCTCTCTACGGGGGTATGTGGAATTTGGTTTGCAGAGCCGAACACGATCCTTGTGTTCAAAATCTTCTTTGGAGTATTCGGAGAAGGAACCCACCTTGCAATGCCGAATACAATCTGTGCGCCGGACTCATCGTCATTGAAGCCTAGTTCAGGGGCTACTGAGGGAGTCCTGGATTAGGGGGTCCTCGGACAGCTGGATAATGTACTAGTGCTGGACTGTTGGACTATGAAGATACAAGATTGAAGACTTTGTCCCGTGTCCAGGTGGGACTCTACATTGCGTGGAAGGCAAGCTTGGCAATTCGGATATGTAGATTTCCTTCTCTGTAACCGACTCTGTGTCACCCTAGCCCCCTCCATCTATATAAACCGGAGGGTTTAGTCCATAGGACAAGAACAATCATAATCATAGGCTAGCTTCTAGGGTTTAGCCTCTATAATCTCGTGGTAGATCAACTCTTGTAATACTCATATCATAAACATCAATCAAGCAAGAAGTAGGGTATTACCTCCATAAAGAGGGCCCAAACCTGGGTAAACATTGTGTCCCCCGCCTCCTGTTACCATTAGCCTTATACGCACGGTTCGGGACCCCCTACCCGAGGTCCACCGGTTTTGACACCGATAGGCAGCCCGTAGGGAAGTTGATTCTCTTCTTTTGCCTCAAGAAAGCTAATTTTCGGAGAAAAATCTTGGCAAAAGTTTCGATCCAATCAGAGTTACGGATCTCCGGATATATAAGAAACGGTGAAAGGGTAGAATTTGGGAACACGGAAACTGTGAAAGACAGAGAGACAAATCCAATCTCGGAGGGGCTCTCGCCTCTCCCATGCCATGGAGACCATGGACCAGAGGGGAATCCCTTCTCCCATCTAGGGACGAGGTCAAGGAAGAAGAAGAAGAGGGGCCTCTCTCCCCCTCGCTTCCGGTGGTGCCGGAACACCGCCGGGGGCAATCATCATCACCGCAATCTACACTAACACCTCCGCCATCTTCACCAACATCTCCATCACCTTCCCCTATCTATATTCAGAGGTCCACTCTCCTGCAACCCGCTAAACCCTCTACTAGAAATTGGTGCTTTTTGCTTCATATAATTATCCAATGATGTGTTTCCAGCCTATGATTTCTGAGTAGATTTTCATTGTCCTATTGGTAATTGGTGAATTTCTATGATTGGTTTAATTTGCTTGTGGTTATGTTGCTGTCCTATGGTACTCTCCGTGTCGCGCAAGCGTGAGGGATTTCCGTTGTAGGGTGTTGCAACATGTTCATGATTCGGTTATAGTGGGTTTGTTGAGTGGCAGAAGCATAAACCCGAGTAAGGGGATTGTGGCGTATGGGATAAAGGGGACTCGATATGTTAATGCTATGGTTGGGTTTTACCTTAATGATATTTAGTAGTTGCGGATGCTCTCTAGAGTTCCAATCATAAGTGCATATGATCCAACAAGAGAAAGTATGTTAGCTTATGCCTCTCCCACATAAAACTTGCTATCGGTCTAGTAACGTAGTCAATTGCTTAGGGACAATTTCACAACTCCTACCACCACTTTTCCACACTTGATATATTTACTTTATTGCTTCTTTATCTAAACAGCCCCTACTTTTTATTTACATACTCTTTATATTCTTGCAAACCTATCCAACAACACCTACAAGTCCTTCTAGTTTCATACTTGTTTTAGGTAAAGCGAACGTTAAGCGTGCGTAGAGTTGTATCGGTGGTCGATAGAACTTGAGGGAATATTTATTCTACCTTTCGCTCCTTGTTGGGTTGGACAATCTTACTGATCGAAAGAGGCTACAATTGATCCCCTAACTTGTGGGTTATCAAGACCTTTTTCTGGCGCCGTTGCCGGGGAGTCATAGCGTGGGGTGAATATTCTCGTGTGTACTTGTTTGCTTTATCACTAAGTAATTTTTATTTGTTGTTCTAAGTTGTTCTCTATCTTTAGTTATGGATATGGAACACGAAATACCAAAAAGATAGGTATACTTGCTACTCATGGAGATGGGGAACCTCCTAAAACCCTCGATGCTCCTATGTGAAAGATATTATGTATTACTTTGATAATCCTGAGAAAACCCCATTCAATTATGTTATGGCAGACACGTTGGATCAATGTGAATACTTTAGGGATTATAGCTTGACACAAAAAGGGAAACTATTATGGGGTCAAATTTATATGTTGCATTGGTATGCTCGGCAACTATGCTTGAGATATGATTATACTTATTGTTCTAGGATGAAGGCTCCACACCTTCCCTTTTCATGCAAATTTAATGATAATGAAACCTTAGCTTCTTATGCTAATGGTATATATGATTACTATGATGTGGAACAAATCGAAGTATTCATTACTTTTATGGGTGCTTATGAAATTGAATCTCGGTTTAAAGAGTGTGAAAATCTTGATGATGCTGTTTACAGACCTGAAAATTTTGCTATACTTAAATTTTGCTGTGAGAATAATGAATACAGTGCCGATATTGATGTGTTTATTGAGAAAGTCTCCGCTATCCAAGAAGAGACTAATATTTTGCAGGAAACTATGGAAGAGGAAATTATTGAAGCTGTGAGCTCATTGGATGAAAAAGATGATGAGGAGAGCGAAGAACAAAAGGAGAAAGAGTGGATTAGCTAACCGTACCCACCTTCTTATGAGAGTAACTCTTCAACTCATACATTGTTTAATTCCCCCTCGTGCTTACCGAAGGATGATTGCTATGATCCCTTTAATTTGTTTGAAATATCCGTTTTTGATGATGCTTCCTATAGTTGCGGCCAAGACGCCAATATGAATTATGCTTATGGATATGAACTTGATATAGTTCCTTATGTTAAACATGAAATTGTTGCTATTGCACCCACGCATGATAGTCCTATTATCTCTTTGAATTCTCCAAACTACACTATATCGGAGAAGTTTGCCCTTATTAAGAATTATATTGATGGGTTGTGTCTTACTACTACACATGATGATTTTGATAGATATAATATGCATGTGATTGTTGCTCCTACTTGCAATTATAATGAGAGAGGAACTACATCTCCACCCCCCGGCGCAAGGCCGTCATAGCCTCGTCGTCCGACGATGACGAGGCAGATTCCTCCCGTGGAGGCGGGGGGAAACAAGAAGAAACTCTGCCTCCCCACACTGGGGAGGAGAAAAATAGGAAAGCCGCCCCGGAGGGGGAGGCTAGTACGTCCAAGAAGGGAAAGGCGTCCCTTCCGGACTACTCCACCACGGCCGCCTACAGCGAGGAGGGGTGGCTGCCCAGGGGGAAGCTCCTAGTAAGATCGTAAGTATCCACACTGTATTGTACCTTAGTGCGGCCTTGTTTCATAGCCTTTTTGTAACGCCGAACATATATGCAGTCCGGTCAGGGTCCATCCTGAGGCATCATCTTCGGATGGGTCCTGAAGTGACTCGACGATGAACTCGCTTCTGACAGCCCTTACTCTATAGCCTGCGGATGACACGGAGGTATTGTCCCAAAGGCTACCAGAATGGGGGGAGGTGACTCTGGAGACGCCCCAAGGCGGAATTCCAGATGTCAGACATGCGGGGTTCAAGATCCCCGAGGATCATGTCGATGGGAGCCGCAGTAAGCCAGGCTCTCAGCCGAATACTGTTCCGGAACCTCCAATGGTTCCGGGCTCAGGGAGGGCGAGCCGTTCGTGCCGAGGACTTACGTTACGCCCGAGGCGTCGGATAGTCTGATGGAAGCGCTTGGCGGCGCTTCCATGGATGAAGAGCACCGTACTCTTATGAGTGCGGTGATTCAGAAGGTTCTGTCCGCCAAGAGCGGACTAACCAAAGCTTGCACCAGCCTCCTGACAGGCTTTGAGGTAAGTAGTAAAAATGTGTGAAATTACCACCCGATAGGTAGTAGCCCCTGATACTCGGTTTGGTGTTTGGAAAGAAAAGCCAAACGAAGGGTCAATTATAATCCGCAGGAGTCTAATAATAAGTGTGCATGTGAATAAGCAGGTTGTGTTGCTTGCCGCTGCTGTCCGCACAGCCGAGGTCGCCGGACTAAAGCGGGACCTCGAGCAGGCGCAGGGAGAGCTCGGCCTCATGAAGAGGCAGCTCGAGCAGAACAAAGGTTAGTGGTACCCCATTCGCATATAATGAAGGATAAACAAAATTGGCTATCCTAACGACAAAGCATCGTGACTTTTTCTAACAGGGGCCACCATCGAAGTGGCGTCTCTGAAGAAAGCGCTGTCCGAGGCCGACGACAAGGCGGCTCTGGAGTGGAAGGAGCGCGAGAAGCAAGATGCTAGAATGGGAGAGGTACAACAAGAGCTCTAGGAGCTCGGCAAAAAGTTTGAGTCCTTGGAGCATGATCTTAAGATGCAAGAGGCCAATCTTGCGAAGGCCCTTGCGAGTATGAAGGACGCCAAGGCCGAAGCCGAGAAGGCACAACAGGAAATCCAGGCGGCGAAGAAGATAGTGGCGGGTAAGATATTCTTTATGTAAAGCAAGCATGTGGAGGAGGCATTTCTTTTACTTACCCAAATTCGGAGCTCTCCAGGGGCATTCGCAGATCTGCCACGCAGCGTGTCAGACGCTGCGGAGTTCTATCGTGCCGAGGAGGGGAGCGCAACGGAGAAGCTGTTCTGGTCCAAGTATGCTGGGACCGAATACCCAACGCCTCTGAGTGACCCACTGAAGCAGTTGGTTGAACTCCACAGGGCGGCCGAACTGGCTATGAAAGATTTCATAGTCTGGATGTGGCCTGGTGAGCCCCTTCCCACTCACTACTTTGGCTTGATCAAGCGGATGGTAAATGTCTGTCTGTGGCTTGAAGTGATCAAGCTATCCGTTTGCATTGAGGGTGCCCGCCGCGCCTTTGCCCGTGCGAAGGTGCATTGGGGCAAGCTGGATGCGGAGAAGCTGGTGAAGGATGGGCCGCCAGAGGGCAAGGCGCATCGCTGTCCCGAAAAATATTGTTATGGCGTTATGAAGGGTGCTCGTCTCGTGGCCGATGAATGTACAAGGGATACGATCCTTGAGTAAATGTACTTCTATCATTGTTGTAGTGTAAAGACGAAGTTACTTGCGCTATGTAGCGCTTTTGATTTAAAATATTACCTTCTGTGCGTCTGTTTATAAAATTCTGAAAGTAGGCCGGTCGTCGGCTTCCGTCCCCATGCAACTAGTACCGGGGGGTTCCTGTAAAAACCCGGACACTCTTTATCCAAATTTTTTGGTCCCTTAAGGAGGTATCCGGACCAGCGAACAAGGCAATCGGACTATGCGGCTTTATAACTTTCACTTAGCCATAGAAGTCTACAATTTTAAATTTCGGCGAAGCCCCTAGAATTCGGAAGGCCGAATTGGGGCGCTATATACGCCTGAATCGGACGAAGCCGATTCCTCGCCTAAAGCGGAAAAATCTTTAAGGATTTTATGACCTCTCGAACGGCGACCAGCTCTGGCCGCATCATGCTGGTCAGTTTTCGGCTTTCTCTACTGAGGTGCTCGTCCGAAAGAACCGGGACAAAATCACAGTAGTTCTCCCTGCGCTACCTTAGCCGATATAACGGAACATCAGGTACAAAAACAAGGGAGCCGGGCAAACCCAACTATTGTCCCAAGACATGATTCGGAGCTGATGCATATAGTGTTATAAGTTCGGGGTGCCGCACTGTTGAAAGTGTTCGGACTTGTTTTGCCATGTTATGGGGTGCCATAAGAAGCCCCTGGCAAACTAATCGTACCAAGGTGTACGGATGCAATATTAAATAAACATTTGCAAGAAAAATGCGCAAATAGGAATAATAAGTTGACGCTATATATTATCTCCCATTGATGAATAATACGTTTAAGCGTATGTGTACAATGGTTGCGTTTAAGCAGAAGTAAATAGGACTATTTAACATGTCCTATCCAAGGACAGGCTGCATGTAGGTATGTAAAACGGGTATAACAATCGTGAACAGATTCTACCTGGGTATTTCTTCTTGTGCGCAAAGCCTGTTGCCTGCTTTGTTTTCTCTCCTATGTAAGTCCGACAATCCGGCTCTTCTGAAGAGGCTGCCCTAAAGCAATGTCCTGAAAGATAAAAAGGGAAAGTTATGAAGGTATGTGGTGGTTATACCGCACTGTTGACTGAGTCACTGCTGCGCCTCCGCCTGTGCCCATGGTATTTTGAGTGCGTAATTGTTTACGCGCGGCACAAATGCTGCTTTGATGGGGCTCTAGCGGAGGCCGGACTGCTAGTCGCGCTCTTGGTGTGCCTGGTGATCCTGTTGCGGGGTGCTCCGGATTCGATTGACGCTGCTCGAGGTTGTTGTCACCGGATTGGTGGTTTGTCGGAGGAGGCCGCATTGTACGTCCACCGCGAGGGCTGCAGTATGCTCTTCTGTACAGAGAGAGCGGTCCATATTTTCCGTTGACTGTTATGACCCCGCGCGGTCCTGGCATCTTGAGCTTGAGGTATGCATAGTGTGGTACAACATTGAATCTAGTGAATGCGGTTTGTCCAAGTAGTGCGTCGTGACCACTACAAAAAGGGACGATATCGAAGATTAACTCTTCGCTTCGGAAGTTATCCGGAGATCCAAAGACCACTTCCAATGTTATAGAGCCCATGCAACGGGCCTCTACTCCAGGAATTACACCTTTAAAGGTGGTTTTGGTGGGCTTGATCCTTGAAGGGTCGGTGCCCATTTTGTGCACTGTATCCTGATAAAGCAGGTTCAGGCTACTGCCGCCGTCCATAAGGACTCGCGTGAGATGGAATCCGTCGATGATTGGGTCTAAGACCAATGCGGCTGAGCTGCCGTGCCGGATGCTGGTAGGGTGATCCCTACGATCAAAGGTGATCAGACAAGCTGACCATGGGTTGGATTTGGGGGCGACTTGCTCCATCGCATAGACGTCCCGTAGTGCTCGCTTCCGTTCCCTCTTGGGAATGTGGGTGGCGTAGATCATGTTGACCGTTTTCACCTGGGGAGGAAATTTCTTCTGTCCCCACGTGTTCGGACGCTGGGGCTCCTCGTCATCGTCGCTGTGCAGCCCCTTGTCCTTGTTTTCGGCGTTTATTTTACCGGCCTGTTTGAACACGCAGCAGTCTCTATTGGTGTGGTTGGCTGGCTTGTCCGGGGTGCCATGAATTTGGCACGGCCGTTCAAGTTTGCGGTCCAGACTTGATGGTCCCTGATTGTTTCTTTTGAACGGCTTCTTCCGCTGACCGGATTTGGACCCGCTGAATCCGGCGTTGACTGTCGTGTCTTCAGTATTGTCGCCGTTGTTCCGTCGCTTATGTCTATTGCGCCGTGGCTTGCCGTTGTTGTCACGGACATCCGAAGTGCCAGAATGTGGCGTATTGCTTCTGTGAGCCAACGAGATGTCCTCGCCCGTGCAAAAGCGGGTCATTAGTATCGTGAGAGCTGCCATGGACTTGGGTTTTTCCTGGCCGAGGTGTCGGGTGAGCCACTCGTCACGGATATTATGCTTAAAAGCGGCCAGGGCTTTGGCATCCGAACAGCCGACTATTTGGTTCTTTTCGGTTAGGAACCAAGTCCAGAATTTCCTGGCTAACTCTCCGGCCTATTGAGTAATGTGGCTCAAGTCATCGGCGTCCGGTGGTCGCACATATGTACCCTGGAAGTTGTCGAGGATTGCGTCTTCCAGATTTAGCCAGTGTCGGGCAGGTCCTTTGATCTTAAGGGGAAGATACTTGATGGTGTGTAGATCGTCTCCGCGGGCCATGTGAATGTGGAGAAGGAAATCTTCGATCCATACTATGGGGTCTGTTGTGCCATCGTATGATTCGATGTTTACGGGTTTGAACCCATCTGGGAATTCATGATCCATCACTTCGTCGGTGAAGTAGAGGGGGTGCACGGCGCCTCTGTGCCGGGCTATGTGGCTACGCAGTTCAAATTGGTCTGGGTGGCTGTGTTCGGCCCGGCCGGACTTGTTGGTAGTGTATCCGGCGTGACGGTCATCGTCACATGTTGGGGTACGCCCCCGCGATCCGTAGATCGATCTTGGCTGTCCTGCTTTGTTTTCTAGTATATCTTGCAGGTCTTGCCTATTGCCCCGGGTCGTAGTGTATTGGCGTGGGGGTGCGGGCAGGTATTTGGGCTGATATGCCATTTTATCCCGGCCACGGGGTGGCCGGCCAGCCGTGTGGCGCCCGAGTCCGTATTTCTCGGCTGCCAGGTCTTCAGTCCATCTATCTATGAGTAGGTCTTGATCAGCTTGGAGTTGCTGCTGCTTCTTTTTCAGGTTCCTTGCAGTGGCCATAAGCTGACGCTTGAAGCGCTCCTGCTCCGCGGGATCCCCAGGCACCCGAACTTGTCATCGCCGAGGCTAATCTCATCCTCGGAGGGGGGCATGTAGTTGTCCTCCTCCGGATATCCGTCCATCGCCTGTTCGTCTGGGCTGACCTTCCCATCTTCCTGCTCGGCCTGCTCGAAGGCAGGCTGATCAGGGTTGTATTCCTCTTTGGCACCATCCAGATTGTTTTCGTCTCCTGGGCCGGTATTGCTGTGGCGGGGCTTGGAGCGGCGCTGACGACGCCCATGCTTTGCTTTTCTCCCTGAGGGGTTATCCTCCGTTGCCTCATCGCCATTGGTTTCCTTCGGAGTGTCCACCATGTATATATCGTATGAGGAGGTGGCTGTCCACCACCCCGTGAGCGGTGGTTCCTGTACTTCTCCAGCATGGTCGTCCATACCGTCGATGTCTTCGGAGTCAAAGTCAAGCACCTCGGTTAGATCATCGACCGTGGCAATGAAGTGGGTGGTGGGTGGGCAATGAATTCCTTCGTCGCCTGCTTCCCACTCGAGCCGGACATAGTTCAGCCAAGAGCCTCCTGACAAAGAGAGAGACTTTAATGAGTTTAGCATGTCGCCAAAGGGCGAGTGCTAGAAGATATCCGCGGCGGTAAACTCCATTACCGGAGCCCAACCAGGCTCAGCGGGCTCGGGAGCGCGCGGACTGGAACCTACAACCGGATACGAGTCCGGGGGTGCGGAGTCACAGGCTTCCTTACAGGTGAAGCCTGTGTTCGGCTCAACCAGCAATGAGTGTGCGGCCTGCGGGGCGGGGTCCATCCACCCGTCCTTCGGCCACGCAATCTACTCCGGATTTAGGTCCGGGGCTACTGCAGGGGTGACATCCCGAGCACTGTCCGACAGCAGATCTAAGCCGTGCTCATCGTGACTGTCCGGCGCTCCTGGCACCGGCCTGATTCCGTCGAAGATCAAGTCTCCGCGGATGTCGGCCGTGTAGTTCAGGTTCCCGAACCTGACCTGCTGGCCAGGGGCGTAGCTGTCGATCTGCTCCAGTTGGCCAAGAGAATTGGCCCAAAGCACGAAGCCGCGGAACACGAAGATCTGTCCGTGGGGAAAAGTCTCGCCCTGGACCGTGGTGTTGAGGATTGAAGGCACCATCAAGCCTTGTAGCGGCGACAGAGAGGAACTCTCAATGAAAGCACCAATGTCGGTGTCAAAACTGGCGGATCTCGGGTAGGGGGTCCCAATCTGTGCGTCTTATGCTGATGGTAACAGGAAGCAAGGGACACGATGTTTACCCAGGTTTGAGCCCTCTCGATGGAGGTAAAACCCTACTTCCTGCTTGATTGATATTGATGATATGAGTAGTACAAGAGTAGATCTACCACGAGATCGTAGAGGCTAAACCCTAGAAGCTAGCCTATGATGATTATGGTTGTGATCGTGATCGGTCTTCTAGGGACCAACCTCTCCGGTTTATATAGACACCGGAGAGGGCTAGGGTTTACACGGAGTTAGTTACAAGGAAGTAAATATAATATCCGGATCGCCAAGCTTGTCCTCCACGCAAAGGAGAGTCCCATCCGGACATGGGACGGAGTCTTGAGTCTTGTATCTTCACGCTCCAATAGTCCGGACGATGTATATAGTCCGGCTGTCCGGATACCCCCTAATCCAGGACTCCCTCAGGGGAAAATCGTTTTTTTTTGCCCGAACGCACTTCCTTGCGTGCGAAGATGTAGCTGGTGGGTCCTAGTAGTCAGGGGGTGAATCATTTTTTCCCGTAATATGGACGCACTTCCTTGCGTGCGAACATGTAGCTGGTAGGTTCCAGCAGTCAGGGGGGAAACGTTTTTTCGTGAAATACGTGAGACACCCCAAAATTTTAGCCTTGTTTTGTTAATAAAAACTTTGCAAGCAAATTAAAACTTTTATTTTTCGGGCTCACTTTTGATTTTTGAAACATTTCCTTCCTTATTATCATGGAGTTTTTACGTCAAGTGAAATACTACCCAAATTTATTGGACTCTCTTCCCTCTCAAAACTTTTTCCCCTTGGCAAGGATTTTATTTTGGTATCTTCATCAACACTGGTGTTTGGTTATTAAAAACCTTTCTTCTGTTTGTCCCCTTCTCAAAAAAAATTTGGATTATTTTCATAAGAGAAAACCCTAGGAGTTTTGGGACTTATCTTATATTGAAACCACCCATGGTTTTACCATGCCTCATGTGGTAAATCCTTCCAAGACCACTCCCTTCCACTTGGGGCAATCCTAACATTCCGTTCCAACAAGTCCAAATCATTTTTGGATTTTATTCCATTTATTTTATTTCCCAAAACATTTCTGTCAATTATTTTAGGCCTAGGTGATTTACAAAGGAAGTACCTAATTTCCTTTGAGTTTTGATCTCAAATCAACTCCTCTGGATAGTCCTTAGCACCCACAACCTAGAACCATCAAGATCCACTCTTCCTCTTTTCAAAATTTTCAAGTTTCAGCCTCTACAAGTTTGGACCAGATTTGTCAACTTTGGTGAAATTCATATTTCCCCTTCTCCAAAAATTCTACCAAAATTCAGGCAGCCCCCAGATGCAATGAGAGGCCACCCCACCAAAGATCAGCTCAAGGAGAACCTCTCACATACCAAAATCTTTTCATCGAACACTTGGCCGACACCATTTCTGTACACTTTCAGAAATATTCAGAGATTCAGAGTTTCAGTGTCGTTTCTTCGTCAGTATTCAGTCACGCGTCAACTGTGGATCTGGTGCGTTGCGCACGGCCCCTACTCCCTGTCCAAAGCGCCACACGCGCACTTGGCTGGTTCCTGGTGTCGGTGGCACCCTGGCCCGCCTGCGCCGGTGTCTTCCGCGGCGGCGGAACCTCCTGTGGCGACCAACAGGAGACACCCTGCGGCACAACGCCATTCGGCACCGCCCAAGCCACCTGGGAGCTCCGCGTGGCCGTCTCCCTTGCCAGCGCACGCATGCAGCACCGTCGCCGTAGCCTGGCACGCGCAGGGCGCGCTCCTTGCCGTCGACAGGCCGCACGGCCGTTCCGTTGGGGACAGGCCGTAACCGCCCCTGCCTTGCGGAGTTATGCACCGGGATGGAACCATTACCCCGTCTAGTCGATGCTCGAGCCCCTAAACCGACTGTCCAGCCACAGCACTGCCGTAATCGCTCGCCGGACTTATCTCGTTCACGGCAACCGCCTCGGGCCGGCTATATATAACGCCTTCGAGCTCGCTCTCGCCCCCGCACACCTCCACCACCTCACCAGACCCCGCCCATCCACGGGAAGAGCCTCGAGGTGCCCTTCTTCCTCAACTCCGGCTACCTCCGTCCGCCCCGGGCTCCGGCAGCGTTCTCGCTGGTGAGAGCTCCTCCACTGCCCCAGGCTTGCCCGTAGCTTCATGGCGTCTCTAGAAGACTAACCCCCACTCCAATTTGACCCCAGCAGCTCTCTCCGACGTGGCCCACGACTACCCGAACCACCGTCCGCCGGAGCAAGGGCCGCCGTCGATGTGGTGCTCGCCGGCGACCACTACCACCACCCAACGACGCGGAAGGATGCACCAAACACGGAGGTACTCCCCGATCCCCTTGCCTCGCCGTGGATCGCTGCTGGCGACCTCCGCAGCTCTCGGGCGCCGACGAGCTCTGCCGCCTCTTTTGAATATTCAAACCTGACGGGTGGGACCCGCCCGTCAGCCTCTCTGTTCTTTTTCATGGAACCGTTTTCTGAAAGTGTATTTTGGCAAATGCGCTTTCTAATCTGAATCGTTTTCTGCACTTTTCTATTCTGCCCCCTGAGAGTGTTCTGTTTCATTACGGAAAGGTCCCTAGATTAAAACCCTTATAACTTTTAAACAGAGAAGTATTTTTGATTGATTCTTTTTCTGTCCTCTTTAAAATTTTGTCTAGTTTATTTTATGATTTATTTCAAAAAAATTCAGACAACTTTTTGGTACTGTTCTTGAAACTACATATTGATTCAGAAATATTTTAAAATAGGATTTTGGAGAGAGGAGAAAGACTTTCAAAAGTTTTAGGATGCACCTCACCACCCCACAACATGAAGGCAAGTATTCTGAACCCCGACATAATATTTTTGGCCTGTTAGTTGACACGTTTATAACACCACCTTACTCGGAGAACTTGTTATTTCATGTGATACGATCATTTGCATGGATGCATATTGGTGATTTCCTTGTTGTTGGAAATGAATATCCTTGTGATTGTAATCATCCTCATGTGCCTTGCATGCATGCCAGAAAGGAATCCGGGAAAGCCTCTGCCTTTGGTAGGCGTGAGCTTGTCGCCGGTCTCGGTATGACATAGTAAGGTATAATGAGCGGTGATTCTATTGGTTGAAATATTTTTGTTATACATGTCATGCAGGAAAATCAATAAACCTCCTGAGTCGACCATAGATCGAGTCTTATTCCAGTAACCCCCATACTTGACTCGTCTACCACTTGTCCCTACCGCAGATAGGGTACGGTTCAGTAAGTCGTCAACCCCTTTCTAGCACACAACGTACAGAGAGGCCATGGTGGAAGATATCGGTTGTAGCCGGTAGGCAGGCCACCTGGTCCGGGGGCGTGGGTGTTTCCGGTTGGGACCAAGAGGGGAGGCCACCCCTTAGAGCGCACCATATAAATTTGATACCATGCTACGCGAGGTTGTAGCCTCCCCACTTAGAGTTTTGCTTGACAGGTGTCGTGGGTGATTCCAGACACCGGTGACTTAAGCTGGTGTGTGCAAGTTATGTGTGTTTTCACCTAAAAGGCCACAGACGGAATTAGTCCCGACGGACTAATGGAATCCGTTGCTCGTGGGTAAAGAGTACACCCTCTGCAGAGATTAAATCTATTCGAATAGCCGTGTCCATGGTTAAGGACTACAGTCTGGGACGGGTCAAGTGTTGGTCTTAGTGTCGGTCTTCAGAGGAGAAATTGGTAAACCAGAACTTGGATTGTGACTTGTGACTTGTGATGATTATGATTATTATTATTATGGAGTAACCCATTATATCATTGAGTATCCCTGGGATGGTTCCACCTCCTGGATATTCATTGTGATTATTGACTTTATAAGCCCTTTATGTGGTGTCGCTGAGACGCCCGACTGTGGAATTGCTTGTTATTATTTACTTTATAAGCCCTTTATGTGTTGTCGCTGAGATGCCCGACTGTGGCATTGCTTGTTATTATTTACTTTATAAGCCCTTTATGTGGCGTCGCACAGACGCCCGACTGTGGCATTGCTTGTTATTATTTACTTTATAAGCCCTTTATGTGACGTCGCACACACGCCCGACTGTGGCATGCTTGTTATTTATTTACTTTATAATCCCTTTATGTGGTGTCGCTGAGATGCCCGACTGTGGCATTGCTTGTTATTATTTACTTTATAAGCCCTTTATGTGGTGTCGCTGAGACGCCCGACTGTGGCATTGCTTGTTATTTATTTACCTTACAAGCCCTTTATGTGGCGTCGCACAGACGCCCGACTGCGGCATTTTATTTTCCATTCCCTTATTGCTTATTCGTGTTGCATATAAATAACCTGCTTGCATGCATAAAAGATTTTATTTATGACTGACGATGTGATGATAGAATATTTCAGCTCATGATTATCAATTATATTATACCCGTGTTCATAATGTTTGCGAGTACATTCAAAGTACTCACTGGCTTGTCCCTGGCTATTGTCTTTGCCAGATTTCTTGCACGGAGAGGAGTGACGCGATGACGGCCCCATAACCTAAGCAACGGTGATAACAGCCTCGTCAAGATAGGAGTTAACCTGGTCAGCTGTTCCTGATGGGAAATGGAGTCCAATAGACACTGATGATCCACAAACCGCTTCGGCCCTCAACAACTATAAACCATTTGTTGTACTCACAGGCCAGAACGGTCTTGTACTTCATATTTTGTATCTTGCTTGGATTTTTTTGTATCAAGTTGATACCTCATCAGCTAACAGTAATCCTGGGGCTGATGAGCACGACGGTCTTTTTCTAGAAATTGATACCCGGAAAAACCGGTCGTGTCAGACTTGGTATCAGAGCCAGGCTGATAATTTGCTAATGCTATCTTAGGCAGGCAATAACTTAGGCAAACCAACCCACCAGACATTGACCAAACCCCCAGCCAAGCTTCTCGTGCAAGATAGCCACACTGTGACCCCAACACTTTTGGCAGTCGGTGCCCAACCTATCAACCTAGCCTGTCGATCATGCACCAGTGACCAGCACCCAAGGTGTCTCATTCGCAAGCGTGCGAAGGAAGACTCCGTTCCCTTTTACTATAAAAAGGGCACGCTTGCCCCAAACCAGCACAGCACAGCCTCTACCTCAAACCAAGCCACAATGCCTGGTCCCGTCGTGCACAACGAGACCACAGCAACCAACCTTGGAGGCTTTGTGACCATACTCGCAAACCTCACCCATCGTGCCTATGCGTTAGAAGAGCCACCAGAATATGTTGTGTACCAAGGACCCATGAGCGGCGAGGACCGTCAATTCTGGGCCACTGTACACATCTACGGTAGGGGTCTAGCGCCCGAACGCCCCTACTGGTTCACCGGAAGGACAACTTCCTTTGAGCCACAAGCCGTCCAACTAGCGGCGCGAGAGGCTGTAGTTCAACTCCGGCACTTGTCGCCCAGAGTTAACCGTCGCTCGTTCCACTACTACCCCAGACGTGAAGGGTATGGCAGACCACCCCAAGTGGCCAATGGAGATCACGAGACGGATCCCGCACTACTGCACCTAGTGCGCTATGTAGGTGCACTAGAGGAACTGTTCGATCAAATCACCATTGATCTGATCGCTGCTCGTGGGGAGCTGGTTCGTCGAGCCCCAGCGAGAGAAGAAAATGAGCCCGACGCCGACAACCCAGTCGTGCTGTTCGGACACCCGATCGAGACCCTGAGGTCAGACCCAATCGTCAACCAAGGTGCTTTGATGACCCCAGAAGTACTTCGTCGTCTTTTGGGAGCACACTACAACGGGATTGTGGCCAACAATCCCCTCGATGGTCATCAACGCTTGTCACGCCCAATATGCGATACTATCCTAAAGAGACTCGAAGGTCCCACCAAGGATAGAACCGCATATTGAAACGCTTTTACAAGGTGGATATCATTACATCAACATTACATAATAGATGGGGATACATCGGATACATACAATGTCACTTGAATATAACAATACAACATACAAGAACAACATCCAACTACGGATGAATCAGAAACAGAAACTCAAACAATATCCACCCTGCTAGCCCAGGCTGCCGACCTGGAACCTATCCCCTGATCGAAGAAGAAGCAGAAGAAGAACTCAACGCAAGCAAGCATCGCTCTCGCGTCATGATCATCGCATAACCTGTACCTGCAACTGTTGTTGTAGTAATCTGTGATCCACGAGGACTCAGCAATCCCATTACCATGGGTATCAAGACTAGCAAAGCTTAAATAGGAAAGGAAGGGGTCAAGTGGTGAGGCTGCAGCAGCGGCTAAGCATGATATGGTGGCTAACATACGCAAATAGGAGCGAGAAGAGAACAAGCGGAAACGGTCGTCAACTAGTAATGATCAAGAGGTGATCCTGAACACCTACTGACGTCAAACATAACCCAGAAACCATGTTCACTTCCCGGACTCCACCGAAAAGAGACCATCACGGCTACACACACGGTTGATGCGTTTTAAATCGGATCTGGTGTCAAGTTGTCTACAACCGGACATTAACAAATTCCCATCTGCCTATAATCGCAGGCACGGCTTTCGAAAGATTATACCCTGCAGGGGTGTCCTAACTTAGCCCATGACAAGCTCTCGCGATCAACGAAGGAATAGACCTTCTCCCAGGAAGACCCGATCAGCCTCGGAATCCCGGTTTACAAGACATTTCAACAATGGTAAAACAAAACCAGCAAAGCCGCCCGATGCGCCGACAATCCCGATAGGAGCTGCACATATCTCGTTCTCAAGGCAACACCGGATAAGTCAAGCTACGAGTAAAACCAACCCTCGAGTTGCCCCGAGGTGGCCCCGCAGGCTGCTCGGTTCGGACCAACACTTAGACAAGCACTGGCCCGGGGGGGCTAAAATAAAGATGACCCTCGGGTTGGCCGACCCAAGGGAAAGGGATAGGTGGTGGTGAGGCAAATGGTAAAACCAAGGTTGGGCCTTGCTGGAGGAGTTTTATTCAAAGCAAACTGTCAAGGGGGTCCCATAAATCACCCGACCGCGTAAGGAACGCAAAATCCGGGAACATAACACCGGTATGACGGAAACTAGGGCGGCAAGAGTGGAACAAAACACCAGGCATAAGGTCGAGCCTTCAACCCTTTACCAAATATATAGATGCATTAATAATATAAGAGATATTGTGATATCCCAACCAAAATCCTGTCCACCATGGAGAAATCTTCAACTTCACCTGCAACTAGCAACGCTATAAGAGGGGCTGAGCAAAGCGGTAACATAGCCAAACAGTGGTTTGCTAGGAAGGGTGTCAAAGGTTAGAGGTTCATGGCAATTTGGGAAGGCTTGAAGAACAAGTGATAGGTAGCGCAGCATAGCGATAGAATGAATCAACTAGCATAGCAATGATAGTATTGAGATCCAGGGTAGCGGTCATCTTGCCTGAAATCCCGCAAGGAAGAAGAACAAGTCCATGAAGAAGATGAACGGGCGTAGTCGAACAAATCCTCACAATCGCAACGTTACCGGAACTATCAAGAAGAAGCAACACCGGAAAGAAACAAACAACATGGTAAATGCACAAGCATAAACATGGCATGATGCACAAACAAGTATGATGCATGTCCGGTTTAATGAGGCATGGCATGGCAAAGTGCACAAACAAAACTACAAATTAAGTGAAGCTCAATATGCAACGAGTTGCATATTGACGAAACACCACAAGCAATTATTTAGTTTGATCTCGTTTAAGCTACCGAACAATATTAAATGTTGTTAAACATGGCAAGAGGTGAAGCATAATTAAACTACCTACCTAGGCAAATTTAAATGAGGCCGGAACAACGAACAACAATTCCGGAAAATCCCCACGTGCATATTTTGAATTTGGTACTGTTCTGCCCTAAACCATATTTTATTGTTGTTAAACAGGAAAATAAAGTGCACCATGTTAAACTAGGCGTTTTTCCACCCCATTTACATATAAAGTTTGTTTAAAACCGAGCTACGGTTATTTAGTTATGAATTAAAGCATTTTAGCATGGCATTATGCAAAATAAATACAAACAACATGTTAAACATTTTTAACATGGGTGAAAGTTGCATTTTATTAAACTAGATGAAATTCTAAGCATATTGCATATAAGACATGTTTTATTTGGATGCATGGTTAAATAGTTATTAGCAGTTTAAAACAGGGGCATTTTCTGTAATTATTAATGCACTGGTTTAAATCGCAAAATCCATCCAGGGGAAAAAAACAATGAGATGGGCCGAATCTAGGCGGACTGGGCCAACAGAGAGGAGGCGCTGGAGGCTCACATTGGGCCTGTTGGAGGCTGGGCCTTGGGGAAGCAGGCTGACAGCAGGAGCTGCGCTGGGCTGCGGGGCGCACGACCCACCTGGAGACGAGGCAAGTCAACGTGGCTGGGACGAGCGGCGTCCTCTCCTCGACAGGAAGCAGAGCCGCGGCGGCTTCAGGCGATGCAGGGAACGGAGGAGGTCTCCAGCGAGGGCACCGGTGGCCGGGGACGGCCAGGATGGACGGGAACGCGTGGATCCGGCCGAGGGCAGCCGGATCCAGTGGATCCCGGCCGGGTTCGGTTGAAAACGTGGCCGGCGACGGCGATTTCCATGGCGGCGGCGGCTACCTACGGGAGGAAGGGGTCAGTGGGGGCGCAGGAGAAGTGGAGGAGGAGAAGGGAGAGAGGAGGAGGCGGGGCTCCGGCCTGGCGAAGCTTCGGCGGCAGCGGCGCGCTGCTCCGGCAGGACGACGGGGAAGGCGACGCGGACGAGGAGGCGCTGGGGTGACGAGGGCTCGGGGTCGAGGGACTCCTCCCCTCGATCCAGATCGAGAGCGGGAGGCGCGGGGCGCTCGGGCCCTCGTGGGCTGCGGCAGCGCGGCCTCGGGCCGGGCGGGCCCTGCGGCGCTGAGGGGGAGCGCGGGGAACAGGTGGCAAGGGAGGAGTGGGCGAGGGAGGCTTCTGCGGCGACGGCTGGCCAATTGGGTGGCGCCAAGTGGCAACGGCGGGCTGGCAGCGCCAGATCCGAGGGAGGGAGGTGCTGATTTCGAGGAGGAAGGCGGCTGGGAGGTAGGGGAAGGCTAGGGATGCCCAAAATGGCAAGGGGGGCTCTATATATAGCAAAAGGGGCTAGGGTTGGGGGTTAGGAGGGGTTTCGGGACCCTCGGATCGCGATCCGACGGTTCCGGTCGGATGGGAAGGTTTGGATGGCTAGGTGGGCTATGAGAAGAGGAGAGAAAGAGAGGTGCGGCCCGGTGGCAGTTTCGGAGACCGAAACGTCCGATGATTAAACTGACTATATCGCGGTTATAAATATAACGGTTGGGCAGTCAAACGGACTCCGAATGCGACGAAACTTGACAGGCGGCCTGTCTACACTATAATAAGACCGCATGACAAGTTGCAACCCATTCTGAGAACATTTTTATGCCACTTATAAAATAATATTTCGGAGGTGCCGTGGGCGCGTGCGAGTGTGTCTGGACTCAGAACGGACAACAGAGAGAAATGGTGGAACACGAACGGATGCAAGTTTTATGAAAACGATGCCGATGCAATGCGCATGATGCTATGAGACGAGATACATAACAAGAACAAAACAAAAGTCAAAAACCCAACCACGAAGGAAGTATCATATAGCATCTCCGGAAAAGGCAAGAGTCGGAGTTACGAATATGGAAAGTTGCATCCGGGGCATTACAACACTCCACCACTACGAGAGGATCTCGTCCCGAGATCTAGGATGGCACCGAAGGGAAAAGGAAGAGGAAGATAAGCGGTAAAACTAAGTTGCTTCTTCGACAAATGAGTGAAACCACAAATCCTGAGAGTTGAGCAATTTAAAAGAAAGAGTACAACAGAGATTAACGAGATTGCAAACAATCCGTTAGAAAAGAGGAACAAGGAACATTACGAGAACTTGATGGTTGCAAAGACACGAATCAAGAGTTTAATGGACAAGATAGAATTCGAAACCACTCCGGTTAAAACAAGATGAGAGAGGAAGAATTCGGGCAGCACTCCGGTTGAACATGGAAGGAATATAACATGAACTTGAGAAGATGGGAAGATACTTGATGAAATCAACAACACACTGCCTCCGGAACTATTGAAAGAATGGCATAATGGGTGAGAAGGATTTTAGACAGCACTCAGGTTGGCAAGAGAGGCAAAACTTGACAAGATGAAAGAACTTGAATGAGAACACAACACTCTGGTTGAATGGATAAGGATGAAAAGAACATGGTCCTCACAATTTGAGATGATGAGTGAAGAGAGAAACATCACCATGCTCCAGAAGAAAGAATAGAAGATAGATTGTTGGGATAAAGGGACGGAGAAGAAAATGAGAATTTCTGCCGCAAATGAACTTGGAAAGCATCCTTGCAAAGAAGGATTGAACGGAGTTGTTGGAAAACCAACAACGAAAAGAATAAGCTTGTAGTGGGCTTATGGAAAACATCCCAAAATTATGAGGTGACAACCGGCCACTAACGGAAACAATTGCTTGATTGAGAACAATGAAGAGATGAAGAAACCTCTTTCACCGAGAAGGATATGGAGAAAGCTTGGATCATTGATAAGCACCACAATAGTAACATTCCTTAGGGAAGGCTTTAGGTGAAATCTATACCAAGATAACTCCCAAGAAGAAGTTGATTGGTCGAAAAGATCTCTTGAACAAACAGAAAATGATGGATTTAAAATACCTCATTCTTGACAATATATGAATCATGAAACATGAAGGAAATTGTCAAGAGTGACATAACACCACCTCAAAGGATAAGGTAGAAAGAATTGCACTTCGAAATGCAAGAAGAAGAATACTTGAACTCCTCAAAACAAAACATGTGTTGAGCACCATGTTTACTTTTGAGTATAGCTTGGTGGATTTTAGCTCCGAGAGAAATCCTGAAGAACCAAAATGAGAATGAAAGAAATCCTTGATGAACCATCATGTAGAGACTCCATGAAGAACTCCGGTAATAAAAGAATGATAGAAAGAAAGATAAGTTGAAAGAACAAGGTGAAGCCTTGCAATGATTTAGATGGAGCTTTGCGACGATATAACCGAGAAAACTTGGAACTTCGGAAAGAAAAGATGAAGCACCTCGAACCGAGAAATTACTTCATCATGAACAATCTCCGGAAGAAGGAATTAATCACTTGGATGAAACAAGAATAAGAATTATGTCATGCCTATCCTTCACCAATTTAAATTGATGACAAGCAACGGATTTGGCATACTACTTATTCTCGTAAAAAGGATCAAGATAGATATGGCGCAAACTTGAGAAGGTCTTGATGGAACCACCGGTGGGATTGAAACAACGAAAGAATGGATGAGTTGATACGATAACGACGAAAGTGAAATCTTGAACGAACCACCATAAGAATTGAAAATGAAAGAAGTAAAGATAAAGAAACACCGGGAAGAATTGGAAAACGAATGAAGATACTTGAGGGAATTTGATACAAGAGAACGAAGAGATCACGAGCTGATTAGAGAATACTTGAATGATCCACCGGTATGATTTGGAGAACGAGAGATGAAAGCTGAGAATGAATAATTCTGAGATGATGGGCTACGGAGAATCAATTTGAAAAGACTCTTGAATTGCTCCGGATGGGTGAAAAGAATTTAAGAGAGCCATGAATCTTCGAGAGAAAGGACAATTTTTAGAGGAAACACTTCTTCGGTCTTCACATGTTGAGAATGATGACGAGAACCACCCTGAATTTTGGAGATACTCCGGGAGAATGAAAAGTGAAGGGGTTGAGCCAACGATGAAAAAGAATTTGAAAGCAATCTTGGAGAAAGACATTTGACTGATGATAATTCATTCTTATGTCAAACTTTGCAATGAATTTGAGAATAACTTCGAGAGAATTAGAAGAGTCAGGTAAGATCCTAGGAAAAGACATGTGGGTTAGGGCCCACTAAAAGATACACCGTTGAACGATTTTAAAGAGAGGTTGCACCGGTTGAATTAAATGACTTGAATGAGATAATGATCTCCAAATAGATTGAACGGATTAAGAATAGAGAGAGGTGAACAATTAAGAGGTGCACCGACGTGGAGAAACATTTGAAATGAGGAAAAGAATATGATCAACACTGAAAGCTTGAATTGGATCCACCGGAGAAGAAAAAGAACGAAGGATGATGAACTTGAAGCTTGTGAGCATCTTCATGAGGGATCACCGGATAAGAACATTGATTGAAAAGAATGAAGAGACTTCACATGAATAAATGGATACTTGATTAAAAAATCTGAGTCCTTGAAAAAAAGGGGTGGGAGGGCGGGAAAACAAAGGCAACTTGGGATGGATGAAACAAACACCGTTGAGAAAACTTAGAATTGGTCTCACAAATGTTGAAATGATCAGATCCACTTGAAGAGAAGCACACCGGTTGAAAAGAATTGACATGACCATCTCGATGATCAAAAATATTAGTACTCCCATAGAAATATGAGAACACCATTTAGGAAAGGTATGGATTCAACACTTGACTTTGAAGCAACTCGAATACCACATAAAACAAAACAAAGGATTTGGCTTGCAGAATAAGCCGGAACAAATAAATATGATAGAGATTTACCCAATCCCATATCATGCATCTGTCGGAAAGATATTCTAGGAGCTACTTGAATTCCCACCTATAAAACTCCCAAAACTTTCTGGTTATGCAATCTGGTGTTGGGGATACAGGGGAAGCAATATATCTCACCCAAACTAACAATACCTATATCCAAGTTGTATCCATCCGTCAACACATAACCAAGAAACCTTCGGAAATCGTGTACCTCAACCTTCCAAAAGCATCCGTTATACGAGCTATGGCAATACTCCCGAACTCGCCCCAGTACTGGGTTATCGGCGTTATCTCACCAACAACTGCATAAAAGAGATTTTCGATGTCGGCAAAACTCAGGTATTCCAAAACTGCAACGATAAAATTATGACAACAACACCTCGGAGCTCAACTCCCCGGGACACTGCCACAACCCCTAAATGTCAGGAGGCACCAAGAACAATGTTCTCGTCATAAGAATATCGGAACGATTCGAAGATACCCGCGAGATCCTAAAAAAATTTAGTGAAATTTGAGGAGAGGAAAGACAAAACATCTACGTCAAGAGACCTGACCAGAGCGACGAAGGGGGCTAAGGAGTAAAAAGAAACCTACTCTCCGATATATATAATCCTAAGACGCAAAATAATTTTTTTCTAGACTGAACAACGGCCAACAATCAAGGGGGCTCCTATGGTCGGTCGAGGCTCTGATTACCAACTTGTCACACCCAATATGCGATACTATCCTAAAGAGACTCGAAGGTCCCACCAAGGATAAAACCGCATATTGAAACGCTTTTACAAGGTGGATATCATTACATCAACATTACATAATAAATGGGGATACATCCGATACATACAATGTCACATGAATATAACAATACAACATACAAGAACAACATCTGACTACGGATGAATCAGAAACAGAAACTCAAACAATATCCACCCTGCTAGCCCAGGCTGCCGACCTGGAACCTATCCCCTAATTGAAGAAGAAGCAAAAGAAGAACTCAACACAAGCAAGCATCGCTCTCACGTCATGATCATCGCATAACCTGTACCTGCAACTGTTGTGGTAGTAATCTGTGAGCCATGAGGACTCAGCAATCCCATTACCATGGGTATCAAGACTAGCAAAGCTTAAATAGGAAAGGAAGGGGTCAAGTGGTGAGGCTGCAACAGGGGCTAAGCATGATATGGTGGCTAACATACGCAAATAAGAACGATAAGAGCAAGCGGAAACGGTCATCAACTAGTAATGATCAAGCGGTGATCCTGAACACCTACTTACGTCAAACATAACCCAGAAACCGTGTTCACTTCCCGGACTCCGCCGAAAAGAGACCATCACGGCTACACACACGGTTGATGCGTTTTAAATCGGATCTGGTGTCAAGTTGTCTACAACCGGACATTAACAAATTCCCATCTGCCTATAACCGCAGGCACGGCTTTCGAAAGATTATACCCTGCAGGGGTGTCCCAACTTAGCCCATGACAAGCTCTCGCGATCAACGAAGGAATAGACCTTCTCCCAGGAAGACCCGATCAGCCTCGGAATCCCGGTTTACAAGACATTTCGACAATGGTAAAACAAAACCAGCAAAGCCGCCCGATGCGCCGACAATCCCGATAGGAGCTGCACATATCTCGTTCTCAGGGCAACACCGGATAAGTCAAGCTATGAGTAAAACCAACCCTCGAGTTGCCCCGAGGTGGCCCCGCAGGCTGCTCGGTTCGGACCAACACTTAGACAAGCACTGGCCCGGGGGGGCTAAAATAAAGATGACCCTCAGGTTGATCGACCCAAGGGAAAGGGATAGGTGGTGGTGAGGCAAATGGTAAAACCAAGGTTGGGCCTTGTTGGACGAGTTTTATTCAAAGCGAACTGTCAAGGGGGTCCCATAAATCACCCGACCGCGTAAGGAACGCAAAATCCGGGAACATAACACCGGTATGACGGAAACTAGGGCGGCAAGAGTGGAACAAAACACCAGGCATAAGGCCGAGCTTTCCACCCTTTACCAAATATATAGATGCATTAATAATATAAGAGATATTGTGATATCCCAACCAAAATCCTGTCCACCATGGAGAAATCTTCAACTTCACCTGCAACTAGCAACTGCTATAAGAGGGGCTGAGAAAAGCGGTAACATAGCCAAATAGTGGTTTGCTAGGAAGGGTGTCAAAGGTTAGAGGTTCATGGCAATTTGGGAAGGCTTGAAGAACAAGTGATAGGTAGCGCAGCATAGCGATAGAACGAATTAACTAGCATAGCAATGATAGTATTGAGATCTAGGGTAGCGGTCATTTTGCCTGAAATCCCGCAAGGAAGAAGAACAAGTCCATGAAGAAGATGAACGGGCGTAGTCGAATAAATCCTCACAATCGCAACGTTACCGGAACTATCAAGAAGAAGCAACACCGAAAAGAAACAAACAACATGGTAAATGCACAAGCATAAACATGGCATGATGCACAAACAAGTATGATGCATGTCCGGTTTAATGAGGCATGGCATGGCAAAGTGCACAAACAAAACTACAAATTAAGTGAAGCTCAATATGCAACGAGTTGCATATTGACGAAACACCACAAGCAATTATTTAGTTTGATCTCGTTTAAGCTACCAAACAATATTAAATGTTGTTAAAATATGGCAAGAGGTGAAGCATAATTAAACTACCTATCTAGGCAAATCAACGCGGCTGGGACGAGCGGCGTCCTCTGCTCGACAGGAAGCAGAGCCGCGGTGGCTTCAGGCGATGCAGGGAACGGAGGAGGTCTCCGGCGAGGGCACCGGTGGCCGGGGACGGCCGGGATGGACGGGAACGGGTGGATCCGGCCGAGGGCAGCCGGATCCGGTGGATCCCGGCCGGGTTCGGTTGAAAACGTGGTCGGCGACGGCGATTTCCATGGCGGCGGCGGCTACCTGCGGGAGGAAGGGGTCAGCGGGGGCGCAGGAGAAGTGGAGGAGGAGAAGGGAGAGAGGAGGAGGCGGGGCTCCGGCCTGGCGAAGCTTCGGCGGCGGCGGCGCGTTGCTCCGGCAGGACGACGGGGAAGGAGACGCGGACGAGGAGGCGCTGGGGCGACGAGGGCTCGGGGTCGAGGGACTCCTCCCCTCGATCCAGATCGAGAGCGGGAGGCGCGGGGCGCTCGGGCCCTCGCGGGCTGCGGCGGCGCGGCCTCGGGCCGGGCGGGCCCTGCGGCGCTGAGGGGGAGCGCGGGGAACAGGTGGCGAGGGAGGCTTCTGCGGCGACGGCTGGCCAATTGGGTGGCGCCAAGTGGCAACGGCGGGCTGGCAGCGCCAGATTCGAGGGAGGGAGGTGCTGATTTCGAGGAGGAAGGTGGCTGGGAGGTAGGGGAAGGCTAGGGATGCCCAAAATGGCAAGGGGGCTCTATATATAGCAAAAGGGGCTAGGGTTGGGGGTTAGGAGGGGTTTCGGGACCCTCGGATCGCGATCCGACGGTTCCGGTCGGATGGGAAGGTTTGGATGGCTAGGTGGGCTGTGAGAAGAGGAGAGAAAGAGAGGTGCGGCCCGGTGGCAGTTTCGGAGACCGAAACGTCCGACGATTAAACCGACTATATCGCGGTTATAAATTTAACGGTTGGGCAGTCAAACGGACTCCGAATGCGACGAAACTTGATAGGCGGCCTGTCTACACTATAATAAGACCGCATGACAAGTTGCAACCCATTCTGAGAACATTTTTATGCCACTTATAAAATAATATTTCGGAGGTGCCGTGGGCGCGTGCGCGTGTGTCTGGACTCAGAACGGACAACGGAGAGAAACGGTGGAACACGAACGGATGCAAGTTTTATGAAAACGATGCCGATGCAATGCGCATGATGCTATGAGACGAGATGCATAACAAGAACAAAACAAAAGTCAAAAACCCAACCACGAAGGAAGTATCATATAGCATCTCCGGAAAAGGCAAGAGTCGGAGTTACGAATATGGAAAGTTGCATCCGGGGCGTTACAACGCTACCCCGAGCCTGCAGCCCCTCAACCCTCTCCAGCTAAGTCCGAAGGTGAGACCCGTGGAGAAGCCCCGACATCCAGAAGGCACGCCCGCTTGGATGTAAACGAGGTAGACTAAGTCACCCAAGTAGTGTCGAGTCCCAGTGTATCCTCGCTTTGTAATCGTGTGACCTTGTAAATAAACGCAGCCTGTCATTGTGCCGCTGTTTTTTTTAAATAGTAGCCTTGCATGGATATATTAGCATGCAGTGTGATTTTTCTATCCTAGGCACAGCTACCAAAACCACCTCGACAACCCCCACAGTGATACGTCACTTTGCTGAGATGTGTATCTGTGGCTTTGACCCGGACCCTTGGAGCGGAACTGACAAAATTCTTTACCTTTCACCATGGTAAAGTGATCCAGCTCCGGTGCTATAAAAAGGCCACCGCGTGACCTTGCCAAGCACCCCTCACCTTGTGCACCACCCTCACAACCATTTCTTGCCATGCCGAGCCCTAGTATTTATTTGAGAACTCCATATGCAACCCTGGGTAGTTTTGTCAAAATATTGTGGAATTTTACCTGCAGTACCATGGGCGCTACCCAGCCACCCCAGTACGAGCTGTTCAAATCGAGAATCACCCCTTCCACCTCGAGATATTGGGCAGCAGTGCACATCCCTCTCGTTAACTCAAACCAAGACCCAACGGAGGTCTCCTTCGTGGGGAAATCTATGCCAACCCCACATATGGCCATAGAAGCTGCTACGTACGAAGCGCTTGCTCGCCTTCTATTCTCGGTACCCTATGCCAGCGAGCGAGGGTATTATTACTTTCCGAGCCGTGCAGCGCCCGGAGGAGTAACATCTTTTCCCGGTGGACGAATTGAGAGAGACCAAGTCCTGGCCAACCTTGTCCAGTACGTCATCGCTCAAGAGTGTTTAAACCAGCACCTGATGGGTTATCTCTAGAGTCTCGCGGACTTAAATCCTCAGATCGCCATCGGCAGATCACTGAGGCCCGGCCAGGAGAGACACAATCATCGTCTGGTCAATCCACTTTCCCCGATAGAAGAGGAGTGTATCCCAGTGCCAGAGACATTTTCTCAGGACCCCGTCCAGTTACCGTTTTCAATTTAGACGTCACTGCTGTATTTATTATCGCAATTTTTATTTATGTGTTGTAACTTATGCGTGGTACCCCGAGTTTGCACGGCAAGTAAATCATTTAGTTTCTATTAATGTGAGTAGCCCTGTTGCGGTTTGACTCTAATGTATTTCTGTTTTCTCTCGCGAAAAAAAAAAATCCTGGAGTGAGATTTTTCTTCCCTGAATTGCTGCATCATACATCTTCTCACGACATGGATTATTTTTATTTCCTGCAGCACCCCGGCAGCAGACTCACAACCATTATCTTTCGAGCACATTCACTGCTTGCAAAACCTTGCAACGGTGTTACATCTAACTGAGCACCTCCTGACAACAGTCAGCGCCCGACACACCCCACCTACTCCTCGTGATCACCACCACCGCGGAGAGCCAACACCCGAACAGCAACATCGCGACGATCATCAAGGATCATCGTGCACAGGAGCACGGAGAGCCCCAGCACCGCTGCCAGCCCTCCGCACAACAGGATCACGTACCAGTCTGGCACCACCGCCGCCATTAGAGCCTCGCCTCGAGCTTCGGCAATCGGAGACAGAGGAATAGGAAGGAGGAGGAGAAGCAAGGCCAGGTGTGAGAAGATGAGAAGAACACCTCGACCGTTTTATAGCTCGAGCTCAGTATACGGTGGGCGAGGTCCACCAACGCCGCTCGTCGCCCGATCGCCAGTGTTCGAAGGCGAATCCTCGAGCAGTGCCGACAGCACACTGGCCCGCGAGGTGAGTGCACGCTGCACCGGCAGCTAGCACGCCGCGCACTACTGCGGTACGGCCTAGATGCCCTACGCGCTAGGCGTCTCCGGTGAGAAAGCGCGGGAAAGCACGCGGGAGAGAGGAAGAAGAAAGAGCTAGAGGAAGAAGAAGAGGCTGACAGTGGACCCGGGTCCACCTTTCAGCCAGAGAGAGCACGGTGCTCTCGGGTACGGCCAACGTATTATTAAATTTAGAATTTATTCTAAATTTATATCCAGTATAGAAATCCCTCGTTTTCTTCCCAAAACCGTAGATTTTTCCACGCAGTGCCAGTGCCCCACATTGTATTTTTGCACCACTTATTGCCCGCTCACTGTAGCCATTTTTGTTTCAATGCATATTTTTTTATAAAACGGCTTTTAGCAAATCTCTAGGACGCGATTTTTCTTAAGGGGGGTAGTGTTGTGACACCCCAAAATTTTAGCCTTGTTTTGTTAATAAAAACTTTGCCAGGAAATTAAAACTTTTATTTTCCGGGCTCACTTTTGATTTTTGAAACATTTCCTTCCTTATTATCATGGATTTTTTACCTCAAGTGAAATACTACCAAAATTTATTGGACTCTCTTCCCTCTCAAGACTTTTCCCCCTGGAAAGGATTTTATTTTGGTATCTTCATCAACACTGGTGTTTGGTTATTAAAAATCTTTCTTCTGTTTGTTCCCTTCTCAAATTTTTTTTGGATTATTTTCTTAAGAGAAAACCCTAGGAGTTTTGGGACTTATCTTATATTGAAACCACCCATGGTTTTACCATGCCTCATGTGGTAAATCCTTCCAAGACCACTCCCTTCCACTTGGGGCAATACTAACATTCTATTCCAACAAGTCCAAATCATTTTTGGATTTTATTCCATTTATTTTATTTCCCAAAACATTTCTGTCAATTATTTTAGGCCTAGGTGATTTACAAAGGAAGTACCTAATTTCCTTTGAGTTTTGATCTCAAATCAACTCCTCTGGATAGTCCTTAGCACCCACAACCTAGAACCATCAAGATCAACTCTTCCTCTTTTCAAAATTTTCAAGTTTCAGCCTCTGCAAGTTTGGACCGGATTTGTAAACTTTGGTGAAATTCATATTTCTCCTTCTCCAAAATTTCTACCAAAATTCAGGCAGCCCCCAGATACAATGAGAGGCCACCCCACCAAAGATCAGCTCAAGGAGAACCTCTCACATACCAAAATCTTTTCGTCGAACACTTGGCCGACACTGTTTCTGTACACTTTCAGAAATATTCAGAGATTCAGAGTTTCAGTGTCGTTTCTTCGTCAGTATTCAGTCACGCGTCAACTGTGGATCTGGCACGTTGCGCATGGCCCCTCCTCCCTGTCCAGAGCGCTGCACGCGCACTTGGGTGGTTCCTAGCGTCGATGGCACCCTGGCCCGCCTGCGCCGGCGTCTTCCGCGGCGGCCGAACCTCCCGTGGCGACCAACAAGAGACACCCTGCGGCACAACACCGTTCGGCACCGCCCAAGCCACCTAGGAGCTCTGCGTGGCCGTCTCCCTTGCCAGCGCACGCATGCAGCACCATTGCCGTGGCCTAGCACGTGCAGGGCACGCTCCCTGCCGCCGACGGGCCGCACGGCCGTTCCGTTGGGGACAGCCGTAACCGGTCCTGCCTTGTAGAGTTATGCACCGGGATGGAAACATTACCCCGTCTAGTCGATGCTCGAGCCCCTAAACCGACTGTCCAGCCACAGCACCGTCGTAATCGCTCGCCGGACTTATCCCGGTCACGGCAACCGCCTCGGGACGGCTATATATAACGCCTCCGAGCTCGCTCTCGCCCCCACACACCTCCACCACCTCACCAGACCCCGTCCAGCCACTGGAAGAGCCTCGAGGGGCCCTTCTTCCTCAACTCCGGCTACCTCCGTCCGCCTCGGGCTCCGGCAGTGTTCTCGCTGGTGAGAGCTCCTCCACCGCCCTAGGCTTGCCCATAGCCTCATGGCGTCTCTAGAAGACTAACCCCCACTCCAATTTGACCCCAGCAACTCTCTCCGACGAGTCCCATGACTACCCGAACCACCGTCCGCCGGAGCAAGGGCCGCCGTCGACGTGGTGCTCGCCTGCGACCACTACCACCACCCACTGATGAGGAAGGATGCACCAAACACGGAGGTACTCCCCGATTCCCCTGCCTCGCCGTGGATCGCCGCTGGCGACCTTCGCAGCTCTCGGGCGCCGACGAGCTGTGCCGCCTCTTTTGAATATTCAAACTTGACGGGTGGGACCCGCCCGTCAGCCTCTCTGTTCTTTTTTTTGGAACCGTTTTCTGAAAGCGTATTCTGCCATATGCGCTTTCTAATCTGAATCGTTTTCTGCACTTTTCTGTTCTGCCCCCTAAGAGTTTTCTGTTTCATTACAGAAAGGTCCCTGGATTAAAACCCTTATAACTTTTAAACAGAGAAGTATTTTTGATTGATTCTTTTTCTGTCCTCTTTAAAATTTTGTCTAGTTTATTTTAAGATTTATTTCAAAAAAATTCAGACAACTTTTTGGTACTGTTCTTGAAACTATATATTGATTCAAAAATATTTTAAATAGCATTTTGGAGAGAGGAGAAAGACTTTCAAAAGTTTTAGGATGCACCTCACCACCCCACAACTTGAAGGCAAGCATTCTGAACCCTGGCATAATATTTTTGGCGTGTTAGTTGACATGTTTATAACACCACCTTACTCGGAGAACTTGTTATTTCATGTGATATGATCATTTGCATGGATGCATATTTGTGATTTCCTTGCTATTGGAAATGAATATCCTTGTGATGGTAATCATCCTCATGTGCCTTGCATGCATGCCGGAAAGGAATCCGGGAAAGCCTCTGCCTTGGGTAGGCGTGAGATTGTCGCCGGTCTCCGTCGGGACGGTTATGTCCGGTATGACATGGTAAGGTGTAATGAGCGGTGATTCTATTGGTTGAATTTTTTTTGTTATACTTGTCATGCAGGAAATTCAATAAACCTCCTGAGTCGACCATAGATCGAGTCTTGTTCCAGTAACCCCCATACTTTACTCGTACTACCACTTGTCCCTACCGCAGATAGGGTACGGTCCAGTAAGTCGTCAACCCCTTTCTAGCACACAACGTACAGAGAGGCCATGGTGGAAGATATCGGTTGTAGTCGGTAGGCAGGCCACCTGGTCTGGGGGCATGGGTGTTTCCGGTTAGGACCGAGAGGGGAGGCCACCCCTTAGAGCGCGCGATATAAATTTGATCCCATGCTACGCGAGGTTGTAGCCTCCCCACTTAGAGTTTTGCTTGACAGGTGTCGTGGGTGATTCCAGACACCGGTGAGTTAACCTAGTGTGTGCAAGTTAGGTGTGTTTTCAACTAAAAGGCCATAGACGGAATTAGTCCCAATGGACTAATGGAATCCGTTGCTCATGGGTAAAGAGTACACCCTCTACAGAGATTAAATCTATTCGAATAGCCATGTCCATGGTTAAGGACTACAGTCTGGGACGGGTCAAGTGTTGGTCTTAGTGTCGGTCTTCGGAGGAGAAATTGTTAAACTAGAAATTGGATTGTGACTTGTGACTTGTGATGATTATGATTATTATTATTATGGACTAACCCATTATATCATTGAGTATCCCTGGGATGGTTCCACCTCCTAGATATTCATTGTGATTATTGACTTTATAAGCCCTTTATGTGGTGTCGCTGAGACGCCCGACTGTGGCATTGCTTGTTATTATTTACTTTATAAGCCCTTTATGTGGTGTCGCTGAGACGCCCGACTGTGGCATTGCTTGTTATTATTTGCTTTATAAGCCCTTTATGTGGCGTCGCACAGACGCCCGACTGTGGCATTGCTTGTTATTATTTACTTTATAAGCCCTTTATGTGACGTCGCACAAACGCCCGACTGTGACATGCTTGTTATTTATTTACTTTATAAGCCCTTTATGTGGTGTCGCTGAGACGCCTGACTGTGGCATTGCTTGTTATTTATTTACCTTACAAGCCCTTTATGTGGCGTCGCACAGACGCCCGACTGCAGCATTTTATTTTCCATTCCCTCATTTCTTATTCGTGTTGCATATAAATAACCTGCTTGCATGCACAAAAGATTTTATTTATGACTGACGATGTGATCATAGAATATTTCAGCTCATGATTATCAATTATATTATACCCGTGTTCATAATGTTGCGAGTACATTCAAAGTACTCACTGGCTTGACCCTGGCTATTGTCTTGGCCAGATTTCTTGCACGGAGAGGAGCGACGCGATGACGGCCCCAGAACCTAAGCAACGGTGATAGCAGCCTCATGAAGATAGGAGTTAACCTGGTCAGTTGTTCCTGATGCGAAATGGAGTCCCAGGGATACTGATGATCCACAAACGGCATCCGCCCTCAACCACTAGAAACCATTTGTTGTACTCACAGGCTAGAACGGTCTTGTACTTCATATTTTGTATCTTGCTTGGATTTTTTTGTATCAAGTTGATACCTCATCAGCTAACAGTAATCCTGGGGCTGATGAGCACGACGGTCTTTTTCTGGAAATTGATACCCGGAAAAACCGTTCGTGTCAATACGGTGGCCCGTTCGGTGGGTCCTTGCTATCAGATGGACGAATCATTATTTTCCGCGTAATAAGAAGGCACTTCCTTGCTATGGCCGTGGACCCAGCTGTAAGCCTCTCCATGTACAGTCCACGTGCGATGGAAGGCGCTCCTTGACCATGTTGACCACACCGCGCCGAGAGCACCAGGGCGATGGAGGACGGCGAGGCCTCGGAAGGGGACGACATGGAGCCGGGGAAGACGAGGCAGTGAATGCCCACGCGTAGAGGAGTATGAGGGTTCACTGGTTCGGCTGTGGTGTGAGGCTGTCGTCGCCGCCGAATAACAGGAGTGTGGGTGAGTAGAGGGATGGCCTGGCCAGCGGTGGGAGTAGTAGGGGCGGTGAGGCCTCCGCAGCATCACAGCCGGCCATGGGAGGCAGGAGCATGCGGCACGACCGGTGCTGCTTTGGGGGCTGGAGCAAGAAGACCAGAGGTTGAAGAAGCACTACGGCCGTTGGATGGACATCGTACGGTCACTGGAGCTAGAATCGTTCATATTGACTAAGTTGACAAAGGTCTCCATCCCAATCAACTTAGTAGGCCCACAAGTCAGCCTCCCACCATCGTGGGTCCCAGCTAGCAGGGGGAGTATTCTTTTTTTGCGTAATAAGGAGGCACTTCCAGTGGGTCCGAGCTGACAGCGGGGGGAACGTTTTTTTTGGCAAAATACGGTGGGTCGTCCGGTGGGTCCCAGCAGTCAAGGGGAACGTTTTTTTCGCGAAATACGGTGGCCCGTCCAGTGGGTCCCTGCTGTCAGGTGGAGGAATAATCATTTTCCGCGTAATAAGGATGCACTTCCTTGCGGCTACCATGGACCCAGCTATCAGCCTCTCCATGTACAGTACTCTTCCTATGGAAGTCGGTCGTTGACCACATTGACCATGCTGCGCCGAAAGCACCAGGGTAGTGGATGATGGAGAGGCCTAGGAAGGGGACGGCGCGGAGCCGGGGAAGACGCGGCAGTGGAAGCCCGCGCGAAGAGGAGTACGAGGGTTCATTGGTTCGGCTGCGGTGTGAGGCTGCCGTCGCCGCAGAATAATAGGGGGTGTGGGTGAGTAGAGGGATGCCCTGGCCAGCGGTGGGAGTAGTAGGGGGCGGTGAGGCCTGCGCGGCAGCACAGCTGGCCACGGGAGGTGGGAGTAGGCGGTCCCGCCGGCGCTGCTTTGTCGGCTGGAGCAAGAAGATCAGAGATTGAAGAAACACGACGGCTGCTAAAACCTTTTGTTGACGTATATAATAACTAAAAAAATCTTGCATACGCGTCAACTTAACAGGCCCACAAGTCAGACCATTCCCTCTTTTTTTAATAATTTATATATAGCTCATTGCAACTTCTTTTGCAATTTATTGCAGTCCGTGTTTTTGGTTGGCCAGGGCCAATTTCGCATATTTCTATGGGTTCCAAACTATTTTTAATACCAAAATGTTGGAGCCAGATTTAAAGTACTTTGAAGATATATTGAAATTAGGTTAATGCCCGGTGCAATAGGAATCTGAAAATGTGAAAAACTTCTGAAATTATAAAGTAATTGCCAATTTGTCATCTGTTTTTATATTTACAACCCATTTCATATTACTTTCAAGATTTGCAGGCGTCTTGAAAGAGTTGGAGCCTATCAGGGCATAGAAAAATAAGTAGGCCTGGATTGGGTATTCTTTAGAAAAAATAAACTGCGCTCATTTTCACAAAGAAAAAATAGCTGGGCTGGTCACATGGTGAACATAAAATATAAGCCTGGGCTAGACGAGCCATAGCCCAGTTCAAACCCTGCTCCGTCTCAACAATAACAAAAAAAATACTGCTCCAGCAGCTACGTCCCAGGTGTCAGCCGATCTTGTGTTGTTCTCTTGTCTATTGACTATATACGCTCACAATGTCGTGGGTCCTAGATGTCAGGAAAACACTAGGAGGAAGCATTTTATTTTTCCATACGCTGACATGGTGGGCCCCTACTGTCATCCTCTCCACGTACTTCTGCCGATTCCTGTTGTTTGTTGGGCGGCGCCGCAACGAGCGCACAATGTCGAGAGGGCGGCGCCGCAACGAGCGCACCAAAGAGCACGGAGGACGATGGCGAGGCCTCGGACATTAGCGTTAATGATTTAGGAGACAGTGGGGCGGCGATGCATGCGCTGAGGCGCAGCCAGTCATGGGAGGCGGAAGCAGGCGGCCCCGCCATCACTGGTTTGGTTTTGGCGGCTAGAGGAAGATAGGACTGAAGAAACACGACAAACTGTAAAAGCAGCAGGAGTACTTAACAAACTTAACTGAAACCAACAGGGGCACTAGACAACCAAAGCTGAAAGCAGTATGAGTACTTATACAGGTTCATCCGTACAAAGCATGCCTCGAACAGTGCTACTTTGCCTACAGTTAACCAAGGGTGAGGCTGCCAAGCCCTAGGACAGGGCCCAGGCATGCATCCACAACCTTCTGAAAGCGGCTTCATCTCGCAATGTGGTCATTAAACAGGATATTCGCTTTAGAGCCATGGAAAAGCATTAACATAATCTTCTGTCCTATTCTCCAAGAAGGACGGGCCTTCATTATTTGAGACCACCCATGACTAAGTATCTTTTCACCTCCAAGGGGAATGGAGTAGGTCGACATAAACATCATGTTGTGACCAAGCGCAAGTCTGACCCGACCATGGTTAGGCATCTGTATAGGAACAATAGAACTGGGCGGTTTCTGTTTCAAGAAGATCACATCTGTAAAACTGTGTATAAGCAATAGTTTATGAACAACATATATAACAAAAAACAGCTCGTACCATAAGTTTCTTGACACAGTTGGACCTGTTCAACGAGTGCAGCAGTGGCACAAATATCCCACGTGGCCTTCCACCATTGAAACGCCCCACAAGGACCTCAAGACGATCAATAAAGTGTAGGAACTTGTGGATGTCGTCCCAGTCAACTTCAGTGCCATCAGTAACAACCGAGTTATTACAGAATAACAAATGAGCAGCCTGCTTAACTCTGAAAAAACCTACACGTGCCACCAATTATAAGAAAATATTAGTTAGAAGTAGCATCTTCGTGAGAGATTCGTTGCTACTTCTAAAATTAAATTGTGATTAGTTAGACAGAATAGGTGGATTAAGAATTAATTGTCACATCCCTAACTTCTGGTTTGCTCTGAGCTAGCTAGTCATGTGTTGCATCATGTTTAATTTTGGCCTAAAATTGGAATGGGGATGTTCAAACCCTAGCATTAAATCAACTCAACTAGGGTGAATTAAAATCTTTTCAATAAACCCAAAAAGTTCCTAAGAAAAGTTCATGATTTCCGGTTAAGGTGGAAACCTCTGCCAAAAATGATGAATATATTCTTAGGTCATTTTTGGATTTTTGAATTAAATCATATTGTATTTGACTTTGGGCATTTAAACACTATAAATAATTTAAATGTTCAAATAAATGTTGGAAATTGTTAAGGGTCACTGAAATAATTCAGAAAGCACCCATAATTGTTTCCAGGATTTTATTAAATGATTTGGTATTTTAAATCAAATCAAAAACAAAATAACAGAAAAAGAAAAGAAATAAAAGAGAGAGAGAGAGAAGGAAGTTATCTGGCGCCCACTCACCTGGCACAGCACGGCCCAGCCCATCTCCACTCCCCCTGTCGTCTTCCTCCTCGCCAGAAGGACCGAGGCGTGGCGCGCGCCCGAGAGGCCTCGGCCACCTCCTGCTTCCCCTGGCCACCTCCTGCTTCCTCCTCGACGCCCCGGTGACGCCACGCGCCTCCCCGACCCCCTCTCGCTCTCCCTCGCCCTCATCCTCTCCCCCTGGACCCCATCCCCTCCTCTGCTCCCCTCTCGGGCACACCACCGAGCGGAGCTCGCCGTCATCGTCGCCGTACCCGTGGCCATCGGCCACCCCTAGCCCCGCCGATGCGCTCAAAGGCTCTGCCTCGACCCCCTCTTCCTCTCCACCAACCCATGCCCCGCCGGACGCCCTGCAACGCCGCAACCATTGCCTATTTCGTCGCCGGCCACCGAAGCTCACCGCCGTTGATTCGCGACGTCTGGCGCGTCCCCGAGCCCACTGAGCCACCCTGCTGCCTCCCTGTGAGCTTACCGTCGTTTCCCCTCACCTCTCTCTCTCACGCGCGCCCTGTAGCCGCTGCCCCACGAGCACCCGAAGCCGCCGTCCGCCATGGCCGGCAAGCTCCGTGCCCCGAGCACCTCTGCCTCGCATAGCAGCTCCGACATGCTCCTACCGCCTTTAGGTGCTGCCTAGCACCTCCGTTCACCCACCTATGAGCTGCAGCACCGCGCCCGCACTTAGCCGAGCTCCGCCACCGCGGAAGTGGACGCCGCCGTCGATCTGAGCCGTCTCCGGGGACCCCACTAGTACCAGTGGACGCAGACGAGGCTCGGGGTTCCAACGGTGCCATCCGCGCCTCGAACCGTGGCCTGTGCTGCGATTCCGCGCATCGCCGCCGTCTCAGGCCTCACCGGCGTCATGTCGCCGGTGGGTTTGACCCCACCGACCCGGGATTTGACCCTGTTTGACTTTCCCAGGGTCACTGACAGGTGGGCCCGGCCCCTGCTAACTTTGGTCAAGTTAATAACTAATTTCGGCTAAGCCACTGAGCCAGTAACATGCAGGCCCCGCCCGGCTAACTAAGTTAGTTAGGGCTAATCATATTTAGGCTAGTCGCTGACCAGTGGGCCCAATCCAGTTAGTTAGGGCTAACTAACTTGGTTAGTTGACTGGGTCACTGACCAGTGGGCCCCACTGGTGAGGTTTGACCTGGTCGACGCCTTTGACCTGCTGACGTCACCCCGGCGTCAGGCTGACGCAATTAAATCATTTTCTGGATTTATTTTAATTCAGGAAATTTCAGAAAATAGCTAAAACTTCAATAAATCATAGAAATTCAAGCGTAACTCCAAATTAAATAATTTATATATGAAAAATTATCAGAAAAAATCATGGAATCCATCTGTACCATTTTCATGCATGTTAGAACAACTTATAGCTGCTGTTTAGCACAAATCAATTAAAGGGCATTTAAATAATCATATATGGACTTGGAATTTGAATCATGTATTCAAACCAACCTCATTTAAATCATAGCTAGGTGCATTAGCTCAAAACACATTCGTATTGCCATGTCATGAGCATGCATCATATTGTGCATTGCATTGATTGTATTTCTTCTTATTGCCGGTATCTGTTCCCTCCCGGTAGACGATGTTCCAACGTTGTGATCGTTGACATTGATGAAGACTCAATGTTATCTTCAGAAGTGCCAGGCAAGCAAAAACCCCTTGTTCATTCCGATACAATCCTACTCTCTCGCCCCTGCTCTCTTTTAATGCATTAGGACAACACCGATTCATCTGTTACTTGCTGCGGTAGCTGAACCCCTTTATCCTCTGCATGACCTGTCATTGCCACAGTAAATAGATGAAACCCACTAGCATGAGTAGGAGTTGTTTGAGCCCTGTTGTGCCTACTCATTCATGCTTATTGTCATGCCTGCTACTGCTTAGAGTTGTGTCAGGTCTGATTCATCCGGGATGAATCAGAGGTGTGTGAACATGTCCTACTGTGTGTGAGCTAAGTGTGTGAACACGATTTGGTAAAAGGTGTCGGTGAGAGGCCATGTAGGAGTACATGGTGGGTTGTCTCATTGAAGCTGTCCTCAGGAACTGAGTTCTGTGTTTGTGATCCATGATTCAGCTACTACCATACATTGGGCCCTGAAATATGACCCCGCTCGACTTCTTATTCACCCTTGTCCTCTGTCCAGGAGTTGCAAGTAGTTTCTGGTGTTTGTAGTATGCTGGAGGCCGTGCACAGCGCTGACTGTAGGGGTGGGCTGTGATGCGGTAGGCACGTGGCCGGGTATACCGGGCGCCCGTTTGGTGTCACGAAACCCTGTTCACATTGTTTGGGGCTGTGAGCGAAACTCCGGCCGGATCTCCTCATGGATGGAACCTTAATAGGCAATAAACCTGGACTAGAGACTTGAGTGTTTAGGTAGGTCGTGGTCTACACCCACGTCGGCTTTCGCTTGAAGTCTGCCGAGCACATGTCGTGTGAAGACGCTAAGTGGTGGAAACATGTATGAAGAAGTACACCCCTGCAGGGTTAACATCATCTATTCGAATAGCCGTGTCCACGGTAAAGGACTTCTGGGTTGCTTATATCAGTTCATAGACAAGTTAAAGTGGATACTCTAAAATACGCAAGATAAGCGTGAGTGCTATGGATGGCGCTCTCGTAGGGAGACGGGAGCGGATCCATAGTGGTGTATTGATATGGGGAATATGTGGACTCGTGTGCGCCACCTCAAAAGAGTTACATTGCAGTCGTAGTTCAGGATAGCCACCGAGTCAAAGCTGGCTTGCTGCAGTTAAACCCCACCATTCCCTTTGTTGATAATGATGCATATGTAGTTAGTTCTGATGTAAGTCTTGCTGGGTACATTTGTACTCACGTTTGCCTATTTTATGTTTTTGCAGAGAGACTTCGGTCTCACTAGTAGTTTCGCGTGGACTTCGATGTTTAGCTTGTTACCTCAGCTACGATCTTGTGCCCTGGCAGGATCTGGTAGATAGTCAGGCTTCTCAGCCTTTTTCAGTTATAGATGTCTGTACCCAGACATGATAGCTTCCGCTTGTGCTTTGATTTGTATGCTCTGATTGTTGGGTCATGAGACCCATGTTTGTAATATCTCGCTCCTCGGAGCCTATTGAATAAATTACTTGAGTCGTAGAGTCATGTTGTGATGACATGTTCTATTTGCACATATCGAGCATATTGTGTGTATGTTATTGAAATGCTTGGTATGTGTGGGATCTGACCATCTAGTTGTTTATCTTTAGTAGCCTCTCTTACGGGGAAATGTCTCCTAGTGTTTCACTGAGCCATGGTAGCTTGCTACTGCTCCGGAACACTTAGGCTGGCCGGCATGTGTCCTTCTTCGTTCCTGTGTCTGTCCCTTCGGGGAAATGTCACGCGATAAATACCGGAGTCCTGTTAGCCCGCTACAGCCCGGTTCACCGGAGTCCTGCTAGCCCAGTGCTACAGCCTGGATTCACTCGCTGATGACCGACACGTTCGATGCTGGGTCATGGATGCCTGTCCCTGTAAGTCTGTGCCACTTTGGGTTTACAACTAGCCATGTCAGCCCGGGCTCCTTATCATATGGATGCTAGCGACACTGTCATATACGTGTGCCAAAAGGCGCAAACGGTCCCAGGCAAAGGTAAGGCGACACCCGTGGGAATACCGTGCGTGAGGCCGCAAAGTGATATGAGGTGTTACATGCTAGATCGATGTGGCATTGAGTCGGGGTCCTGACAGCGTTGGTATCAGAGCTTGACTGCCTGTAGGATTACCAAGCCAAACTGGTCGAAGTTGAGTCTAGAAATTCTTTAGTTATATAAGGGAATTGATTGTGGGATGGAACGTAAGGCTCTTTTTACTCCTTATACCTCATGGCCTTCTGATCTGAGTCATCATCTTCTCTTCTACGGGGATTAAGAACTAGGCTATCTCTTCTTTCCATCAGGATCACGTGTTACTAATCCGTAGACTTATAAGATTGTTGGATTAAGCCTCAGTTCAGTTTCTACCTCTGTATGTTAATTATTGATCTCGATACCTTGATATTGTGCTTTTGAGTGGTTATGCCACCATTTTTGTGAATGTCTCAAATCTTTTTTGAGCATTTACAGCCGTTATGCTGTCCGAGTCATCTCAGGTCTCTAAACAGTCTGATGCACTTGCAAATTCCTTCCTCCCGTTTCAATGTTCCTTTGGGCCAGATTAACCACACTAATCAGTGAGTTGAGGTACTCTGTTACCTTGACATATATGTTGGAGATATTATTATGACCCTAGGTGTCTTAGGGGATCATCTAGTAATTTAGCCATGATTTGTGTTCCCAGTGTGATGATTCTGGCCATCATTCTCGAAAGCATCCCGTGATGCTACTTAGTAATAGGTATTCTGTTCCTGGGTTCTTGAATCCGAGATTCACTCTACCTACTTCATGTTGATAGTAATTGCTAGTGCCTTTAGGATATTAGTAACCTTTGCGATAGTCCTTGAAGTCCGTGGTATCTTCTTCTTCCAAATACCATGAACTACTTATGGCAGAAGTTCCTCGTTGAACTGAAATATCACAACAGGATTATTCTTGAGGAGTTCTCCATTCATAAATCGTGACTCTGCCAGTTCTACCTTTCTGCATGGGTTATCCGGAAGAAATATGTTGAACTTGGTTCGACATACTAATCTATGCATCCACAACTCAGAAAATTATATGTTCCTTTGAGTTGTTCTCTTTAGTTGCATTCTGACCCTCGTCTATCAATTGATAGTCAAGAGTATGCGTGCGTTCGTTTATCGATGCCTATTACTCTTGTGGTCCGTCAAGCCATTCTATCGCAGAATGACTAGGAGAAACAAACTCCAGTACCTCTTCCATATCCAGGATTGGGTCAAAGAAGTTGTGCTCCACAGATCAAATTGCTAATCCAGCTTTTGTTCTGTTCTACCTTGGATTATTACCATCTTTATATCGGGATTGTTATAGGAATTGCACACCATCCTATGGACTCTTGGTACAGTGATACTTCTTGCCATCATTAGTCATTCCTCGGTCTTCGTGTTGATGCAACCGGAATACCGACAAATGAATTGTGATGTGTGAAATCAATACGCCTAGCAACCTCGTTGCTGGGTAGTTAAAGGACAATAATTTCATTCTTAGTGTGTTGGTTATTGAATCATCATTCTAAGATTGATCGTGCTACCTAGTCCATTCTCCTGGTTCACTCCTCGATCGATGAGTTAGGATTATTTCAAATCCTTGCTCTATTGATCATATCGTCTTGCCCTGAAAAGCAAGATTGTTCTCGAGCTTAGTAACATACCGGTGGTTCGTGATTTTCTGAATATCTTCTCAGAAGTATTACCAGGTTGTCACCTGACCGCTATGTTGAGTTCGTGATCAAGTTGGTTTATTCTTGTAAACCACCCCTTCTCCAAGAATCCGTGTTGGATACCCTGAGCTAGTTGGATAAGCTAAACAACAACTTGGAGAGTTGGAAGATAAAAGCTTGTCCGACTTAGTTCATGTTAAGGGATATCTTTTTGTGTGTGTGTGTGTGTGTGTTGAAGAAAGATGATATCTTCATCAATTGGTCCTTGTGAACAATTGTTGGATCTATTATCTTACTCAAACCTTTGATTGAGTATGGGCTATCATCCAATCAGACCAGAACCAACGATATTCGTAATGTTGTCTTACTCGTGGTTGATCCCTCGAGCATACACCATTATATCTTTTGGGTCTGACCAATGCTATCACTTGTTCACTTAACTATGGAATTCCTTTTAAAAGGAAACCCAGATGAATTGTTGTTGTGCCCATTGACAACATCCTTGTCTTCTCCATAATTTTGCTGAACATTAAGCTAGTGTTGGAAACTTTTGAAAGCATTTGTTCATGCTAGCTCATGAAGCATATGTTCGGATGTAAGAAGTGACTTCCTCTAGTTCATGTGCATTTGATGCAAGTTGCCGCCGTGGACTCGAGAAAGTCAATGTTGCTTCCTCTGGAATCATCGCAAGTCAGTCATGCACACGTGCGAAGTATTCTGTGGTCTGGAGACTTGCAACCTTCATTCCATATGTGTATCCTAGCACACCAAGCCACTGACTGATTTGTTCAAGGAGAAGGAGTATCTTCATAAGAGCTAATCCGGACTTGTGAAAGAACTTCGATATCCTCGCTGATGGTTCCCAACCAGAACTCGGTAGTGTTTTATTGTAAGACTACCATGTGGGCATGCTTGTCTGGGACAACGTGTTCACATGTTTGTAGCAGAACCAGCTCATGTTTTGGAGCTTGCTATTGTAGTTCATCTCCCGAGAATCCCACAACGTCATCTCGTCGATTTGTGTTGCAAACTTTCATTTTTCTTCCTAGACTCGATGGGTCTGGAATATTCTGACACCAACCAGATCTGAATCTCAGGCAGATATGATGGTTGGAACATTTCCCCAAGAACTATAATATTGGTTCCTCGATAACTGGTAAAGTGGATGTCGTGGCCAGCACCACCCAGCCGAAAGACCTATTATTGTAGTATCTTGATTGAAGAAGTTGGCCACCTCCCCATAAGGATTTCGTAGGATTTACCTCCGTAACTGTTCCTTATGGATTCTATTGCTCCCGAAGTCTGACCTTTTACTTGATGTTCTAGTTATCAAACCATATCTATGAATGGGATACACTAGCACATCAAGGAGAACATTAGAAGCGGAGTGCTAAATGTCTCTCGGTCGATCATCCAGATTTTATTTCCTTGGCCTCGCTAAGGTGAAATCTGAGAAAGTGTTATCTTTCTTTGCATCTGCATCATCCATCATCATTCATCATGGTAGCAAGTTGTGTTGCCAGGATCCTTGACACGGATGTTGGTAAAACCTTGATGAATATGGAAATGCTCAAGTTCTTGAGAGCACGCACAAGCGCTACGAGTTATCATCGGCACTAACTGGGATTCCTCTCAGTTTCCTCGGCAATGCTATGACCTTTTCAGACAGTGAATTCACTCCCTATTGTTGGGTTCTTCCCCAGTTACCAGAATCATTCCCAGCATTTGCATTTTGTTCCCAGCTTGCACCGCCAATGTGTCATTCTACCATGGGTCTCTTCCATTTCCGGTGATAAGCAAATTCATCCATTACGTTGTCTTCAACAAGGTAATCCACATCATCCAAGTTTGAGTATGCCATTCTACCGAACCCCTCTAAATGATCGATTATGATTTGCCTTAAGCTGGTATAAAGAGTTTCAATGATCTCTGAATCAAAGGTAATTCTTTTTGCCACTTAAGGGGAGATATCTACGAGTCACGGTTCCGAAGGTCTCTCGTTGTGGCATCATGGCAACTCAACTCCTCGCTACGTTGACAACCGATTACCATCTTCTTAAGCGTGAAATTGTTGTCTACCTAGTGAACCTTCGTCATCTGCCTCACTCCATTCTTATGGATGTGTGCTTCGTCCCTCAGCTCGAGAGATGTTGCTATGTCTCATTCCGTGAGTTAATCCTGAGTTGTTTGACCTTCGAGAAGAACGATTCTTTTAGGGTCTTTCCTTTCCTCTCGTTGTCATGTTAGTTGGAGTTCTCAGAACAAGACGACAAGACAAAGATGGTGATTGAATCAACGCTCTTATGAAGTGCACCCTGGATCGTGAAGATTATACTAGTTTGCGTTTCCCCTTTCATCTTACCCTACGCTTGAATCTCGAGACGAGATTCTTGTTTAGTGGGGGTGAGTTGTCACATCCCTAACTTCTGGTTTGCTCTGAGCTAGCTAGTCATGTGTTGCACCATGTTTAATTTTTGCCTAAAATTGGAATGGGGATGTTCAAACCCTAGCATTAAATCAACTCAACTAGGGTGAATTAAAATCTTTTCAATAAACCCAAAAAGTTCCTAAGAAAAGTTCATGATTTCTGGTTAAGGTGGAAACCTCTGCCAAAAATGATGAATATATTCTTAGGTCATTTTTGGATTTTTGAATGAAATCATATTGTATTTGACTTTGGGCATTTAAACACTATAAATAATTTAAATGTTCAAATAAATGTTGGAAATTGTTAAGGGTCACTGAAATAATTCAGAAAGCACCCATAATTGTTTCCAGGATTTTATTAAATGATTTGGTATTTTAAATCAAATCAAAAACAAAATAACAGAAATAGAAAAGAAATAAAAGAGACAGAGAGAAGGAAGTTATCTGGCGCCCACTTACCTGGCCCAGCACGGCCTAGCCCATCTCCACTCCCCCTGTCGTCTTCCTCCTCGCCAGAAGGACCGAGGCGTGGCGCGCGCCCGAGAGGCCTCGGCCACCTCCTGCTTCCCCTGGCCACCTCCTGCTTCCTCCTCGACGCCCCGGTGATGCCACGCGCCTCCCCGACCCCCTCTCGCTCTCCCTCGCCCTCATCCTCTCCCCATGGACCCCATCCCCTCCTCTGCTCCCCTCTCGCGCACACCACCGAGCGGAGCTCGCCGTCATCGTCGCCATACCCGTGGCCACCGGCCACCCCTAGCCTCGCCTATGCGCTCAAAGGCTCCACCTCGACCCCCTCTTCCTCTCCACCAACCCATGCCCCGCCTGACGCCCGGCAACGCCGCCACCATCGCCGTTTCCGTCGCCGGCCATCGAAGCTCACCGCCGTCGATTCGCAACGTCTGGCGCGTCCCCGAGCCCACTGAGCCACCCTGCTGCCTCCCTGTGAGCTTACCGTCGTTTCCCCTCACCTCTCTCTCTCTCGCGCGCCCTGTAGCCGCTGCCCCACGAGCACCCGAAGCCGCCGTCCGCCATGGCCGGCGAGCTCCGTGCCCCGAGCACCTCTGCCTCGCATAGCAGCTCCGACATGCTCTTGCCGCCTTTAGGTGCTGCCTAGCACCTCCGTTCACCCACCTATGAGCTGCAGCACCGCGCCCGCACTTAGCCGAGCTCCGGCCGCCGCGGAAGTGGACGCCGCCGTCGATTTGAGCCGTCTCCGGCGACCCCACTAGCACCAGAGGACGCGGACGAGGCTCGGGGTTCCAACGGTGCCATCCGCGCCTCGATCCGTGGCCGGTGCTGCGATTCCGCGCATCGCCGCCGTCTCGGGCCTCGCCGGCGTCATGTCGCCGGTGGGTTTGACCCCACCGACCCGGGATTTGACCCTGTTTGACTTTCCCAGGGTCACTGACAGGTGGGCCCGGCCCCTGTTAACTTTGGTTAAGTTAATAACTAATTTCGGCTAAGCCACTGAGCCACTAACATGCGGGCCCCGCCCAGCTAACTAAGTTAGTTAGGGCTAATCATATTTAGGCTAGTCGCTGACCAGTGGGCCCAATCCAGTTAGTTAGGGCTAACTAACTTGGTTAGTTGACTGGGTCACTGACCAGTGGGCCCCACTAGTCAGGTTTGACCTGGTCGACGCCTTTGACCTGCTGACGTCACCCCGGCGTCAGGCTGACGCAATTAAATCATTTTCTGGATTTATTTTAATTCGGGAAATTTCAGAAAATAGCTAAAACTTCAATAAATCATAGAAATTCAACCGTAACTCCAAATTAAATAATTTATATATGAAAAATTATCAGAAAAATTCAAGGAATCCATCGGTACCATTTTCATGCATGTTAGAACAACTTATAGCTGCTGTTTAGCACAAATCAATTAAAGGGCATTTAAATAATCATATATGGAGTTGGAATTTGAATCATGTATTCAAACCAACCTCATTTAAATCATAGCTAGGTGCATTAGCTTAAAACACATTCATATTGCCATGTCATGAGCATGCATCATATTGTGCATTGCATTGATTGTATTTCTTCTTGTTGCCGGTATCTGTTCCCTCCCGGTAGACGATGTTCCGACGTTGTGATCGTTGACACTGATGAAGACTCAATGTTATCTTCAGAAGTGCCAGGCAAGCAAAAACCCCTTGTTCATTCCGATACAATCCTACTCTCTCGCCCCTGCTCTCTTTTAATGCATTAGGACAACACCGATTCATCTGTTACTTGCTGCGGTAGTGAACCCCTTTATCCTCTGCATGACCTGTCATTGCCACATTAAATAGATGAAACCCACTAGCATGAGTAGGAGTTGTTTGAGCCCTGTTGTGCCTACTCATTCATGCTTATTGTCATGCCTGCTACTGCTTAGAGTTGTGTCAGGTCTGATTCATCCGGGATGAATCAGAGGTGTGTGAACATGTCCTACTGTGTGTGAGCTAAGTGTGTGAACACGATTTGGTAAAAGGTGTCGGTGAGAGGCCATGTAGGAGTACATGGTTGGTTGTCTCATTGAAGCCGTCCTCAGGAACTGAGTTCTGTGTTTGTGATCCATGATTCAGCTACTACCATACGGGCATTGTAATACACATAGATTCGTTTAGCAATTTAAAAGGTTCCTTTCGTATTCTCGAATGGTAGAATCCAACGGCGTACCAGCCAGACCTTGGCTCGTGTTGATCCTAAAAAAATAAAAAAAATAAAAATACCGGGCTCGTGTACATCTAGTGGCGTGCGTCGTACGCACGTTAGGAAACCCCAACCAGTCGAGCCTTAGTGTTTTGAGTCGAAATATCTGGCGTTCAGAATTCTAGCCCTAGGAAATTCCCCTCATGTCCCCGGTCCATAATGACTACCGATGAAAAACGGAGGGATGCTTTAGTAACTAGACAGTGTTACCTACCGTGTTGAGCACGGTTCAATTCCCTCGGTCGCCGCTCACCAAGGTCACCCGTCAACTTCATTGCCTAGTACTACTACTACTACTACACCAAGATGAGCACAGAATTGAGCATGTTTGTTCGTGCCTAGTACTTCAGTTAATATATCAGGCAATGCACTGGAAACGAGGGATTATCCTTTTACTCTGCATATATAACTTGTCTGAAGTTTAACTAAGGAAAATGTTTGACCAAATCCTTTCTTAAGAAATGAAACAGGACAGATGTACGGCTTGAAAATTTATTGCATGATGCAGGTAATGATATTGTTTCGAATCCTAGATCTTAAATTTCAGAAAATCCAAAAGTAACCATAAATTCTTGAAACTGAGCATGGTCACGTGATATGGCACAAATATTACTTCGAATTTTTTTCTTCACTTTGAGACAAGCTGCTTATGACAAGTTGCACAAATGAAGAGCCAAGGTATTTTGGAACAAAGACCTGTCATGTTAAGGCGAACGCTTTCACTATTGAAACCGTGGGCATTTACGTGCCGCCACGAGTCCCGCTTCTCATCGGTAGGTGTCGTCCGAGCAAGCATGTGAGTCGACGGGAGGCATGCGAGCAAACCGTTGTGCTAGCTGACAGGGAGGCGTGCGAGTAGACCGCTGTGCAGTCTCACCAGGAGGCGAGCCCTTTGACCAAGCTCCGCCACCCACCTTCGTCCCAACTGCTCCCACTTTTAATTTCGCAGGCGCCGCAGTTTAAAATCAACCCCACACTACCCGGTTTCGCTACAATCTTCTCTCTTCCTCTGCGATTCTCCTGTCGTCTACCTCCAACTAGCCTGACCTAAACGTATGCCATGCCGCATCACGATGGTCTGCTCTTAGTCTTCCAGTTTCCTGAGGAAGACACCCAGCCGGAGTCTCAAGAACATAAGGCGCTTTGGGACGAGCTTGAACTGGCCTTGCGGGAAGACGTCGCGCCTGTCCCCGCTCCCGTTCCGTCTCCCATCACCCCGACTGCGCCAGTGCCCATCCCCATGGCATTGATGGGCTGGGAGCCGCACATTGTCGCCGAGCTTGATGCCACGGGGTTTCACGAGGTCCCCGCCGACTTTCACGTGCCCGTGCACCATCCAGCACATGCGCCTGCGCGTGCACTGACGTGCGCACCCGTGCCGGTGCCCGTGCACATGAATGTCTCCGCCGCGCCGTTGACAGCGCCTCTCCCTGCGCGGGTGCCAGTGCCCCCCTCAACGGCATGGATGGCCACAGTCGACCACTTCCTTGAACCAACACCAGTCGCCTCCTCTCGCCAGTTGACTCGCTCCGAAGTCCAGAACATTTTGGCCTTCCCTGAAGCTAGGCCAACGTCCAGGAGTACACCAACAATGGCGCAAGAAGCTACCGTCGCCGTCGGTCACTGGCCCGACAACACACAGAGCACGGCAGAGGAGCCCCTTCCCACCGCAAGATGCCCCCGCCGCCGCCACGTAATCTAAATTTTCCATGAAAGACGTTCGGATTGCCATGCTTAAATTCCGAACATTTATCATTTCCGTTTTATTTTATATCGGTCATCGTATAATTTAAAGTCGGAGTCAGACAGAACGAAATCTATGGTTTGATCGATTGAATGTTCTGCTAGAGCCGTCTCAAATTAAATATAAAACGTCATTAAGGCACATGTATTCCTTGTCATCCAATGACCTAGACTGCTTCAATGTCGAGCACTCAACACGTTAAGCGTGCAGTTAATTTCATGCCAAAAATAGTGTTAATCACATAACAACACGCAAATAATATCCTACTTAATATCCACATGCACTTAATATACTTCCAAATGAACGTGCATTGCACGTACACACTGACTAGTGCTGCTAGTACGTGAAATTGGTGCCGTAACTTGTGAACGCGTCCAGATATGGTCAACAGCAACATCGCCCGCGAGTTCTTTGTGTTTGCCCTTGCTTCTAAATGCAGAAGGGGAGGAGAGAGAGAGCACACATGGAACCCACCAGTAAGTGAAGGCGAATAGTACTAAAAATAATATTACATGTTATCCATTAAATAGGTTGTGGTAATATAAAAACATTAGGTGAACAAAGGGGGGTACAACAAACATTGTTGTTCTACGTATGTTGCCTATTGACGTGCGGCTTGAAGGCCCTGGTCGCATGTTCGATCCTCGTCCTTTATTTTTTAATTTGTATATGGGTCCAAATTTGTTTCATGACATGTGGGCCCCTCAGTGTGTAGTTTGTCGCACTTTAATTTGTGGGTCAAAATTTGTTCCATTCCAAGTCGACTATCAGTGTGTATTTTTGTATCTTATTTATAATAATTAAAGAGAATAAAAGAGTTTTTTGCAATAATACCATGGTGCGACGTTGAAGGCGAGAAAGGACGTGCAAGAGAGCGATGACCAAGCCAAAGGGAAATCAACTAGGGGAGTTGCGGGGGTTGCAATGGTGTTTGGAGTAGTTGTGGGCCGAATGCTATGAAAATATAATCTAAACCGACCGGAATAAATGCCTACACAATTAATCCAAGGTTGGAGTGCCCCTCGCAATGTAAATAGCTTTGGCTTTGCGAGGGATGGAGAGGTAGCTTCAATGCGTGGAAGATACAGCGTGAGAAAGTGAGGTCAATCGAGAGACATATGGATAGAGAGACAAAGTGAGTGTGGTCCAACATTCATTGAACCGATATATATTTTCTAGAGAGATATTGTTCGATTGAGATTTTGGATAGGGTGAGGACTGTAAGATAGAGCTTGAGAGATGATCCAGTCACAGACGTGTAGATATATTTTGTGCGTGGGAGGAAGCAAGGTCAATCGATCACATAGGGGCGTCTTGCGATCGAAAGAGTGAGACGGGTTGGAGAGAGTGACCTAGATAAACAATGTGCGTGAGAGAGCATACAATGTGAATAGGTCGAATTGGGCTCAAACATGGTGATATATCGTTTTTGTCCGAGAAAGAGCAAGGTCAACCGAGACATACAAAGAGAGAGAGAGAGGGATATATATATATATTTAGACAGAGAGAGAGAGATTGAGCGAGTGTGGCCCGCCGTGCGGAAGAAAGAGTGAGACAGTCTCGAGGGAGTGACCTAGATAGACAAAGTGCGTGCGTGTGCACGAGAGGTTGGGGGCTAGATAGGCAATGCATGTATTTAGCGCGAGAGGGTGACAGGGAGAGGCAGAGAGAGAGCTTTGCATGGGGTGCAATGGCGAGTGTGTGAGGTAAATACATTTGGTAACAGAGTGGAAAAATGGGGTTGTGTAGTTGAGAGATTTAGAGATCGAAACATGGAGAGAAAGAATGAACGTGTGTTGGATACCGATAGCTTCCTAAGGTGGTTAGGAGAGGAAGATTGACCGATACAGGAAGTATGTAGCGTGTGTGCGGGTGGGGGGGGGGCTAAAAATAACATTTGAATGTAGATAGTACGAGACTTAATATCGATGTTTCAATTCGGTGTACATTGTAAGATTTGAACTGAGGACCATGCAAATGGGTAATTATTTTGAATTCGGGCCATACTAGGTTTCAAAAAGTTTACAATGACTCGATTTGTTGGGCTATTTTGTAGGTCATATGTTTGAATCCATCCAAAAAATTTCTCACTACCATGGTGTTCATCTTATACATATGAATTTGTATTAAAAAAGTAGCATGGATATAGTGAAATGCGAAATCCATGTTAGAATTGGGGATCGCTACGTGACACACACTCTAATTCAAATAACTAATTATGTAACACACACTCTAATCCACGTTAGCGTGGATACCATGGATACCATTTCAATTTTTTTAAATAAATCCTCATTAATTAATTTATAGTACTCCCTCTGTTCACTTTTATAAGACCTTGAAGACATTTCAGACAATGTGCAACACAGTTCATTTTAAGTTGTCTGGAATGACTTACAAAAGTGAACGGAGGGAGTATCTCGTTTCGAATTACTAATTATTGCAAGGAAAACACGGGCATGGTAATACATACATATTCGTTTCCAAATGAAAGAAAATTCGTTTGATTCTCAAATATAGGCGCACCAGGCAGACCAGGGTCGTGTCGTGGTGGTCGCGTGTGTCGGACGGACGCGTAGCACCCAGCCACCCACCCCTCCCTCCCTCCCCCACTACCCCCTCCAC
>NC_041389.1:201131337-201165674 GCF_002162155.2 Triticum dicoccoides | reverse complement strand
CGACAAAATAAGTTCGCGCTTCCATGTTTCGGATTGAAATATCTGGCAGTCCCAATTCCAGCCTTGCAAAATCTCCCTTCTCCACCGTCCCCTTCCGCGCCCAGATTGCTCAAATCCCTAATTCACCGCCAACCCAAGAAAAGTTTGAATCTCCCCTCGTCTTGTCTCTTTCCCCACCTCTATGCCGGACGACGTCAATGACGGTCGTGCTTCACCACCGCACCGGAGCTACCACATCTATGCCCTCGTCCACCGCACCGGGTGGTCCACTGACAATGTCGGCGGCCACATCCGACGTGCCGCATAGACACTGACTTCCACCGCATCAGGTGCGCTTCACCGACGCCGTCTCCCAACTCATCGTGGCTACTTCACCGAGCACATCGTCGCACCTCCGCCCCCCGAGGCCATTGGGGCTTCACCAACGGTCTCGTCTACCGCATCATAGCACTCCGATGCCACTCAAGATCTGCATCCGTGCGCGGCCAGCCAACGCCAGCACATCACCCTCAACGGCTCTGAAGTGACCCTCACTCTAGCTAGGCGAGCATGCCCAAACGCCGGCCCGAACTAGGTATCCACACATCACTCCGTTGTGCACTGTTCCGACGTTGTTTGGATATCCTTTCACTGTTCTCTTAGCTTATAGGCCTATGCAACTCTGACTTTAACTCTGATTTCTTTTGGAGATATCATCCGAAACAAGCAAATCCATTTATTAGCGAAGCATGATGGTGCTACGGGATCTGGTACACATCCGTATAACCTTGTAAGTATCTGTCCTCCTGTACAACATCAAGGTCGATTCCTCTTATTTGATCAACCATTTGCCGTGTCAAAAATGCAGAGGGGGATGCAAGGAGCACAAGACCTGCACATCCAAGCAAGTGGTAACATGGACTTGTACACGGAACATCCCAAGCGCAAGAAGAGCTGCAGTGAGACTGTACAACGAGCTAGCGTAAGTCCTTGCATTTCATTTAATTTGTACTGGCTTTCGTGTATGATTTGTGTGAAGTGGTGGATCCACGAATTCAAGTTACGAGGGGCAAACACTTAACTTCAAAAATACGAAGGCACTTGCACTCTGAAAATCAACATAAATTGAGAAATGTGAAGCTACATGCACTTTCAAAATCAGCTAATGATCCAAAGTAGTTCAGATTATAAACACTAAATGATGCAAGCACGAAAAAACACAAAATGCAACATGGTGTACAAGGACTACAAACATGGTCTGTACCTGCTTGAATTATTTGTTCTCTGGCTGAAAATATCGAAGTGTAATTGCACCTATAACCAGTGCGCAAACTACATATCAAAATATCTATCCTGCATAGGTATGCCAATAGTTTCAAACAACAGATTAGAAAAGTATTTATGCTATGTTGTCATGATACGAGGACTTTCTAGTAGATGGCATCGATGTTTCCTCAAGCTATGAAAATGCACTATAATTTGCTTGTCATCAATGCCTGCAAATCTCTGTGTCATAGCAGATCATCATTAGACACTAAATCCTTCACTGAGCTTGCAAAATGCTTGCATTAGATCCCTCATTAGACACTATATGTTCATCACCAGGAGCATGTAAAATGTTTGCATCAAATCCTTCATTAGGAGTCTATTCATTAGACACTTCAGGCTCAAGAAGAACATGAGCTTGTATGTTTGCACCAGAACTTGATAAGATACATCAGATTCAGTGAGTTCAATATTGATTCGGGGAGTTATAAAATATGTAGAAATTGGTTTCATTTTCTCATAGATTCCCTACATACAAGCAGTTTGACAACACCGTCAGGTTTAACTATTGGCCACAAATTGAAGAGTTGAATTAGACATAATAAGCGATGTGATGTACCTGCTTGTTGGGCATGCTAGTCTTGCAAGCTGCGAACTGGCCCTTTGTGCAAGGTTGATGCCATGCCCGTGCTGCCGGCGCTGCCTCCCATGCAGGCTACACCCAGGGTTGGATCTTCATGTTCTTGTCATTCCATTCGCTTGAAGCCCGGCGACCACCCTCCAACAAGGGAGCGAGGAAGTGTTGTGTTGGTCTGTCCAGCGGCGGCTAGGTTAGGAGCGAACCAGACTAGAGGCTGGAGCGAATGAATTGGGAATTTTCCTGCTGTCGATCGATATGGTAGGCGCTCGTTTGGGCCGCGAGCCTCCAGTAGGGCCTGCCTTGCACTTATGTTATTGGCCCATCCAAATTGAAACATTTTTCTTCATCTTTTACATTGCCTGCTCGTGCATTGGGGCGAACAAAACTAGTCTGGGCCAACCTGGACGACTCAAACTAGGTGCACACTTTCCAGCAACCTGAGGCGGCCGCCCATACCAGCCCCTATGATGGTGTCGCCCCTTTTTGCGTGTATGATTAGGGTAGTGAAAAATATTCCAGTGGCGCTTTTGATTTACCCATAGAATGGTTGAATTGCTTGTTTCTATGAACTGAGTTCGCCAATAATGTGAAGGATGCCAGTCTTGTCATCCTATTGTAGATTGCTTAGATCTCGATATGCCAAAAGTAATTGCATGAAATATACAGTAAAATCTAGTGTGATGTGTGTGGCTACAACTAGTCTGACTACATGTCCTCATATAACATATCAAGGATGCACCATCTTACCATTTTAACCATTCGACTTACCAATGCAGTGTGGGAAGAAAGAAGTATTGGGACTGTGTATCCAAGCAATTGATGCCATGGACTCCTTCGTACAACCTTGTAAGCGAAACAAACGTTGCAGTGTGCCTGTACAAAGAACTAGCATAAGCTTAGTTACCTGCTTCTCGGAATCTTAGTTAGCCACTTATTGAAAAATTGTTCAATTACGTTGGTTGGCTTAATTTAGTTTGGTACTGATTACATAATGCCACAGCCTCTTAATCCTATTATATACTGCACCTATTTATGTGTTTGATACTTACTGTTAAGAATTATCTGTTTGCCTGAACTTAAATAGCTACTTGTTTGTTTAACTACTTTGCTGCTGCAACAATGGGTTACAATGATGTTAATAACTACTTTTCAGCATCCAATTGAAACTTTTTAATTCCTTGTTTATTTAACTGGTTTGCTGTTATAACTCCTAGTTGAGATGTTTTGCTATCTTCAACTTTTCTGAATCCAATCGGAACTTTAATGGCAAAACAGGTTAGCCCAAGTTCAAAGAGCGAGGTCCCCATGGACGTTGTATCATCCCACCGCAGTGGCACCGGCCCAATCGTGCATTATGAATTGCGAACTTATGATGCTCTAGAGGCTAAACTAGTGGTAGAAAGAGATTCTGCTAATGCACTTAGAGATGAAGTTGACATGTTGAGGAAGCAAAGAACACAATCACGGCCAGTCCTCAAGACAACCATTAAATATTTGGTGGATTTCAAAACGACATTGTTAAGGTCCTGAAGGAAAAAAGGAAATTAAATTCACACTTGGTAAATCATACGTGAAATGTTCTTTCCATCGCTGAATAACCTTTGTGTTGTTTGTTCATGTAATCAATCAAACCGTTTGTTTTAGAGATCATGTAATAATTGTTTTTGTTTTTTTTGTTTTTTGGTTTGTAATTTTATTTGAACACAAGTCTGTATTAATTGATAAGACTCGGAGACATTTCATTTTGATTGATGTGCCAGACCAACAAATATGCCAATCGGGCTGAATGTGCATTCAGCAATAATAGTAGTATAGATGGACCATAAGTGGCACGCATCGGAAAGGGCCAAGATGCTGTAGTAGCTTGGCTCAAAAAATGATGATGTTGAAGCAAAAAAAGTATAGCGGCCTGGATTATGTATGTTAGTTGATATTATTGATCCATATACTCTATAAGTGTTTATATGTCTGTTAGTTCTATACATTCTTGGTTGATTGGCTCGGTATTTGAATCATGATACATCGCTTGTGTACATATCTAAATGGGAGTACACATTATGTTGCGTGTGACATTTGAATTGGACATGAAGTGTTCCAAATATTCGAATTCACCTTAAACTGGATTCTAGCTTCTGAATTTGAGTATCGGCATTTGTAAACCATATTCAAATATGACAGTGGAATACATCTTTGTTGTCCTTTTGAAGATATATAAAAACACATAGAATGATTTATAAAGATTCGTATAGGAATAAAAAATGGATTCAAATTTAGTTTCCATGGTAAACGTGGATGCTTATTGTCCCATAATTCGACAGAAGCGGCAAAATGTCCACTCCCACGTCGGCTGCCCGAAGCCAAGTGTTTGGGAGATGGAAAATACTGTCTACCCATTACACGGAGAATCCATCGGCCCGATTTCCACTGCTCTAAATAGGGGTAGGTTACCAACTTCAATTAGACGTGACACGATCGCATCTGAGCCCATTCCGACATGGTGGGCGCCAAACATGGGCGGCAAAACACATTTGATTCAAGCTTGTCCGAAAGACCTCTGTTTCTCCCTCCATTTCCCCATTCATACACGATGAGCGGCAAAACAAACTCGACTCGGACGAAATTGATGTAGGCAAATATTTTCAATAGGGGCAGGTTTGCAACTTCACTCAGACGTGACACAACCGCCCTACCTGTCAGCCCTGTTCAAACACCGTGGGCACCAACCATGGGCGCCAACCACCCTCTCCTCGCCCGAGATCTCTCAGGGCAAATATTGGGGAGATGCGAGATTATCGTCCTATCCCCAACCGACGAGACGTCCAAATTTTAAACGGGGGCTAAGTTTGTAACTCTCCCATATTTCAGACAGGCGCATCCCAAAAACATGGTTCCCCGTACCTCTCCCTCCATTTTCCTATTCATACACCATCCACGCTAGAACACCGTCCCCACACCAGCCTCCGTCCGCCACCCCATCCATCACCGCCGTCCTCCACCCGATCCATCGTCGCCGTCCTCCTCCCAATCCGTCGCCACCGTCCTCCACCATGCCGGAGCGCCTACCAAGACCCCATCGTCCACTGCTAGAGATGGACGTTTCTCATCCATGGCGACGGACCAATAGCCTTGCATTGCGTCCTCTTGCTTCATCGGCGCCGTCGTCCTATTTGTCGGGGCCGCTCGCACGACCTTCTCTTCCACCACAACGGGACTTATCCCCCGATGCACCCATCTACCGTCGTAGATCTACTTCAACGCCACCGACAGCCATCGCACCCCGATGCCTACATGACACCGCAAGAGAGGTGGCACTTCATATCTCCTCAGCTTTTTGATCTCAACCAGAAAATAGATCTTAACATGGTTACTCTACTTTCTTTTCAGCTCTTAGAATTTAGTTCTTAGTTCAAAGCAAACAATGGATGCTAAATATCATTTCTCCAGTTTGCAGCTTCAAATATGCCATGGCACAGTCATAATACGACTTAATTGATCATGCTTAGGGTTTAATTAATCATGTTGGTTCCATGGTGGTTTCTTTAATAGAAATCGGAGGTGAAACCCTCTTTTTCTAAAGAAATATGCTTAGAGTTTCCCCCTTTTATGATCACTATACGACCAGAATACGTGCTTCGTATCATAATAGCACTCCTCCACCCATCAAGCTAAACAAGCTTAGTTGTTCAAATACGAATCTGATATTATTAAAACAAAGTCGTTTAATTGGTAAGCTAAATGTTCCTAAATTAGTTTCAAAAATGCATGTTCGCCGCTCGGGTGTGTATCTCTATAGGGTGCCCACGGTGGGCTGGCCCACCCTGGAATTTTTGGTCGTCCCAGGCCCCAATTCCCCTCTGTTCTGCTACGCACTTCTGATCTCTACTCGCCACCAGCCACCTGCCTCGCCAGTGACTTGTCGTCCCCGGACGTCATGACTCTAGGAGGAGACGCCGAACTAACAGGAGGTCAGGAGCGGCTCGCCCAACAACATCACCGCTGCCCGGGCACGCTGTCGTGCCTACCTTCCCAGTCCGTTCAGGGCTCAAGCATGCAACACCCACCAAGCCAACCCAATTTATCCTAAGATACGTCCTCAACACTCAGCAGCCACTCCTCATCACCCATTTTCTAATTCTTTCATTACTCATTAGGCAGGACTGTCATTAGGGTTTGTTGTGTGCTCAGTGCTACCTACACTTAATGGTTTAGATGTATTTCGGTAATCTTTAGTACCTGCAAAGTTCATAGAGTTTTCAAAATTCTGGCCCTCGGAACAGACACTAGTCATTTTGGATTGTTGGTCATAGTGACATTGACCCAGATTACTACTGCAAGCCAGGTTTGTTGATAATTTTACCTGTCTTTCTTACTCATTCAATATAATCTCCAATTATTGACGTTGATTAGTTGCAAACAATAAGTGCTAGACAAACATCTTGATTCAGATTTTGGACGGTCACTTACTGCAGTTACAATTCTGCATACTTGTCCTAGTAAGCTCACAAGTAAATGATTGATTAACTACATCTATGCTTGCCTTGTCATATTTGTTGTCAATATTATTTTAGGGTGGACCACCCTGTTTCTTAATACTAGAACGTAGACATGAGTGAATAGTATTTCTCTATGTGATCTCTTCCATCATCTATGTGCAAAGGACACTGCATTGTATAGAAAGAATGTGTCATTTCCAGCTTTTACATAGGCTTCGATCTTTTACATGGAATACAATCTGCCTACTTGCTTTGTGTCGCACTACCAACACTCCACCCTTGAAGCTAAACATTATGCCACTCATAATTCCTTAGTTTATTTGTTCAAATACGAATTTCATATGATTCTAATGTTCCTACTTCAGTTTTGAAATATGTGTCTGCCTGTTATAGAGACATAAGTGGTTTGTATTTCTGTGTGTGGTCTGGTCAGCACGGTTGGGGGGTGTAATTTCCATATGCAGGGGTTTATAGGGAGACACTCTTTGAGTTGAATCCGCAATGCATTCCATAGATAATCTGACTACTTTTAATGTTTTCATGAATCTTAGATTCTAAACAGCATCATAATAATTATGAGCTTGCGCGCATGAAAAGAATAAAGCAGAACAAAGCCATGGCTGTCAAACCTGGCATTAAGGGACTGAAATCAAGTCTGGATGCAATACAATGCAAACGCTCTCCACATACTGATTCATGCTCAGAATATGATCCTAAAAGTGATTCTGAGCTAGAGGGAGACCTAAGTCAATGTAGCTCCCTAATGGAGGAGTCATAGAAAGATGCCCTATCTTATTCACCCATCAAGGTTCTTGCTCTAACTTTACAGGGTTACATTGGTCGCACATATCTTGCAACTGATGCTTTGCATTGCTTCTACTTTGTTGAACTGCCATTAGCTTAGTTTACACATCATGTATGTGAATACGCCCTGCCTCTCCATTTTCAATACATATTCCATCTGTCATCATACCATATTTATCCATTCAAATGTTGTTCTTGTGTATTAGACGTTCAAAAGTAAGAGGGTGATTGCTGATCGTGGAGGAGCACAAGCTAAGTATTTGGAAAAGGTAGTGGCACCTGATAAATCAAATAGCCCATTAGGTGTAGTTGCAATATCACCTGACCCACAAAACACCCCAACTCTATCAGACTCTAGCCCTACTACACTGGTCATTTCTGATGCCCCAACTCAGCAGACCCCAACTGCAGCAAACAGTATGATTATGCCAGCTGACATAGCACCAGCTCTACCATGCAAAACCCCCATTCCAGCAAAGAGTACACCAAATCCAGTTGCCAAATCCCTTTCCGAACCACAGAGAGCCCCAATTACAGCAAATAGGACCCCTGTTCCATTTCTTCCCAGTTTAGAAGATGAAGCTTATATTGTTGTCAGGAACCTTGTGCGCATCTTTCCTTCATGGAAAGATTATACCGTAGACACAGAACAATTTCCAGTCTTCCTCCGCAACTTATGCGTAAGTAATGTACTAACGTTATTCATGGTCATTACTGCATATGTTTCTGCTGACAAAAGACACAAGATTTCACTCTTTTAAATAGGCGAGGAGCAAACTGGATTGAGAAGACGAGCAAGGGTTGGTTGCGCTTTTCAAGCACTCATTGATGAAGTATTGTTCCGACCTGAGGCAAGCGCACTTCGACGGCAAGCCTCTAAACAAAATTTCTGTAAAGTCTCCGGTGCTATATTTATTCGACGGTGACTGGAATCATCTTGTTACACATTGGTCTCGGCTGCAGCGTAAGGTACTGTCTATGTTATCACATCACAATTTGAACTACATTTTTGCATTTGCCTTAACGTCTCACTTTGTATGAAAACCGTTAGCAGAAGAACATTCATTCTCAAGGGACCATCGAATCTCGCAACTATACTGCACACTGCATTGCTCTTCTGAGTACCTCTTGCCCTATATGACCATACTTACTTTCATAGTTGTTTGATTATGTAGCATCAGTGCACATGTTAGCCTCGTTATCGTCCATTTGGTGGACATTATAAGATCTGTATGGACTCTTACATAAATTTAGAATCAACCCAATGCTTTTGAAGAGGTTTAGCTCTGCAGTCCTTTCGTAAGGACTGAACTTCGTCTATCACTGAACTTACATTAACAACTACTCCCTCCCTCCCATAATATAAGAATGTTTTGTACTGTACACTGATGTTCAAAACACTCTTGTATTATGGGAAGAATGATTGGTTCATTTGTAGCATTCTGCATCTTATCTCCCTCGCCACCATTTACTAAAAATGATCAGATCTATATTTAATCTTACCAACAAGTAGAATACACAAACAATGCCAGTGCAGAAGTGCAGCCCATTGCTCTTGTCAGTACATTTTGTCATGTAACACTTGTACTTCCAGGGATTGGTACTTGATTATGTGGCATCAATCTGCATCTTATCTTCATTATCCTCTGTCCCTTCTAGTATTATCATATCTATAATTACTCTCTACAAAATGTAGAGTACACGCAATGCTTATGAAGAAGATTATGTGCTGAAATTCTTGAGTTATCCTTCCCTTGACATGGAGAAGGGCATTATGAAGCCGGTGTTAACTGTTAATGTAAGTCAGTCCTTCTATAGCCTTTATCCTCAACTAGTGTTTAATTTGCTCATACTCCCTATCGTTTACTGCTGTTTAGTTTCCTGTTTCTACCAAAATGCATGTTCGCAAGAACCGGAAGTTCTAAGTTTTACTTATAAAACAAAATTTCTTATTCATACCATGCACATTACTCAATACTCCCTATATGTACGCTTGTTTTGTGGATCTATAATCCAGTTTGTGGTGAAGCAGCCCACATTTGCACCTTGTCATCTCTTGTTTTATCTTACTGATGTGGCTGATGATATGAACAACATGCCATGCACATTAACCAAAATAGATACAATGATTTTCTTTGCCCTTCATCTATGCTTGTTATGTTGACATGGTAATCCAGTAGTGTGGTGAAGCTCCCCCATTATGAACAATGCCAAATTATGCTATTGATATTTTGAGCTTACTCTTTATTTTCTAATTTGAAATTGGATGGAATTGACACCACAGTTATCATCTTTGTTTATACATGTGCAAAACCTGTCATCTCTCTGCTTTGTTCAGGGTGATATGCCTGATGGCATGCACAAGTCTACTGAAGGCTGTGAGAGAAACCCAACATATATTGCAGCAAAGAAGGCAAAATATCTTGAAGATAGCGAGACAACCCCAAAGTCTTGTCTTGATGCAGTGTTCAAGTTAATTGAGACTAGCAGTCAGACAAGCTCACAGAATTCGTTGTCTGAATCAGTTCGACTTCTTTAGTCCCAAGTTCTAGAAGAAAGGCATTCTGCAACTCAGCTTCGACTTGAAGTCCTATCTCTAAGAAAGATTGCGAAGAACATTAATGAGAACCTCATCGCTAAACAGCTACACCTGGAAGCTATGACCGACACGTTAGGCCAGTCTCATAGCCTTGCTCAGCAGCTTGCGCAATAGTTTCTCGCAAGGCTAACCTTTCTTGAACTGTCTTGGAAGTGGTCTCAGTTCAGTATTATTTTGTTACACTACAATGGTGCCCAGTTTTTGTAATCTGCTTCTTCGTTGCGCTTTATGATCACTTGTGGGGAACTTTGATGCCCAGTGGATGTAATATACCTTAAATCCTTTATTGTATAGTGTAGGTTTATTCTTAGTTACTATGCCGTAATTTCTTTATTGTATAGAGTAGGTTTGTTCTTAATTCCTACTAGTTACTGCCATCATTCGCTATCTGAAAAAAAATCAGATGTAGTCGACCACGCCGAAACATTCGACTCTAACGGGCCTGGTTTTTAGCAGGCCACAATTGGGCCGGTCTGCGTTTTTCTTGGGCCCGAATGATTGGGGCCTTCACACTTTGCGCTAGGCCCACAACTTACACATGCCTATATTTTAGTTGGGACTTTTGTCGACCCAACGCTTAGTTTGGCCCAAGTAGCGTTGGGCCACTAATAGGCTGAATATTGTACTGGCCTGTTACGGCCCAGCTGAAACCATGGGCCTTTAGCAGGCTGAAAGGCATGTTGGGCCTCAATTTTCAGTAGTCGTCGACGGGCCTTCAGCTGGCTGAAATGTAGACCGGGCCTTTTTGGGCCCAGTTAGCTCACGGGCCGTTAGTAGGTCGAAACATATCTCAGGCCTTAGTGGGCCCACTGATATCATGGGCCTTTAAGAGGCCAAAAGCTTAGTACAGGCATCAACGGGCCAAATTATGCGACAAGCCTTTAATAGGCCCAAAGTCACATTGGGCTTAACTGTTGCCACCTTTATCACGAGCCATTAGTGGGCCCAATGTCCCGTCGGACCATATATGGCCCATGGGAAGCACGGGCCATTCCCAGGCCAAAAGTCACACCGAGCTGAAATGGGCCCATGTCTAAATCGGGCCTCTAACAGGCCGAAAGTCACTGGGCTGTAATTGGGCCCAAATATTCGGTGAAGAATTACTGTGCCAGATCTGCCTTCGGGTCGTAAATGGGCCCAAATATTCGGCGAACAATTAACGGGCCAGATCTGGCATCGAGCCGTAAATGGGCCTTTATTGAGCAGGCCGTTATTGGGCTGGCCCACTAGTACCTGAGTAAGTACTACGGGCCTTTGACTGGGCCGGCCTTTTTAACCTATATGGGCCTCTATTGGGCCCAGCCACGTGTCAACGTATCATAGGCATGTCTCCACCAATGGATGGGTGTCATCTGGCCCACTAACGAGCTAACAGGTGTTCCCTACGGCCAATCAGAATTTTAAACATGGAAATTTCTCATTGGTCCTGGCTATTAATGGGTTATCGGATCCAAGACAGGACCCGATAGCATAACGGCATTCCGTTACGGTGGATGCAAGACAAAAAATGCGACCTACTGTGACAAACACGTATCATCACGGAAGTGTATTTTTTGTAGTGCCTCTATGTTTCCAATATGACAAAATTGCAAGAAACTGTTTATACTATGCATTGGCCTTTACTATGTGTGCATGAATTGTTCTTTTATGACATGCCGATGCATAGAAAGAGATTTAGACTTCGTCATTACATGATATATGTTACTTTGTGCTCACTACTAAATCACAAATCATTGTTAATTAAAATTGGCTTTGATATACCTTGGGATCTGGGTGGATCCATTACTTGAGCACTATATGCCTAGCTTAATGGCTTTAAAGAAAGCGCTGTCAGGGAGACAACCCGGAAGTTTTAGAGAGTCATTTATTTCTGTTGAGTGCTTTCATAAAGTTTAAAAACAAAAAATAAATAAAGAGGGGAACCCAAAACTTTTCAAAAACGAAAGTGAAAGTGAGAAAGACAAGCATTGCTGAAGTGGGGGTGCTCCTTGAACTTTGTTCATCCTCACGGAAACTTTGTGAATCTTAATTACAGAAAATTTTCATCAAAAAAATAATTATCCCCTTGTACAATTCCATTGTATTATAAAAATAATGGGCCAAGGTTTTCCTTTAGGATGTTTACAATGCTTGTTGGTTCGTACGGTGCAAGACAGAAACTTTGGCTGTAGTGCGCGATTTTACATTTTTTACTAGAATGTCAAACAGTTCTGAAACATTTTGCAGTGTCTTGATGTACCAATGGTTTATTTTTCCTAATTTTGGTAGAATTGTTGGGTTAGCATAAGTATGGTGAATTTTCAGATCGCTACATACTGTTCTGTTTTGACATATTCTCTTTTTGATGCATAGTTTGCTTGTTTTGATGAAACTATCAATTTATATCAGTGCATTAAGCCATGGAAAAGCTATATTACAGTAGACACAATGCAAATACAAAATATGAATTGGTTTGCAACAGTACTTAGAGTAGTGATTTGCTTTATTATTCTAACGGGTCTTACCAAGTTTGCTGTTGAAGTTTTGTGTGGATGAAGTGTTCGAAGATCGAGGAGGTCTCTATATGAGGAAAAGGAGGAGAGGCAAGAGCTAAAGCCTGGGGATGCCCAAGGCACCCCAAGTAAATATTCAAGGAAACTCAAGCGTCTAAGCTTGGGGATGCCCCGGAAGGCATCCCCTCTTTCTTCAACGAGTATCAGTATGTTTTCAGATTCGTTTCGTTCATGCGATATGTGCAAATCTTGGAGCGTCTTTTGCATTTAGTTTTCACTTTTCTTTTATGCACCATGCTGGTATGAGATAGTCCTTAGTTGATTTATAGAATTCTCATCGCACTTCACTTATATCTTTTGAGTATTGCTTTATAGAATGCTTCATGTGCTTCACTTATATCTTTTGAAGCTTGGATTGCCTATTTCTCTTCACATAGAAAACCGCCATTTGTAGAATGCTCTTTTGCTTCACTTATATTTGTTAGAGCATGGGAATATCTTTTGTAGAAAGGATTAAACTCCCTTGCTTTACTTATATCTATTTAGAGAGATGACATGAATTGGTCATTCACATGGTTAGTCACAAAATCCTACATAAACTTGTAGATCGCTGAATATGATATGTTTGATTCCTTGCAATAGTTTTGTGATATAAAGGTGGTGATATTAGAGTCATGCTATTGGGTGACGTGGATTAGTAGAAATACTTGTGTTGAGGTTTGTGATTCCCGAAGCATGCACGTATGGTGAATCGTTATGTGATGAACTCGGAGCATGATTTATTTTTTGATTGTCATCCTTCATATGGAGTTCGGGATCGCGCGATGGTTAACCCCTACCAACCCTTCCCCTAGTTGCATGCGTGTAGTACTTTGTTTCGATGGCTAATAAATTTTTGCAATAAGTATGTGAGTTCTTTATGACTAATGTTGAGTCCATGGATTATACACACTCTCACCCTTCCATCATTGTTAGCCTCTTCGGTACCGTGCATTGCCCTTTCTCACCTCGAGAGTTGGTGCAAACTTCGCTGGTGTATCCAAACCCCGTGATACGATACGCACTATCACACATAAGCCTTCTTATATCTTCCTCAAAACAGCCACCATACCTACCTATCATGGCATTTCCATAGCCATTCCGAGATATTTGCCATGCAACTTCCATCATCATCATATTCATGACTTGAGCATTCATTATCATATTGCCTTGCATGATCGTAAGATAGCTAGCATGATGTTTTCATGGCTTGTCCATTTTTTGATTTCATTGCTACACTAGATCATTGCACACCCTGGTACACCGGCGGAGGCATTCATATAGAGTCATATTTTTGTTCTAGTATCGAGTTGTAATATTGAGTTGTAAGCAAATAAAAGTGTGATGATCATCATTATTAGAGCATTGCCCCAGTGAGGAACGGATGATGGAGACTATGATTCCACCACAAGTCGGGATGAGACTCCGGACATTGTGAAAAATAAAAAAGGCCAAAGAAACCCAAATAAAAAAAGAGGCCAAAGAAGCCCAGCAAAAAAATTAAAAAATGCGAGAAAAAGAGAGAAGGGGCAATGTTACTATCCTTTTACCACACTTGTGCTTCAAAATAGCACCATGTTCTTCATATTGAGAGTCTCTTGAGTTATCACTTTCATATACTAGTGGGAATTTTCATTATAGAACTTGGCTTGTATATTCTGATGATGGGCTTCCTAAAATGCTCGAGGTCTTCATGAGCAAGCAAGTTGGATGCACACCCACTTAGTTTACAGTTTGAGCTTTCATACACTTATAGCTCTTAGTGCATCCGTTGCATGGCAATCCCTACTCCTCACATTGACATCAATTGATGGGCATCTCCATAGCCCGTTGATTAGTCACATCGATATCGATGTGAGACTTTCTATTTATTCGTCTTCTCCACATAACCCCCACCATCATATTCTATTCCACCTATAGTGTTATATCCATGGCTCATGCTCATGTATTGCATGAAAGTTGAAAAGTTTGAGAATACTAAAGTATGAAACAATTGCTTGGCTAAAACCGGGGTTGTGCATGATTTTAATACTTTGTGTGGTGAAGATGGAGCATAGCCAGACAATATGATTTTTTAGGGATAACTTTCTTTGGCCATGTTGTTTTGAGAAGACATGATTGCTTTATTAGTACACTTGAAGTATTATCGTCTTAATGTCAAATGATAGACTATTGCTTTGAATCACTCGTGTCTTTCATGCCATGATTAGAATACATGATCAAGATTATGCTAGGTACCATACCACATCAAAAATTATCTTTTTTATCATTTACCTACTCGAGAGCGAGCACGAATTAAGCTTGGGGATGCTGATACATCTCCGTCGTATCTATAATTTTTTATTGTTCCATGCCAATATTCTACAACTTTCATATACTTTTGGCAACTTTTTATATTAATTTTTGGGACTAACATATTGATCCAGTGCCCAGTGTCAGTTCCTGTTTGTTGCATGTTTTATGTTTCGTAGAAACCCCATATCAAATCGAGTCCAAATGGGATAAAAAAGGACGAAGAATATTTTTGGAATATCTATGATTTTTGGGAAGAAAAATCAACGCGAGACGGTGCCCGAGGGGGCCACGAGGCAGGGGGCACGCCCTAGGGGGGTGGGTGCGCCCCTGACCCTCGTGGACACCACGTAAGCCGGATGATGCTCTTCTTTTGCCGCAAGAAAGCTAATTTTCCGAAAAAAATATTGGCAAAGGTTTCAATCCAATCGGAGTTACGGATCTCTGGATGTAAAAGAAACGGTGAAAGGGCAGAATCTGGGAATGCAGAAATAGAAACACAGATCCAATCTCGGAGGGGCTCTCGCCCCTCCTACTCCATGGAGACCATGGACCAGAGGGGAAACCCTTCTCCCATCTAGGGAGAGGTCAAGGAAGAAGAAGAAGAAGAAGAAGGGGGCTCTCTCCCCCTCTCTTCCGGTGGCGCCGGAACGCCGCCGGGGGCCATCATCATCATCGTGATCTACGCCAACACCTCCACCATCTTCACCAACATGTCCATCACCTTCCCCCATCTATATGCAGCGGTCCATTCTCCTGCAACCCGTTGCACCCTCTACTTGAACATGGTGCTCTATGCTTCATATTATTATCCAATGATGTGTTGCAATCCTATGATGTCCGAGTAGATTTTCGTTGTCCTATCCGTAATTGGTAAATTGCTATGATTGGTTTAATTTCCTTGTGGTTATGTTGCTGTCCCATGGAGCTCTTCGTGTCGCGCAAGCGTGAGGGATTCCCGCTGTAGGGTGTTGCAATATGTTCATGATTCTCTTATAGTGGGTTGTGGCGTATGGGATAAAGGGGACTTGATATGTTAATGCTATGGTTGTGTTTTATCTTAATGATCTGTAGTAGTTGCGGATGCTTGCTAGAGTTCCAATCATAAGTGCATATGATCCAAGAAGAGAAAGTATGTTAGCTTATGCCTCTCCCACATAAAACTTGCTATCGGTCTAGTAACGTAGTCAATTGCTTAGGGACAATTTCACAACTCCTACCACCACTTTTCCACACTCGCTATATTTACTTTATTGCTTCTTTATCTAAACAGACCCTACTTTTTATTTACGTGCTGTTTATATTCTTGCAAACCAATCAAACAACACCTACAAGTCCTTCTAGTTTCATACTTGTTTTAGGTAAAGCGAATGTTAAGCGTCGTAGAGTTATATCGGTGGTCGATATAACTTGAGGGAATATTTGTTCTACCTTTAGCTCCTCGTTGGGTTCAACACTCTTACTTATCGAAAGAGGCTACAATTGATCCCCTATAATTGTGGGTTATCAGGTCGCTGACGCACATGCGGGCATCCACCTCCGCCTCCAGCCTTCGGGCGGCGGTGGTGGAGTGGGTGATGACCCCGGCGGTCAACGGTGGGCTGGCGGCCACGGCAGCTGACGACGCGGTGGGGGCCACGACCACCACCTCCCGCCTTCGGGCCGTGGTGGCAGAGCGGGTGATGGCCACGGTGGCCGGCAGTGGGGTGGCTTCCATGCTGGCCACCTTCCGCCTTCGGGCCACGGCGGTAGAGCGGGCGATGGCCCTGGCCATAGACGGTGGTGTGGCGGCAACGGCGGCTGGCAACAGTTGCCGACGGGCAGCGGCGGTGGTGCGTGTGGTGGGTGTTCCGCACACACCCAACAGGGACGCCACACACACTACACTACACCGGGGACTGCGCTGCTGTCGTGGTGTAGCCTCCCAGCTTGAGTTGTTTTCTCATGATGGAGGAGTGGCTGAGCGACCGCAATGGACCGGTGCCATTGGCGATTGTGGGAGAAGTAGATGAGATAAGCTACAGGGAGGGAGGGGAAAATGCGACGCAGGGCTCGCCGGCCGTGAGGGTTTTTATAGCAGGCCGGTAAGCATTGGGATTTTGGGGGATTTCACCGAGTCGGGCGGGAAGCTTGCGCGGGAACCTGCGAGGTTGCATGGGAACGGGCTCACCGATGATTCATTGGCGCCACCGTTTTGCCAAAAGAACGCCCCCGCGCTGTGCGCATGCTTGCGCTGTAAGCCTACTGCGGCAGCGGTGTGACAAGACGTGTGAGAGGAGGACGAAAGGCCATGTACACATACGGTTAATAAAAACCGTTTGCAATTTAATTCCCTACTATACCCCCGTCCTTGTTTATAAGTAGGATTTAACAAATAAAATACGAGTGCATGTCGCAAAGATTATATAGTTGGATTCGTATTTTAACATAGTTTCCAATTATACAATTTTTATAACATGCATTAACATTTTGTTGGTTAACTTTGAGGGCAAAGTATGGCATAGAATATAAAGGGGACTATAGACCAAGACGGAGGTAGTAGCACACGGATGCTCTCCACGCAGCGACGCAAGTGTCGGCCGGCTTGTAGGCAACCATTACCTGCATGTTCAACTGCTCTATGTGTGTGGTTGCTTGCGGTTGAGGCGGCCGTGGCACGCTCTGCTCGCATCGCGCCATGCGTGCTCTGCTCTTGCGTCCCTCTGAGTGCTCTACCCTCATCCCTCCACGCGCGCTGCCAGTGTTTGGGGCCGACATTCGATCACGCAGGTTCATGTGCATGCGGTTGTGTCGGGCCGGCGCGACAATGCAGTTACCCGCTGCAAAAACTTCCATGCGGACACGCCGAGAATCCAGGCCGTCGGGCCCCCATTTATTCCTGCAGCCATTTACCTTCATCTTTTGTGTCACATGACACAATAAGCACACCCACGACAACACATACAGGGAGGACATCCAGCGGTTCCAATGGCGATCCCCATGGATCCAATGGCGCTCCCAGCGGCCTACGATGACAACAGCGGGCAGTTCAACACGCATCACGTAGTGGACACCCACGTGAGGGGGAAGGCCCTCTCGGTGGTCTACACGAATGATCTGGTGTCAGTGGAGAGCTCAATCCAAACTATGGAGCAGTTCCTTGCCGAGGACAAGTACCAAGTTGTCAGCTTCGACCTCGAGTACACCATCGTTCGTGTCGGGCACGATCAGAAGGTTGCCGTCACCCAGTTGTGTGTGCAACATGACATTCTCGTCTACCACTACCACTTGGACAGAAGGCCTTGCGAGCGTTTCTCAAGCTTTTTCAATAGATCTGACTACAATTTCACTACGGTGGACACCACCACGATCTAAAAGTGCTTAAGGTTTCGGGCTTGAAATGCCAGAATCTTGTCAACATCCGGGACCACTACAAGGTTTGGGGCAGCAACAACAACAAACTGAACTCCCTTGTTGACCTCGCCTCGGCCATCATCGACCCTTACTACATGAAGATTAAGGATGAGAGCAAGAAGGACAAGAAAGACTAGCACAATGTTTGGCATGAGAGACTGGATGAACAACACGTCAAGTATGCGGCCAAGGACGCGTAGACAAGCTACGAGATGTACAGGCAGATTGTTGACATGAGGAAGTGTCTCCTTCATGCTCCAGACAAGGGATTCAGCCACAGATCAGTGGTGGGAGCGTCACAAGAAGTAGATGACTAGATGAACGTTTCTCCTACTTTAGATTCATGCAATTGTTTATTGAGGTGTGTGCGAATGATCTGCATAGTCACTCGTGTAATTGGATGTTTATTTCATTTATATGTATACATGGTACTCTTCTGTTGACAGAGCAAATCATGACTTATTAGCAGCAATCGTCTGTGTTATTATTGGTCTTCGCACACATTTCTGATTATGAACCTGTTTCCTACGTACACACATCTTATTCAGTTGAAACGTTCCATTGTGTTGCCTGGTCACACACAGTTCATCCTAGTGAAATGTAAGCCGTATATCACACACACCCTCATCTAGCTGCCCGTTTATGTTGTTCTTCATCATCGCAAACAGTCCTTCTGGATTAAACGTTTGCCACTCATCGCACACGCACATCTAATATGAACCATGTTTTATGTCGACAACATCGGAAACATTTTGCATCTTTTTTTATGGATTTATAACATCACCGTTTGTGATTGACGCATCACACACAGTTTTGTCAAAGGGTCTCTGATTTGACTGTCATGTTTGGACCATCCTGCAGTAGTGAGGGTTTTACAACACAAAGTGGACCGAACCTGGGTAAACTGGTGTGTTCGTTTTCTTCCTCCCCTTCACGCAAGTCCGTCTAGGCTAAGTTGTGGGGTGACGAGTATGCAGGCTTGAGAGGTTGCGTTCTTCGTACGTGCCCCTGAGTTCAAACCTTCCTGGGTCTACGGAGCCCTGAATCTGATTGATTATGACCATGATTTCATTGGCGGAAGGTGTTCCCTCGAGTGCAGAGCCGCCGATGATATGGTCGTCGGGCTCCTTTTCCCAGGGAAGCACTGCCAGCGTCACCATCCTGCCATACTATGGATGGCGTGAAGAGCTATTCAAGGAAAGTGCTTTTGGGAACCAGGTCGGGCTTGGCACACATGCGGGCGAGGACGTCTGTGCCTTGGTTGTTGTCCCTAGAGACATGGTGGAATTCTAGGCTCTCGAATCGGGTCGATATGTGAAGAACTGTGTTTCTGTATGCTGCCATCTTGGGGTCCTTGGCATCGAATTCGCCATTGACTTGAGAGATCGCTAGGTTTGAATCTCCCCTTATTTCGAGGCATTGCACTCCCATTGACATGGCGAGACGAAGACCATGTAGTAGTGCTTTGTATTCGGCTGCATTGTTGGAGTCCATGTACATTATTTGTAGGACATACCGAACAGTGTCGCCTGTAGGGGATATTAGGATGACCCTAGCCCCCAGTCCGGCTTACATTTTTGAGCCGTCGAAATACATCGTCCAATGAGAATATGTACTGTACTCTCGGGGTAGTTCAGCTTCAGTCCATTCAGCTATAAAATTGGCCAGTACCTAAGATTTAATAGCTCGGTTTGGTTTGTATGTTTTCTCAAAGGGAAGGAGCTCGATGACCCATTTGGCAATGCGGCCCGTGGTGTCCTTATTGCTGATTATATCATTCAAGGGTGCCTATGACGCCACTGTGACCGAACATTCTTGAAACTAGTGTTGTAGCTTGCGAACGACATAAAAACCGTATATGCTATGTTTTGATTGTGGAGGTATCATGATTTGCATGGCGTAAGTACCTCAGACACATAATAGACCGGCTTCTGGACTTGGAACTTCTGCCCTCAGATCCCGAACCATGACGAGCACCACGCTAACCACCTGATTGTTGGCTGAAATGTATAGTAGCATGGGCTCGCCGACGCTAGGTGCAGCCAGGATAGGGTTTCCAGCGAGAAGTGTTTTAATCTCCTCAAGCGCCGCAGTTGCTTCGTCTGTCCTTTGGAAGTTCTTGGTATTTTTAAGCAGTTTGTAGAGTGGGAGTGCCTTTTCTCCGAGGTGAGATATGAAGCGGCTGAAAGCTGCCACGCATCCAGCAAATTTCTCGACGTGCTTGAGTCCTATTGGTATTGCGAGACGGGATAGCACACTAATTTTGGCCGCTGGCCTCGAGTCCTCTATGGGATACGATGAATCTGAGCACCTTTCCGGCAGGGACCCCGAAGATGCATTTTTCCGGGTTGAGTCGTATATCATAGGCTCGCAAGTTGTCGAAGGGTTGGCGGAGGTCGTCTATCAGCTGGTCGATATTTTTGGTTTTGACAACCACATCGTCCACCTACGCCTCGACTGTTCTGCCGATTTGGTTTTCGAGCCATACATTTTTCAGCCCGAATGGCATGGTGTTGAAGTAGAAAGGCCCTTAAAGAGTGATGAATGTGGTTGCCACCTGGTCGGACTCCTTCATATTTATCCGGTGGTATCCAGAGTACGTGTCAAGGAAGCATAGGGAGTCGTGTCTGGTGGGGGCGTCGATGATCTAGTCTATTTTTGGCAGGGGGAAAGGGTCCTTTGGGGAGGCCTTGTTAAGGTCTTTAGAGTCGACACAGAGCCGCCAGGACTTATCCTTCTTGGGTACCATAACCAGATTTGCTAACCACTCGGGGTGCTTGATCTCGCCGATGGATCCGTCCTCCAGCAGTTTTGCGAGCTCTTCGCCCATGGCTTGTTGTTTGGGTTTGGAAAATCAGCGTAGAGTCTGTTTCACCGGCTTGAAGACTTTTAAGATGTTTAGGTTGTGCTTTGCCAGCCTGTGTGGAATTCCCGACGTGTCTGAGGGGTGCTAGGAGAACATTTCCTAGTTTTCATGCATGAATGTTCTTACCGCCTCGTCAATTGCGGGATCCAGCTGTGGTCCTATAGATGTCGTGTTATTGGGATCTGTTCGGTGCACTTGAAATTTTACTATTTCATCTGCTAGCTTGAATGATGTGGACTTTTGTCGTTTACTGAGGACCACATCATCCATGTTGACTGTACTACGTAGTGTTGTCAACTCTTCGGCTGTGAGGGGTTTAGATAGTGCCTCTAGGGCAAGGGATCTCATCTTGTTTTGGGCTCGCAAGGCTTTTCTTCGGTCGCTTTTAAGTGAGATTACCCCGTTGGGCCCTAGCATTTTGAGTCTCATATACCTGTAAATGTGGTGTGGCCTGAAATCTCCAGAATGCCTCATGCCCTAGGAGGGCATGGTATCTAATGTGGAAAGGCACACTGTGAAATAGAAAGGGTTTGGATCTTTAGTTATCGAGTGTGCCGAACACAATTTCCAGGGTTATGCGTCCCGAGCAGTGTGCCTCCCTACCGGGTATTATACGTCGGAATGTGGGTGTGGATATGTTTGATGCGGGATCTGTTGAACTACATCTTGCCGAGAGTATCATTGTGTTGGGGAAAATATACTGGGGTATATGTTTTCCCCAGCTCATGCACAGACAAGCCAAGATCGAGCCAAGATGTACAAGAAACCAAGAGATTTGAAGAACCAACAAGCAGATCAGAGGGACCAAGACCAAGCCAAAGAAGCAGGATATCATCAAGAGGAAGGCCTTGAGCCCGGCAGGGGACGAGGCCACCCCCAGAAGAAGAAAACTAAGGCGTCCCGGCAGGGCCTGTCGGGACATGCGAAGGCTAAATCACCTCACCAACCACTCCACCACAACTCACGTCGTCGATCAGGGTGGTGTCGAGCTACAGAGTGATTAAGTGGTAGCCATTCGCCACATGGTAGCCCCTTTCTACCAGGAAACCTACAGGCGACACCTGGCCTATTACATGTCAGACGAGCAGGCATGGAGCTGCCAGAGTAACCCCGACAAGGCTTGACGGGCAGACAATGATGCGACATTAAGCGATGCATTTAATGCGCCCTGTCAGCCTGCAGAGTTAGGTATGATAGCACTATTTGCTATATTATCAGTGTCTAATGACTGATTTGCCACTGTGGTGACCCCTTAACCTATAAAAGGAGGCCCATCTCAATGGTAGAAGGGGTTAGGAGGGTAGAAGGTTGGATAACTCACACCGCCATACATGCGTAGTCGCTGCTGCCCTGAGGAAACCCCTGTCGAGCAAGTGTACTACGCTCCATCACCACATTCCCACCATCAATCCACCAAAAGTAAGAGTACGGTTTTACGCCTCGCGGCAGCCCGAACCTGGGTAAAACTGCCCGTGTGATCTCAGTCGTGCTGTCTCACGCTCGTCTGCTCTTTGTTCAATGCGACACCCCCCTGCCGAACCAGCAAGGGGCGTCCTGGTCCCTTAGGTGGATGTGGTTTCCTGCGACATCTTTGTTATGCCACGTATGGGGGTCACTTGTGCAAACCTGAAGATGTGAGCAGCACGTCACCTTCGTTGCCATCTACGTCTTCAACGACGCCATCGACCATGGCGCCCACGAAGACGCAGAAGAAAAGTGGGCCATCCCCGTGCCACATTGTTGGTCTCCGCGCCTCGTCGTAGCCACGGCTACAGTGGAGATCTCCATTGGTGCCAAGAGACCTGCCCCGGCGGCCCGCATGGTGTACCCACCATTCAAGCATCATTCGGAGGAAGGGCACGAAACGTGCGGGCGTGAGCTCCCTCCTCCCCATCCCTTTCCTTCGTTAGCAGTCGAATCGCTTTAGCCCCGGCATCGTCGATGTCGAAGATTACTACACAATGCTCGGTTCAGTATTTCCCCTATTTTGGGAAATCCTGAGCGAAGCACTGGTATGGGTCCGTCAATAGATGCCTAGGCAATTGTACTTCAGCGAGGCTGCCTGCATCGTCATGACCCATGCATCGGCAGCTACCAAACTGACATGAAAGGACAGGAGAAAAAGGGAGGAGGACCAGAGAAGCCCGACAAACTATGCCCCGATGCACGCCAACGGCATGAAATGCATATCATTCCCTGCCGGGAACGAAGAAACCACCTAATTTACTTCTGCTCCTGCAGGTGCCCCGGGCGCACCTGATGCGCGCAGTCCGGCAAAGGAGAAAGAAGCTCAGTACGAAAGCTAAGTATACATTATCACTTCTTGATTGATACATTTGAGTATTTTGAGGATGTTTATCCCTTAACTCTAGTGAGCATTCTTATTGTGAAAACCCTTGTGTGATGGAACCTTGGTTAGTTTCTATGGTCGCTCCGTCGTCCTGTTCAGAGCCATGCTCGCAGGATGAGAGGCTGCACCGAGAACTACATGGGAAAACATGTCGGGAGGTATTCATGCCACCTTTAAAATTCAGCTAGGAATATTGCTTTCGCGCAAACACCAGAGATAAAAGGACTAAACGAAAAATGTACACCATCTTTCATTATAGGGAAACGTAGAAGGAACATCGGCCCAATACTTGGCTCGGTGACTATATGCAGCGGTTCAAACATGGAGAACCTTGGTGGCCCGTGGTGCAGCTTTCTCCTTGGCTGCTGCAATGTCGGCAACCGCTGGTGGCTTCTTGAATCCGTCGTCAAGATTGAGGTATGGATGGCGGCAGGCGATATTCCGCAAGACCATGAATTGGGCGTTACGAGCAAGCTTTCAGAACACGGTCGCGAAGCACTCGGCCCTCCCCTCCTCATGCACTTTCAGTTGCTCGATCATCTCATTAAAGAAAGACTCCCAAATTGGCGCTTAGGACCTCGTGCTGGCTGAGCGAGAAAGTTGGGCCATCCATACCCATCTCCACGGCCTGGGTAGTGAGGCGCTTGGCGATGTCAGTCAAGCTCCTAATCTAGAGGTTGACTTGCTTAGATTGATTATCCAATTTGGCTTCTGCATCTTTTCGGACAGCAGCTGTTGGCGAGATTCGGAAGACTCTGCCACACTCTCCAAGGACCCATTCTTGGCCTTCATATCGGCAGTGGCATGGTTGGCGGAGTCAAGATTCTGAGCCTTGGAGGAGAGTCGCGACTGCACGTCAGCCAAGACAGCTTCCACCTTTTGTGCCTCCTCCTTGAGAGCTTCCAACTCCTTGGCATTCCTGGCAAGATCTTCCGCCAACTTAAACACCTGCCGATCGAGGTCAGTCTTGGCGGCGGACGCGGCATCCAGGTCATCAGTGAGCTTCTTCGGTTGGGCAGTAGAGTCAGTGGCAACAGTGTCCAAAGCTGCTCCATGCTTGTCCTCCAGATCCTTGGTGCGCTGGCGAACAAGAGCCTCCAGATCGTCTTCTTTGGTGTGAAGGGTGGCTTCAAGCTTCTCCTCCTGGAGAGAAATTTCTCGCTCTCTGGCGTCTAGGGATGCCTTGTGGTCCACCAAGCGCGCCTCGCGGGCCATATCGTCCTCCCGCGTCATCTGGAGCGTCTCTTGCTGCCTCAAGAGCATGTTGAATAGCTTGTCGTGCCATGTGTGCAGCTCCAGGCCTTTATCCTTCAGCTTCTGGTTCATCATGTTGACAGACTCGCGCTGCACCTTGACCGCCTTCCACTTCTAGTTGTGCCAGGCCAACATCTCTTTTACGCCAGCAGCCATGGATTCCATGAAGGACAACTCCAAGGCGACGACGGCTGAGTCGTCGGCCTCTCCAGCTCCCTGATAAAGCAGAGCCAGGAGATGTTGAAGCTCTTCATCAAGCTCGGCATTTGTCGTCAGTGACAGGCTGGGGGCTCCAACTCCGGGTGGCGACAGCACCATGGCCAGTGTGCTTAAGGAGGATGGAGGGATCTTAGTGACAGTCCCAATGGCGGGGAATGGGCCCATGGTCCAGAGAGGGATCTTCAACTCGACGACCACTTCCCCTATCGGGATGTCCTCCGGAGAATGCTCCTTCACCGCCATGGAATCCTGCGCATCCCCGGCAGCCGCGAGCTCTAAGACTTTGTCTGCGGCAGCCCTCCCTATATCAGCCACCACCTCCAGCAGGTCTGGTTCCTCGGCTAGAGGGTCTGCATATGAGAGAAGCATTGAATCACAAAGAAATGAAAGTCTTAGGCAAATAGATAAGCCAGAAGAAGCAACTAGAGCAAGAAAGAAAAGAAGGAACAAATGAAGTACCTGGAGAAGCCTGCGGGGCAGGAACCTCTGTCTCCCCGGAAACAGTTGTCGCCGGGCCCCGAACTTCATCCTCTGCCATGGTTGTCCTGTCAGCTTTTTTTGCAGCATCATCCATGAAAGATTCCGTGGGGGTCTCTCCAGCTCAAGCGGCGGGGGAAGAGTGCCCCTAAGGGAGGGGGCTGCCTGCGTCGTCTCACCTCCCCCTCCACCTGAAGGATCAAGAAGGTCGTCCCCATCACCCCCGGCGGGTGGATACAAGTCTTCACTCCCGGGGCAAGGGCTAGGCTGGGGGCTCGGCACAGGGTCCTCTGCATCACCCCCCCCCCCACCAAGGCCGAGCTCTCTGCGCCCTTCAACGATCCAAGATGTCGGAGCTTCATCCGGGAGCGGTGGATGAGGGTTTCCGTGTCCTCCTCCACCTCCCTACCGGCGACTATAAGAGCAAGATGTCAGTCAGCAAAAAGAGTTGGGTATGCACAAGCTATCCATGAATGGAAAAATTCCTCCTTACTCTTCTGCAATGAACATGGGAGTCCAACTTGAACTCCATGGGAGGTGGATATTCTCGTCTTCTCTTTAGAGATGGAGGGGCAGAACTTTCCGGCAGCTTCGGTGCTTGCCGCGGCACCAGGGGCACCAGGGAAGACGAGCTCTGCAAGGAGCTCAAACCGAAGAAGGGGCTAGACTGCGGCTCCACGTCTGCCGGTCGCTCGGCTGAGGAGGCCTTGGCCTGGGCAAGAAGAGGAGATTGGCGACATGCCGCGTCAACATTGATGGCTTTGGTGGTGGTCTTCTTCAGTCTCTTGGTGGCTGGTTTGGAGTCTACCGCCTCTCAGCTAGCAGCGCGCCTGCGGGAGCGCTTCTCGGGGTCCGGCTCAGGGGCTTGCGCCCCAGCCGCGAGCCAATCCTCAAGCTCCGCCACCTCGCCGACCCCCTCCTCCTCCTGAAGCACGGTCCTGCCGTGGCTAGGGCATCTAGCCCGGCAAAGTGTAACACCCCAGATTCGATGCGCCAGGTGTCTTCCGTTTATTCACCGTCGTTGCCATGTCATTTGCTTGCGTGTTGCATTTTGCCATGTCAACATCTGCATGTTTTTCAAAACTTAAATCAGTACGGGTTTCCTCGGTTCTCTCCGTTGTCCGTTCTGAGCCCGACCACACTCGCACGCGCCGGCGGCACCTCCGAATATTATTTTAATAAGTGGCATAAAAATGTTCTCGGAATGGGGTGATAGTTGGCATGCGGTCTTATTATAGTGTAGACGGACCACCTGGCAAATTTCGTCACATTCGGAGTTTGTTTGATAGCCCAACCGTTAAACATATAGCGGTACCATTGTCGGTACCTTCGTCGGACGTTTCGGTCTCCGAAACAGTTTTCGGGCCGCACTTCATATCTCTCCTCTCAGCTGAACCCTCCTACACAGCCCACTAGCCCATCTACCTAACCCCCCTCTGCTCCAGACCGTCCGATCGAGATCAAACGGCTCCGAAACAGAGCAAAACCCCTAACCCTAGCCTCCTTTTCTATATATAGATGCCTCCCCTGCCATTTTTGTCATCCGACCAACCCCCCTCCTCAATTCCCGCAGCCAGCCGTCGCTTCCTCCTTGTTTTCAGTGCCTCCTCCCACCTCGAGGGCCGGGCCGCCGCCTTCCCCCTCTAGATCCGCCGCCGGCCATCTCATCCTCGCCACTAGGCGCCGCCTAATTGGTCGTGCCGCCACCCGGCACCGCTCCCCTCCAACCGCGAGCTGCCACATCACCCCTGCCTCCCTCCTCCTCCCACATGGCCCGTTGGAGCCTATCACAGGACCGCCCCGGGCCAGGTCTGGCCCCGAACGAGCCCACTGCCGACCTCGCGACATCACGCCCGAGGGCTCGCTGCCACCGCCCGCGTCGCCCCGCCGCCGAGGAGCTCTGCGCCGCCGCCGTCGAACCTCGCCGCGCCAGCGGCCCCGAGCCCTTGCCGGATCCGCGCCCTCGCCCTCCTACGCATCACGGCACCGCCTCCCGCCGGCGCCCGCGACCTCCGCCGCCATCGCCGAGCTCCGGCCACGCCTGCTCCAACCTCGCCGTCCCCGCCGCCTCTCGCTCGGATCTCGCTGCCGCCACCTCACCTAGGCCACCCCCGACGCCTCGCCGACGTCTCGTCGTCGACCTCGTCGCTGCCGGCCTCCTGCTCGTCTTGATCGAGTAGGCAGGAGCCCGACCCGACGCCGTCCCCGTGGGCCTCGTGGGCCCCGCGCCTCCACGGCCCAGCCCAGCTTTCCCCACCGGCCTGCCTCACCTCCTCTTCACATGGGCCGAGCCCATTGGTGAGCAATCCCTCTAAAACCCGCCCGTGCGTTTTTCAACTATTTGTCGCTCGCTGTAAATATGTCGTCCCTGAAAAGTCATTTTATGTGTGCAACTTTGTCTGCTCATAACTTCATCCATGTAGCTCCGTTTTGCATGTATAATATATCAAAATGTTCATCGTGAGATGCTCTTCATTTTGTTCCATTGTTCCACGCTTGTTTGAGTATATCTTGATGCCATTATAGTCATTGCAAGAGTGCTATATGATGTTAACTGATGTCTATTAACAGAAATTGGTGAATTGTCTTTTTCATTGGATTTTGTGTGTGCATCCTTTGAGCTTGATGTCTACATGATTTTTGAGCTACATCATGCCATATTTACTGTGGTTCAATCCATGTATTTTTGTGAGTCTTGTAGTGAGTGCATCAAGGTTGTGAACTAGGGTACTTGTTGTTACTGTTTTGCTAGACTAAATCTGTTATCTCATGATCCTATGTACACCTGCTGCTACAAGTCATTCTATACATAATCTGGAGATGTTCACAAAGGATGTTTTGTTATACATGTCATGATCTATCCATCCATGCTCTTGGTTGCATTTATAGCCTGTTGTAGCTTGTTGTAATCTTGCTATCAATTTGCTAAATAATGTTGCTGTCAGCCTGTTAACATCAAGTTCAGTTTTTGCCATGTGTTTTGCTAGTGATCCATGCACTCTATTAACTTGCTATTTCCATGTATAGCTTCATAAGTATGTCATCTTACTGTTGATCACCTTGTCATGCCATGTATTTCTCTGTGGTGAGTGGTACGAGCTCACCAACATGCCTACTTATTGTTGTTCCTGCCATGTTTGAATCTGTCATATCATTTGCCATGTTTGCATGGATCCTACCATCTTTTATGTTGATCTTTGGAATAAGTTCAGTAAGGGAGTTTTGTTCTGTCTCTTTAACATTAGCATGCCATGCCTTTGTTTGCCATGTTAAGTTCATGTAGCATGTTGTTTGATAGCTCTAAACTTTGCAACCTGATGTTATTTCTGCTAAGTCTGTAAACTAATTATTTGCAATCTTGCCATGACCTTTTGAGCATGTTCTAGTGATTTCTGGAGATAGCTCAGTGTTCATGTTATGTTATGATTCATCTGTACATCATGCCCATGTCTTTTGTTTTCATATTGAGATGTTGTATGTTTTGATGCTTGCAAGATGCGTAGTTGCTGTTTTGGACAGCTTATCCTCTAAACTTGTATAGAGTGTATGTGTTGAACCATTGCTCCGTTTTGAGTGTGCTCTATATGAAACTTGCTTAGAATTGCATGTTGTTTCATATTAACTTGTTGCATCCATGTTTTGAGTGTGTTTGCTTGATGTTTGAATGCATTTTGCATCAATGCCATGCTTAACTTGTTTTGCTCATATCTTCTAGGTCGTAGCTCCGAATTAAATGAACTTTATATGTAACTTGACTAGAATTTCGTGTAGATCATCTTGGTGCATCTTAACTTACTGGTTAACAACCTGAACATAAGGTTTATTCAGATCTATACCAATTTCGAAATTTGCATATCAGGACTTACTGGATTTGTTGTATGTTGTTTCCGGCCTCATTTAAACTTGCCTTGATGTGTTGCTCTTGTTTGCATCATCTCTTGCCATGAGTAGCTTCATGTAGCCTTTGTCATGCATCATACTTGGTTGAGCATCATGCCATGTCTATGTGTTGTGTGTTTACCTTGTTGTTTGCTTCTTTGCGGCTGTGCTTCTTCTCGTTAGTTCCTGTTTCGTTGCGATCGTGAGGATTCGTTCGTCTACGCTTGGTTCGTCTTTGTGGCTTCATCTTCTTCGTAAACTCGTTCTTCTTCCTAGCGGGATTTCAGGCAAGATGACCGTCACCTTGGATCTCACTACTATCATTGCTATGGTAGTTGCTTCGCTCTATCGCTTTGCTGCGCTACCTATCACTTGCTCTTCAAGCCTCCCAAATTTCCATGTCCGCCTCTAACCTTTTCACCCTTCCTAGCAAACCGTTTCTTGGCTATGTTACTGCTTTGCTCAGCCCCTCTTATAGCGTTGTTAGTTGCAGGTGAAGTTGAAGATTGCTCCATGGTGGACTGGATTATGTTGGGATATCACAATATCTCTTATTTAATTAATGCATCTATATACTTGGTAAAGGGTGGAAGACTCGGCCTTATGCCTGGTGTTTTGTTCCACTCTTGCCGGCCTAGTTTCCGTCATATCGGTGTTATGTTCCTTGATTTTGCGTTCCTTACGCGGTTGGGTGATTTATGGGAACCCCTTGACAGTTTGCTTTGAAAAGAACTCATCCAGCAAGGCCCAACCTTGGTTTTACCATTTGCCTCACCACCACCTATACCCTTCCCTTGGGCCGGCCAACCCGAGCGTCATCTTTATTATAGCCCCCCCCCCCCGGGCCAGTGCTTCTCTAAGTGCTGGTCCGAACTGAGTAGACTGCGGGGCCACCTCTGGGAAACTTGAGGGCTGGTTTTACTGGTAGGATGTATCATCCGGTGTTTCCCTGAGAACAAGATATGTGCAGCTCCTATCGGGATTGTCGGCACATCGGGCGGCTTTGCTGGTCTTGTTTTACCATTGTCGAAATGTCTTGTAAACCGGGATTCCGAGACTGATCGGGTCTTCCTGGGAGAAGGAATATCCTTCGTTGACCGTGAGAGCTTATAATGGGCTAAGTTGGGACACCCCTGCAGGGTATAAACTTTGGAGAGCCGTGCCCGCGGTTATGTGGCAGATGGGAATTCGTTAATGTCTGGTTGTAGATAACTTGACACCAGATTTGAATTAAAATGCATCAACAGCGTGTGTAGCCGTGATGGTCTCTTTTCGGCGGAGTCCGGGAAGTGAACACGGTTTTGAGTTATGTTTGACGTAAGTAGGAGTTCAGGATCACCTCTTGATCATTGCTAGCTTCACGATCGTTCCGTTGTTTCTCTTCTCGCTCTTAATTATTTGCGTATGTTAGCCACCATACTTGCTTAGTCGCTGCTGCAACCTCACCACTTTACCCCTTCCTTACCCATTAAGCTTTGCTAGTCTTGATAACCATGGTAATGGGATTGCTGAGTCCTCGTGGCTGACAGATTAATACAACAATAGTTGCAGGTGCAGGTTATGCGATGATCATCACGCGAGAGCGATGTTACTTGTTTTGGAGTTCTTCTTCTACTTCTTCGATCAGGGGATAGGTTCCAGGTCGGCATCCTTGGCTAGCAGGGGGGATGTCGTTTGAGTTTCTGTTTGTGTTTCATCCGTAGTCGGATGGTGCTCTTATGTAAGATGATGTTGTATTCGTGTGGCATTTTGTGCCTCTTGTATGTATCCCCTACTTTTATGTAATGGCATGATGTAATGATATCCACCTTGCAAAAGCATCTCCAATATGCGCTTCTATCCTTGGTGGGACCTTCGAGTTCCTTTAGGATAGGGTCGCATATTGGGCGTGACAAGTTGGTATCAGAGCCTCGACCGACCATAGGAGCCCCCTTGATTGATCGTGTAGTTTGGCCGTCGTCGAGTCTAGAAGAAAACTATTTTTGGAGTTTAGTTATATCGGAGAGTAGGAATTCTTTTTACTCCTCAGCCCCTTCGTCGCTCTGGTGAGGAATCTTGACGTAGGTGTTTTGAATTACTCCTCTTCCCCTTCAAATTTCTTTAGGTTCACGCAGTTGGTTTCCGATCGTGGGTTCTCAGCTCTTTTCATACGGTGCATTTCTCTTCAAGTTGACTCGAGCCTCTTCATCTTTGCCAAGTTCAATCCTCAGTTCGCTCTCAATGAAGTTGTTTCCCCATCCTCAGTTGTTTTCTTTTCCCACCCGGCCACCCTTTTCTTCTCGGAGCAAGAGTCCATAATCGAGTATCCTTCCTACTCGTGCGACGCATTTGCATTCTTTCAACCGGTGTTTACTCTTCAAGTTATTCATCGCTTTTTCCCTTCCATGTTGCCTTATTTTTGCCGCCCTCTGACCCTCTTCTTCCCGGAGTCTTTCATGTGGAGTCTCTTCAGTCTTCCCTCAATCATTTCAACCGGTGAATTCTCGTCTCTGTGGACATTCTTCATCTCTTTATCTTCTCTGGTGGATTCAATTCCATTTTTCGGTAGTGATTATATTCTTTCCCACGGCTCAAGTGTTTTCCTTGCTCGTTTGCCTCTCACCAGTTTATCCTTCCGGAGTGTGCAAGACATCTCAGGAGATTCGCCTGTGTTCGAATTAATTCAAGGTTATCACCTCATTTAAATATTTCAATTGTTCTGATGCATCATCTATATGTTCAACATCCCTTTCCAATGGTGTTTTTCTCTTTAGTGGGCCCTAACCCACAGGTCTTTTCCCAGGATCTTGCCTGGCTCTTCTAATTTCCCGGAGCTATTCTCAAATCGTTTTCGAAGTTTGACGTAAGTATGAATTTCATCAGTCAGATCTTTTCCAAGATCAATTTTGAATCATTTTCATTGTTGCCTCAACCTCTTCGCTTTTCGATCTCCCGGAGTGCCTTAACAAATTTTGGTGGTGTTTCTCATTGTCATTTGAAGACCGAAGAAGAGTTTTTCCTCTAAATCTCGTCTGTTCTCCCGAAGTTTCGTGGTTCTAGCTTCATGTTATCCTTGCTAATTATTCCATGTGTTAGATATTCTTTTCATCCATCCGGAGTATGTTAGGACTTGCTTTTCCATTTCTTTTCACCGGAGGCCATCGTTCCAAAAGAATTCTTCATCCTCACATTTCAGCTACCGTTATCCAATTATCCCGGTGCTTCATTCAAGTGCTCTTCATTCAGTTCAAATTCTTCCCGTTCCCTTGTATCTAAATCCCCTCAAGCATATTTGTTCTTCTAAGTCTTCCCAGTGATTCATTCTCTTTCATCAGTCATTTTCGAATTCTTACGGGGGTTCGTTCAACATTATTTTTCCTTAATTATCATTTTAATCCATTCGTTCTTTCCAATAATACAGGTGGTTCAGTAAGACCTTCTCAGGTTTGTGCTATGTCACTCCTCAATCCTTTGCAAGAGAAATACGTTGTATGCAAATCCATTGCCTCTCATCAATTTAATTGATGGAGGATAAGCATAACGTAATTATTACTCTTAGTTCATCATCGTCAAGTAATCCCTTCCTTCGGAGTTTGTTTGTGATGAATAAACTCTAGTTCCAAGTGTTTTCTATATTTTCTTTTCCGGAGTTCAATTTCCTTGGCCATTTCGTCGGAACCTCCATCTAAATCACTGCAAGGCTTTAATCTTATTATTTTCATCCTTCAATTCTATCTCATTATCCTATTGTTTATTGGAGTTCTTCATGGTGGTTCTTCATGATTTAATTCATTTTTTCAAGTGTTCATCAAGATACTTGTCGGAGGAGCTCAAGTTTTATTCTTCTTCCATCTTGAAGTGCAATTAATTCTCCATATTCTTTTCAAGTGGAGTTTTGCATTTCTTTGTTATTCCCAGATATTCAAGCATTTGGTTGTGGCATAATTTCATCTCAAGTTTTGAGTTGTTTTGATAAGTCCACAACAAGCTTATTCGTTCGTTGTTGATTTTCTCAACAACTCCATTCAATCCTTCCTTCTAAGTTATTTTAATTCAATTCTTTCAATTCTTCCGGAGGCATTGCATTGTTCATCTCGTCAAGTGCCAACTCATTGGGTGAAGTTCATGTTTTATTCCTTTCATTTTTAGCCGGAGTGCTGCCCAAATATTTTTGTGCTTATTTTTTTTACCTTGTCTAACCGGAGTGGCTTCAGAGTCTATCTTGTTTCCATGAGCATTTGATTCTCGTCATATTCGCCGTTCCTCTTTTCTAACCGAGTGCTCTCGACTTTGTTCATCTTCTCTCTTGCGTTCTTACTTCACCTCTTCCTCTTTCTCTTCCGCCTCGTTCCTAAGATCTCGGGACGAGATCTCTTGTTAGTGGAGGAGAGTTGTAATGCCCCGGATTCGATGCGCTAGGTGTCTTCCGTTTATTCGTCGTCGTTGCCATGTCATTTGCTTGCCTGTTGCATTTTGCCTTGTCATCATCTGCATGTTTTTCAAAACTTGCATCCGTTCGGGTTTCCCCGGTTCTCTCCATTGTCCGTTCTGAACCCGACCACACTCGCACGCGCCCGCGGCACCTCCGAATATTATTTTAATAAGTGGCATAAAAATGTTCTCGGAATGGGGTGAGAGTTGGCATGCGGTCTTATTATAGTGTAGACAGACCACCTGCCAAATTTCGTCGCATTCGGAGTTCGTTTGATAGCCCAACCGTTAAACATATAGCGGTACCGTTGTCGGTACCTACGTCGGATGTTTCGGTCTCCGAAACAGTTGCGGGTCGCACTTCATCCCTCTCCTCTCAGCCCAACCCTCCTACACAGCCCACTAGCCCACCTACCTAACCCCCCTCCGCTCCGGACCGTCCGATCAAGATCGAACGACTCCGAAACGGAGAAAAACCCCTAACCCTAGCCTCCTTTTCTATATATAGACGCCTCCCCTGCCATTTTTGGCCTCCTACCAACCCCCCTCCTCAATTCCCGCAGCCAGCCGCCCCTTCCTCCTCGTTTTCAGCACCTCCTCCCACCTCAAGGGCCACCCTGCCGCCTTCTCCCTCCAGATCCACAGCCGACCACCTCATCCTCGCCACTTGGCGCTGCCTGAGTGGTCGTGCCGCCACCCAGCGCCGCTTCCTTCCAGCCGCGAGCTGCCACGTCGCCCCTGCCTCCCTCCTCCTCCAGCAGGGCCCGCTGGAGCCCATCACAGGCCCGCCTCGGGCCAGATCTGGGCCCGGACGAGCCTACCGCCGATCCCGCGTCCCCGCGCCCGAGGGCTCGCTGCCGCCGCCCGCGTCGCCCCGCCGCTGAG